>NC_072791.1:52722603-53043228 GCF_028583425.1 Eublepharis macularius | reverse complement strand
TATAAGCATATTTTATATGTACATTATAAAAGAAACAGGCACTCGTTTCCTCTGAAGGTATGAAATTAAAATATGGAAGCAGTTTGGTGATAATCTTGAATTTAAATGTGGCTTTTCTTTAAATGTCAAGTTGTCACAATAAATCATAATATAACACCCCAATAATAAGTAAATCCTATTGAAAACTAATACTTTTAATCTTAAATTACTCAAGAGCAAGAAGTAGGCGTTTAAGGCTACAGTAATGAACCAATTGCCCACAGCCAAGTCCTGCAATATAAACTAATTTGCTCCATTACTTCCAACAGGAAGAAACACTTGCAGGATATACAACAGGCATTCTTAAAACTATTATACTGTCTTTAAGAAATTAAGAACTAGATAAACAAGGCCAGGACAAGCCTAGCAAAGAAATCAAAAGAACAACACTTCTTGTCATCTACAGCTCTTGGCTAAAGCCTTTTGAGCATATAATTGGACCTGGCTGTGCTTACTGACAGCCTCCCATCTTGAATAAGCTACTTGCCAGGAACAATGTAATACCAAAAAGATAGAGAAACCCAGCAACAAACTCCAGACCCCACTCTGTCACCATAGGCCATATCTGTTCAAGCAGCATTATTGTATGGCTAATCAACATCAGTCATAGATATTCAACAGTTTGCAGTGCTCTGACATGATATAGTTTAGAGAGAGCTAGTTTGGTGCAGTGGTTAAGAGCGGTGGGACTCTAATCTGGAGAACCAGGTTTGATTCTCCACTCCTCCCCTTGAAGCCAGCTAGGTGACCTTGGGTCAGTCACAGTTTCTAGGAGCTCTCTCAGCCTCACCCACCTCACATGGTGATTGTTGTGGGGATAATAACATACTTTGTAAATGGCTCTGAGTGGGCATTAAGTTGTCCTGGAGGGCAGTATATAAATCGAATGTTATTATTATTTACCATCAGCCAACAATGACCTTCTGTTGTTTGCATAGGCCTGAGAAATCAGTGTTATGCAAGATGATAAAGGGACACAAATTATGCATTAAATACTATAATCTGAAACTAATTGGGGAGCTATTCAATCTCCCTAAGACATTCTACCATTAACTTTAAAATTGCTATGCTTCAGCAAAAACATTCCAAAGCGGAAAACGCCAGCATGGAGTTACTGAGTTGGAATGCTTTAGAAAATTTGCCATGAGGGGAGTAAGTCTAAACTCTGAAATAAGACCCATTTTATTTATCAGAGCTTACTCCCAGGGAAAAAGTTTTCAGTATTGCAGCATGTGGAAGTCAGATACAGTAGAACCTGAGATTAGTTCCTCACAGTTACACCCTTCTACGCCCATTGACTTCAATGGATTTAGAAACTTGTAACTAAGATGGCACTGCAAGCATCTGTTCATGTACCTACCCATCTTGCTGTGCTGTTCTTTATGAAAAGCTGATACTGCAAACTAGGTCATACCTATGTTGACTTGTTCTTATGTTTGTGCTTTGCATAATAATATACTGGGACCCCAATACTTTTTTTAATGGAGGGGGTCAAGATGGATAGTTAGGATATGGTGAGTTTTGTATAATTTGGAGGTACATTTTTACATCTATTTATTGGGCTAAACAATTAATCAGTGCTGTTGAAATGAGTTTATCATAACTCTATATATTGAATAAAAAGAAGAATTCTAAGAAGTAACAATTGAACATGTCTTATAGTGATTCAGACCATTGGGCCATCAAGATCAATATTGTCTAATCAGACCGGCAGTGGCAAGTGGCTCTCCATAGCCTCAGGCTGCTACCTGATCTTTTTAACTGGAGATGCCTAAGATTGAACCTGGGCATTTATGCATGCCATGCAGATGTTCTACCACTGAGCCACAGACCCTCCCGCAAATGATGGTTATTATTGAACATTTATGGATAATGGAACACTATTTGTAGGCTACAGGTAGCCCATGTTATTTGCTTCAGAGCACAGAAAGAAAGGAAGAATGTAAGTAAGGAGTTTTGTAGAAAGCTGGAAGCTTTTCATTTATTGCTGTAGAAAAAAGCAGTAGAAAATTAGTGGTGGTGTATGAGCTTTTGTGAGTCACACAGCTCACTTATTCAGATACCATTTATTGCTAAAAACTTCAAATTATGGCTCTCACCCTATGAACAAGTTCTGTGAACCGTAGATGGTCTATCACAGGGAGCACTTCCAGAGATCACTGGTTTTCAGTAGGCCCTTGCACAAATGCAAGTTTAGCAGAAGAAGAAACACACTGTACAGCAGACACTATCTAGCACTCACAGAATTCATTCATAGAATGCAAGCCATAATCCGCAAATACAGCCAGATTATACATTTTTGGTTACCTTTCATTGATAAGTAGTACAATACAAGGAATCTAATTACAAATCAACTGTTTATAACACAGAAACTGTATAATGGATTCATATTATACTTCGTAACAACAATAAACCATAAACATTACGTTGGCATACTTAAGCCTATAGTAGTTAGGCATTTATCAGTGGTGGTAGCGGTGATGAATTCTTTCATCATGCTATCCAAAGGAGACTGGCCAATTTTTTTGTGTGGGCATGAAAGGTGCAAATGTGTTAGGCATCTCTGTGCCATGCAGTTACAGAGGCATGTCCTCACTCTTCTCTGTGCATGGAAAGAGCATTCTTCTAGCACAAAAGAAAAGAGGACTATTGCCAAAGCTTTTTTTTGAGTTGATTCAACAAGAGATTCTCGAAGACGTATGGAGGAGAGAATATCCTAAAACCAAACAGTTTACTTTTTATTCTGCAAGGCATCTTACATTATCAAGAATTGATATGATCTGGGCCTCAAAGGACTTAGCGTTATGGACTAAGGAGGTAGAAATAATGCCGATGGTAGGCTCAGATCACAATCCAATTATGTGGAAATTTGGAAAAAGGAGGAAAAGGAAAGCCTGGAGAATAAATGAGGACTTGTTACAGGAAAGTGAGAATATGGAAATATTGAGAAGAGAGACAAAGTTTTTTATACAATACAACGTGAATAAAGAAGTACCAACCAATAAAGTTTGGGATGCTTACAAGGCGGTTGTAAGGGGCATACTAATGGACTTAAATGGCAGAGCAAGGAAAAAGAAAGAGGAGAAAAGACAAGAGATTGAGGAGAAAATAAAGGCCAAAGAAGCACAGTTAAAAAAGAGACCAGGGAAAAAGAAAATATATCAGGAAATCAAAATTCTTCAAGAACAGTTAACAGCAATGAGTAATAAAGAATTGGAGTGGAACCTTAAAAGACTGAATCAAAAAGCTTTTGAGGGTGCTAATAAACCTGGGAAATATTTGGCATGGCAATTGAAGAAGAAAAGGGAAAAGAAAATAATAAATAAAATCTGTGAAGAAAACAAAACGTATCTGGAACAGACTACCATTAGTAGAGCCTTTTATAAATTTTATGCTAAGCTGTATAACAAAAAAGAAGTAACCAAAGAATCAATAGCATCATATTTGGAGAAAACTAAACTTCCAGAGATCTCGGAAGCTTGGAGAAACAAGTTGAACAGTGAAGTAACCGATGAGGAAATAAGCAAGGCAATACAATCTGCAAATCTAGGAAAGGCGCCAGGGCCAGATGGACTTACGGCTAAATTTTATAAGACAATGGCCAATGAACTGGCACCATTCCTAAAAGAGGTGATGAATGGAGTTTTTAGGGATCAAAGAATTCCAGACACTTGGAGCGAAGCGAATATATCATTGATCCCTAAAGAGGGCCAAGATTTGACTAACGTGAAAAATTACAGACCTATATCACTACTTAATAATGATTATAAAATTTTTGCGAAGATATTGGCGGAGAGACTGAAGGGGTGGCTCTCGGAAGTCATAGAGGAAGAACAAGCAGGCTTTTTGCCAGACAGACAAATAAGAGACAATTTAAGGACAGTGATCAATGCTATTGAATACTATGATAAGCGTTGTGATAAAGAGGTTGGTTTCTTCTTTGTAGACGCTGAAAAAGCGTTTGACAATTTAAACTGGGACTTTTTGTTTGCCACTATGGAAAAGCTACAATTGGGAGAAAGATTCATCAGAGCAATTAAAGAAATCTATAGAGACCAGACTGCAGCAATTGTAGTGAATGATGAATTGACCAAGAAATTGACGATTAGTAAAGGAACAAGACAAGGTTGCCCGTTATCTCCATTGTTGTTCATTTTAGTATTGGAGATTCTGATGATACAAATACGACAAGATGAGGAAATACGAGGAATGAAAATAAAGGACTATTCATACAAGGTTAGAGCATTTGCTGATGACATAATGTTAATTGTAGAAGATCCATTGGAGAACATGCCAAAAGTGATAGATAAGATCAAGGAGTTTGGTGATTTGGCAGGTTTCTTCATTAACAAAAAGAAGTCAAAGATATTATGCAAAAACATGACTAAGCAGAAACAACAATTGTTAATGGAAACAACGGACTGTGAAGTAACTAGTAAGGTGAAATATTTGGGAGTTGAGCTGACTGCAAAAAATATAGATTTGTTCAAGAATAATTATGAAAAATTATGGACTCAGATAGAGAGAGACTTGATCAAATGGAATAGACTGAATCTGTCATGGTTGGGCAGGATTGCAGCAGTTAAGATGAATGTGTTACCAAGAGTAATGTTTTTGCTACAGACAATACCAATCATCAGAGACTCTAAACAATTTGAAAAATGGCAGAGGAAAATATCAGATTTTGTTTGGGCAGGCAAGAAGCCTCGAGTGAAAGTTAAAGTTCTACAAGATGCAAAGGAAAGAGGCGGAATGCAACTGCCCAACTTGAGACTTTATCATGATGCAATCTGCCTAGTTTGGTTAAAAGAGTGGATGACGTTAAAGAATAAGAAACTATTAGCCCTAGAGGGATATAAAAAAATTTATGGATGGCACGCATACCTATGGCACGACAAAGTAAAGGTCAACTCGATGTTCCTACATCATTTTGTAAGGAGAAGTTTATATACAATCTGGAAGAAGTACAGAATTTACTTACAAGAAGGAACCCCCTTGTGGGTGGTTCCATACGAGGTGATAGATCCGAGAGCTGTTGATAATGAACAACAATGTTTAACATACAAAGAAATAACTAAAATTGAAGTATCTAAACTTAGAATAAAGACGCAAGAGGAACTATCACCTAATTACGATTGGTTCCAGTACAGACAGATTAGAGATTTATACAATTCGGACTCTGCAAAAGGGGGCATACGAACAGAGAACTCGGAACTAGAGCAGACCCTTCTTAAAGAAGACAAGAAAAGAATATCCAAGGTATACCAAGTACTGTTGAAATGGTATACTGAGGATGAGATAGTTAAAACACAGATGGTGAAATGGGCTATAAATTTCAATAAAGAAATAACAATGGAGGCATGGGAATACTTGTGGAAAACTACAATGAAGACAACGACATGTATCAATATTAAAGAGAACATTTTCAAAATGATCTATCGTTGGTACATGACACCAAAGAAGATTGCGCTAGGGAACTTGAATACTTCTAATAAATGCTGGAAATGTAAGAAACATGAGGGCTCCCTCTACCATATGTGGTGGTCGTGTGAGGTAGCTAGGCAGTTCTGGGGGGAAATAATAAGAGAAATGAGTGAAATTTTACAGTTTCAAATAAATAAGAACCCAGAACTCCTGCTGCTAAACTTGGGAATGGAGGGAATTCCAGCCCATCATAGGACGTTGATTTTTTATATGACTGCAGCAGCTAGACTTTTGTATGCGCAGAAATGGAAAGTACAAGAAGTGCCAACTATTGAAGATTGGATCTACAAATTGCTGTATATGGCTGAAATGGACAAGATGACAAGAAAACTGAGAGATCTGGACTCAGGGCAGTTTAACACAGGCTGGGAGAAGCTGAAACAATATCTGGAGAAGAAATGGGAGGTGGGAGGAAAACTGTGGCAGTTTGAGAACTACTGAAGTATAATAAAAGTATAAAAGAGAGGGGTGACTTTACCGGGGGAGGAAGAGAAATGTGAATTTATAAGCAGTTAGATTAATTGATTGAGATATATATAGATATGTATAGGTTAACTGATAGAGAATAATTAATGATAAGGTTTAAACATGAGGATTGACTAACTAACAATATTTTCTTTCTTTGACAAGATTTATATGCACCAAACTGAATGTATAGAAGAGTTAAATTGATTGACTATCTGAGGAGTTATATAGAATTACCATAAAAAGATGAAATGAGTAATACATAGAGAACAAATCAAATTGTTTGATTTAAATGTGGGAAATTTTTATGGTTTATGATATATAGGTTTATATAGAAATATTCAAAATTGGAAAATGGGATAAATTGTTTATCTAAAGACGTATAGTTTGGGTGTATAATAAGTAAGGGAGTTAAAGATGTACTGCTTAATATAATGGAGAATGTATATCTGTTTTAGATAGAGGAATTTAATAGAAGTAAGGGAAAAGGGACAGAGGGTGGGAAAGCTGTTGGAAGTCAACAAAAGGGGGGGAAAGGGAGGGGGTTAGAAACGAAAAATTAGGGGAAAATTGATTGTAATGTAAAAATAACAATGTTCTAACCCAATAAAAAATTTTTCAAAAAAGAAAAAGAAAGAGCATTCTTCTGACGCTATTAGTGCAAGTACATAAGAGCTATATCAGCATGATGTCTTGGTCTAGGAGATTCCAGCCTGGCTGAGACTGTCCTCTTAATAAATCTGCAACCATTTCCCCTTCAGCAGTTGGCATGACTGTGGGGAAGAGTAACAGGTGTGCAAGGAGCCTGTTGAAATCAAAGTCACAGCTGTGAACACCAAGGGCCTCTCTGAGCTCTTCTGTGCCACTGAAATGCTTTCCATGTGCAGCCATTACTGAACTGTTTTCTAGCTTCACTAGCTGGTTTGTGTCAGGCTTCTTGAACAGAAGTTTGATTTTAGAAGTTATGTGATCAAGGGCAGCAATAAAAATCCTTCTGGACATTTTTCTTTGTACTGAGGACCACAGGCAATGTTGTTGTCTTTGTATGTGCAAAAGGTACTGGTTATTTTCTAACCCTTAGTGTTTCAGAATCCTTTAAGCCCAGCTTCTCAGCAGTATTTTTGTATCTTGTCAAAGTTTTTATTTGTGCAATTATTTATTCACTTTATTTATAGTCTACCTTTCTCACTGAGGCTCAAGGAGGATTACACAATACAGTCAATAGAATGTGACATCTAATAAGCAACATACTTAGACTAGGATTACAGACATTTGAAAAAAAGCAAAAGACATTAGACATGATATGTTAACGGTATAGCTCACCTTTCTCGCTGAGACCCAAGGTGAATTACAGAATATTTAATTTATAATCTGCTCTCTCCATGAGTGGGCTCAGAGCAGAGCACAACATATATCATAATATTAGGATAAAACATGGTAGCATGAAAACAAGATAAAACCAATAATACAGACTACTTAAAAATGGCATTTGGGAACCAAATCTGTTGAGGAGGGGATTTATGGAGGAATTTCACCTAGAATCTATGGTATACCATAAAGTTTGCCCTCTGAAACTGCCATTTCCTCCAGGGAAACCGATCTCTTTAGTCTGGAGATCAGTTGTTATTCTGGGAGAAATCCAGGTCATACTTGGAGGTTGGCAGTCCTGCTAAGGCATGATACAGCATGCAGAAATTTGATTACAAAGGTAATGCTGTAAATATCAAGATTATTTCTGCAATAAATATTGTAATATAGTACAACCCTATTCCCTTACAAGAGTGTTCTTTTAATCTTTTCCATTATACTACAGTTCTGACTCCATCATAAAAACTGACACCCCCCCCCCCAATTTCCATTTTGCATGTTCTGCAGAATGATAGGGTTGGGAGGGTCTTCAGGCACAAGGTGGGAGCTGTAGTAGAGAATGCGTACATGTGGGTGACTCAGACAAGCAAAGCTGTTGTGGTGGATCATAGCAGGAGAGGCGATCTTGGTGGTATGTGGGTCCAAAGGCTTTGTAGTGATAACCAGTACCTTGAACTGAACCCACTAACAGCTTGGTATGATAACTAATGGAGTGACTGCAGAACAAATTGGATTTGCATGCTTCACCTAACTCCTGATAGTAACTAGCCTGCAGCATTTGGTACCAACTGGAGTTTCTGAGTTGACTTTAAGGGTAGACCCATGTGGTATGCATTACAATACTCTAGCCTCCAGGTAAACATAGTATTGATCCATGTGGCCAAATCAGTTGAATCAACGTAGGAGGCCATCTGCTGGGCTAAATGGAAAAAAAATTGCAGCTGCATCAACTTGCTTCTTCACAATCATGCTGGATCCAATATAACTCCTGGGCAATTGAGTCAGTGAGTGTCAGCTGGGCTCCATCAAAAGTGAGAAGCACAATGTCCTTCAAAATCTCAGCATTCCCAACCAGCATTGTCTCTGTCTTGTCAGGATTCAGTTTCAACTTGTTTAGTCTTAGTGATTTAATCATAGCAGTCATTGGCTCAGGACCTCAACAGCATCAATGGCACTGTTTGCTCTTAGATTTTACAAGGTACTAAGAACTATTTCAACTGCTTGCTTTACCCCATTGCTGTGTGTTTGATGTATTGGAGTGTTCTGGCAAACTCTTTGCATGGTCCAAACGTTACTATCGATGTATTTTGCCAAATACTGTTTCAAATTTGACAAGAATTTTGTGGTGTGCTTTCAATTGTTGCTGGAAGGACAGTAGATGTTCCAGGATTTCACTGAGTGTTGCTTGAATTCTTTCACAGCTCTCAGTAAGCCTGGGTATAGTCTTCATTCTGACAGCTTAGTGTGTTGGAGACGAAGGAATATTTGGTTTACGTATTCTTGAAGCATTTTCTGTGGCTTCAGGAATGTTGGCATATATGCTGTTACTAAATCTAAGATGAGAGGGATGGCATGGTATAGCCCGATCTCATCAGCTCTGGGGAGCTAAGCAGGGTCAGTACTTGGATGGGGGAACACCTAGGAAACCTGCAGAGGAACCACCTGTGCTTCTACTTGCCTTAAAAGCTCCTTGCTCGGGTAGCCGTATGTCAAATGCTACTTGATGGTATGTATGTACATAAGTCTAAGATCATGCTCAATACATCTTCACAGTATTTAGTGCAGCTATGGGGAACCTCCAGCACAGCCAGATCTAGTGAATAGTTGTACGAAGTGTATGTAAACTGGCGTGAGTTGACTATTGTGATCTTTTTTTGAGCACCAGAGAAACTCCCAGCATCTTTGCTCTACCATCAAAGCAGTATCCATGCAAACAATGGAAATCATGCTCCGTTTAAATGAATATTTCTTCCACAGCAGTGAAGAGCATACCAGGTGGCTTATGAACATCAAGATACTCTTCTCAGATGATCAGTGATTCATTGTCTGCTCAATGTAAACACAATATAAACCAGTCATCTCTAGTCACATCTCTAGTCACATCTGTTATCTCATCACTGAGGATTCCAAAAAAGGACTCTATTTCATCTGTTTAATGATGTCATGTTGGAGCCCTGACTTCTGAATTATTTGTTGAGAAGACTGACTTTGCTGACTGAGGAGATCCCATTTGACATATTCTAATGAAATTAATCTTGCCTTTAAAAGGGAGAGAAATCTCTCCCCCGCCATCAAACATAATGGAGGAAAAAGAAAGCAAGAGAATTAGGCCTGAGTTTCCTGTTAGTGGTTGTGGGGCTGGTAGTATCTTTCGCGTTACATTGGGGGGGGGGGACATTCCATGAGCCAATCTTACCTTCATCCCTCTTCCTATCCTCCCAATGCTTCCATCAGTCACGCACATACATACACAACTCTGCCCCCCACATCCATCAATCATATTATATATACATACAAAGAGTGCCCCTACAAAAATTCCCTCCCTCGTTCTGCTCTTCTTACTGTTGTTCAGAAGATAACACACAATTCACTGTTTTGGCCTGGCCTAGGGTCACTGTGGACAGGGCAGATTACTTCTCGATTATTAATCAGCCTTGACTACTACAGAAATCATAGGGCCTGGGGGCAAATTCGGGGATAGGACAGATTACCTGTCCTCAATTAAATCAGTTTAAGATTTTCATTTCATTGGGCTTATTGATGTACATTGTAAGTAACTTTTGTATGTAATGTATTTAGTTTGCATTGTATTTCTGCTTGCTAATGTGTGTGTGTGTCGGGGGAGGGGTTATATCAACTATTGTGTGTTTGAGTGCCAGTCCCTGAAAAGGGGGGGGGGGCTAGATGGGTGAATGAAATCTGATCTGATTGAACGTTATCTGTACCCTAGGGGGCAGAGTGAACTGCAGTTTTTAGTCAGTGTACTGAGAGAAAGTGTTTATTCTAGTTGAGTCAGGCAAGCTGTGTGGTGCCTCAGGGAGAGTGTCTCTGTGAGAGAGTTAACCAGCCAGGAGATTCTAGTTAAGTCAGGCTTTGTATGTCTCATAGAAAGGATTCTGGCTAAATCAGGAAAACTGTGTGGAGGCCTGAGAGCCTAATTCTGTTGAAGTTAGGCAAACTGTGTGTGAGCATGGATCAGTCTGTGAATATGCAAGAAAGATTATCTTGTCGAAGGCTTTCACGGCCGGAGAACGATGGTTGTTGGGGGTTTTCCGGGCTGTATTGCCGTGGTCTTGGCATTGTAGTTCCTGACGTTTCGCCAGCAGCTGTGGCTGGCATCTTCAGAGGTGTAGCACCAAAAGACAGAGATCTCTCAGTGTCACAGTGTGGAAAAGATGTAGGTCATTTGTATCTACTCAGGAGGGGTGGGGTTGAGCTGAGTCATTCTGTAAGAGTTTCCCAGGGTGTGGAATGCTAATGGCAGGAGGCTTC
Source organism: Eublepharis macularius (assembly GCF_028583425.1). Taxonomy (NCBI): domain Eukaryota; kingdom Metazoa; phylum Chordata; class Lepidosauria; order Squamata; family Eublepharidae; genus Eublepharis; species Eublepharis macularius. The sequence goes on along the minus strand of NC_072791.1, from coordinate 53,032,380 downwards.
ACTGAATCCTGAGGAGGTTCTTTTGCATATGGATTGGTGCTTGATGTGCTAATCTTCTCTGCAGGGCTATTGTCGGGTGTGGAGTGTTTTGTTGGCCTGGTGTTTTTCAGAACTGGAGCCCATGCTCTGTTCATTCTTAAGGTTTCTTCTTTCCTGTTGAAGTTTTGCTTATGCTTGTGAATTTCAATGGCTTCCCTGTGCAGTCTGACAAAGTAGTTGGAAGTGTTGTCCAGTATTTTGGTGTCCTGGAATAAGATACTGTGCCCTGTTTGAGTTAGGCTATGTTCAGCCACTGCTGATTTTTCAGGCTGTCCAAGTCTGCAGTGTCTTTCATGTTCTTTTATTCTTGTCTGGATGCTACGCTTTGTGGTCCCGATGTAAACTTGTCCACAGCTGCAGGGTATACGGTATACTCCTGCAGAGGTGAGGGGGTCTCTGCTGTCTTTTGCTGATCGTAGCATCTGTTGTATTTTTCGGGTGGGTCTGAATACTGCTTGAAGGTTATGCTTTTCCATAAGCTTTCCCATCTGATCAGTAATTCCTTTGATATATGGCAAAAACACTTTTCCTGTAGGTGACTGTTTTTCCTTGGTTGTTTGATTCATCCTGGGTTTGATTGCTCTTCGGATTTCATTTCTGGAGTAGCCATTTGCCTGAAGTGCGTGGTTTAGATGATTAATTTGTTGATTAATTTGTTGCCGCGCTTTCTCAATGAGGAAATTAATCATCTAAACCACGCACTTCAGGCAAATGGCTACTCCAGAAATGAAATCCGAAGAGCAATCAAACCCAGGATGAATCAAACAACCAAGGAAAAACAGTCACCTACAGGAAAAGTGTTTTTGCCATATATCAAAGGAATTACTGATCAGATGGGAAAGCTTATGGAAAAGCATAACCTTCAAGCAGTATTCAGACCCACCCGAAAAATACAACAGATGCTACGATCAGCAAAAGACAGCAGAGACCCCCTCACCTCTGCAGGAGTATACCGTATACCCTGCAGCTGTGGACAAGTTTACATCGGGACCACAAAGCGTAGCATCCAGACAAGAATAAAAGAACATGAAAGACACTGCAGACTTGGACAGCCTGAAAAATCAGCAGTGGCTGAACATAGCCTAACTCAAACAGGGCACAGTATCTTATTCCAGGACACCAAAATACTGGACAACACTTCCAACTACTTTGTCAGACTGCACAGGGAAGCCATTGAAATTCACAAGCATAAGCAAAACTTCAACAGGAAAGAAGAAACCTTAAGAATGAACAGAGCATGGGCTCCAGTTCTGAAAAACACCAGGCCAACAAAACACTCCACACCCGACAATAGCCCTGCAGAGAAGATTAGCACATCAAGCACCAATCCATATGCAAAAGAACCTCCTCAGGATTCAGTGAAGCCTCCCGCCATTAGCATTCCACACCCTGGGAAACTCTTACAGAATGACTCAGCTCAACCCCACCCCTCCTGAGTAGATACAAATGACCTACATCTTTTCCACACTGTGACACTGAGAGATCTCTGTCTTTTGGTGCTACACCTCTGAAGATGCCAGCCACAGCTGCTGGCGAAACGTCAGGAACTACAATGCCAAGACCACGGCAATACAGCCCGGAAAACCCCCAACAACCAAAGATTATCTTATCTAGGTCAGAAAAGCTGTGTGGAAAACCTGAGTGAATCTATGTCTGTGTTGATGAGATGAGAGTTAAGTCTGTTCATGAAGATCTATGTGAACGATTAGTCTGTGTGACTGAGTCTGTGAATATACTTTTAAGAAAATTATTTTTGAAACTGCACTATTTTGAAACCAATGCACTTATCAAAACTCTGCAACCATTATGCTTATGTTTGTACAAATAAATTCTACTTCTGTTTTTTAAAAAGTCGCTTTTTTCCTCACATGTAAGCTCACATGCTGAACGTTCTGTCATACTACCATCTTAACAAGCCTCCCTATATTACCAGTTGAACTGAGGTCTACGGCGATAAAGCCTTTGGTGGCAGCAAAAACCTGTTGAGGCAGTCAGGAAGAGGCAGCGATATAAAGGTCACACATACACAAAAAGGAAGGTGTTTTCAAGATAAAAGGTTGGGTAAAGAAGAAAACACCTGAAGCTATGAGTGGAAATTTAAAAGTGTTGGTTGTGACAAGAGCCGTCCTGAGGTTAAACTAATGTAAGCAAGAGCTAAATTGAAGGTCCAAAAGCAAAGGTCCAATAAGGTTTTAAAAGCAAACAAGCAAATAATTACAAACATGTTTCATGCAGCATCATGCAGCACAATTTTAAGCACATCTACTCAAAAGTAAGTCCCATGGAGTTCAAAGAGGTTTGTGCATAGGTCTGCAGCCTTAGTTTCTGAAGGATGGCTGTCTAATCATTCCTGAGGCAGCTCAATTACAGTAGCAATTTTTAAAGCCTTTTTTGCTTCAGATTTGTGCTTTATCTTTCCATCCTGCTCATTTCCTTGGGCAGCTCACCCCACCCTGGCAACATCTGGGGGAGGGGACTTGGAAGTCTCCCCCTACCTAGGGTAATGCAGCACATGAGTTACTGTGTCTTGCATTGCTTTGCCTTTTGCCCTCATTTTGTAAATAATTTTTCCTTTCTTCTCTGTGCATCACTTGATGCGTGTGTAGGGTATCACTTTGTCATGTGAGGAATGAATTGTAACCCAGGAAAGCTTATAGAACAATATTGTTATTAAACCTTTGAGTGCCACAAACCCTTATGAGACGACTCCAGGAGGGTTTACAGTAGGCTTTCCAGCCTCCCGCCCAGGGTGGAGGAACTCCCCACCTGCTGCCCTCTGCTCACCTGACTAGCAGGGGTGAAAGGCATGGGGGAGAGAAGTGTGTGCATTCTCCCACACTCTCCCATCAAGCAAAAAAAAATGACAGGATTTTCTAGCCAGATAAGGGAGCTACAGATCACGCTAAAGCCCAATTCATTAGGTGAATACATCACTGTCCCCAGTCCCCTGCACTCCTGCTTTGGCCCCTGGGAACCCGGTGACTCTAGTTTACAATCTCATCATAGTTTTAGGAACAAGGCCTCTGGAATGATCCGTTCTCGTATTTAAAATATTTAACTTTTTAAAATGATGTCCTCTCCCTCCTTTATTTACATAGTTATACCTCATCTTTCTTTCTAATGGTACACTAACTAGCTTACACAGGGCTTTTTTTCTGGGAAAAGAGGTGGTGGAACTCAGTGGGTTGCCCTTGGCAAAAATGGTCACATGGCCGGTGGCCCTGCCCCCTGATCTCCAGACAGAGGGGAGTTTAGATTGCCATCCGCACTGCTCAGCAGCACGGAGGTCAATCTAAACTCCCCTCTGTCTGGAGATCAGGGGGTGGGGCCACCAGCCATGTGACCAATTTCAAGAGGTTCCGGAACTCCGTTCCCCCGCATTCCTTCTGGAAAAAAGCCCTGAGCTTACATCATTTTCCCCTCCTCCATTTTATCCTCACAACAACCATGAGCCGTAGGTTATGCTGAGAAAGAGTAGCTAGCCCAGCGAGCTTCCCTAGCAAAGGGGGGATTTGAACCTGGGTCTCCCAAATCCTAGTCCAGCATTCTAATGGCTGCACCATGCTGTCTATGCCATGCTGGCCTCCTATAGCTAATAATAACTCTTACTCCTTTGCGTTTGTAGTGATTTTCAATAAATTTACTTGTTTACTTATTTATTTACAGAATTTTAGCCCATCTTTCTCACAAAAAAGAAATGTTTTTTTATTTTTTTAATAAGATTTTTATTGGATGGGTTAACATATACAAATCATAATATTTAATATCAATCTCCATCGCATTATATTATTCCCACCCATCCCCCCCTTTTTCATTGACTTCCAACAGTTTTCCATTCCCTTCATATCCATTACATCACATTACATCTGTCTCCTAAAATAATAATTTCTATAATATTAGTTTCTACATTATACTGTATAATATATAGCATAACATATCCATCTTCATCTACATTCCATAGCTATCTCCTAGCTTAGCAAATTACTCTTTATAATATAAACTTCTAATTTATATATTATATAGCATATACTATAACATACCACTATCTACAACGTTTAAGCCCGCTTTCTATTATTATTAAATTCTAACATAATATGTAATATAATACCTTATTTTAACCTCTAAATTAAGTAAATAATCTTCCCCTCAATAATTATCCAAAGACCACATCTTCCCTTTCATGTCCCACTTTTCCCACACAAAGTTCTTAAGTTTCTCCCCACTCATAATGTATTCCTCTCTATCTTGTTCTTTAAGCTTCCTTGTAAGCTTGTCCATTTCTGACATATTTAATAGCTTTAAAATCCAGTCTTCTACCGATGGTATTTCTTGTGTCTTCCACAACTGTGCATATAACGTTCTAGCCGCAGTAATCATATGAAAAACCATTACTCTGTCCATTCTATCAAATTCTTCCAGTTTCATACATAATAAAGGCAATTCTGGGTTTTTATCAACATTTTTCTGTAAAATCTCCACAATTCCACAATTTCTCCCCAGAACTGTTTAGCTTTTTCACAAGTCCACCACATATGATAGAATGAACCTTCATGCTTCTTACACTTCCAACATTTATCTGACATTTGATTATTACCATTAGCTAACTTTTTTTGGTGTTAAATACCATCTATACATCATTTTATAAACATTTTCTCTTATAGTGGTACATGTTGATATTTTCATAGTATTTTTCCACAACCTCTCCCAAGCTTCCATCGGTATATCTTTATTACAATTTATTGCCCATTTTACCATTTGTACTTTAACTACCTCATCTTCAGTAAACCATTTCAACAAAATCTTATATACTTTAGATACCATTTTCCCCCTCTTGAAGTAAACACTCTTCTAACTCCGAGTTTTCCATCCTAAATCCTACTTTTCTTCAGTCTGTATCATACAAATCTTTTATCTGTCTATATTGAAACCAACCATATTGAAATAACAGCTCTTCATTAGTTTTAATAGTATATACATTCTGATCCACTCTAAGAATTTCTTTGTATGTCAACCACTCCTCCCCTTCATATTCCGTCTTTGGGTTCACAACTTCCGCTGGAATAATCCACATAGGAGTCTTCTCTTATAGGTATCTCTTGTATTTTGTCCAAACCGCAAATAAACTCCGTCTCACAAAGTGGTGTAGAAACATGGCATCAGCTTTAGTCTTTTCATACCACAAGTATGCATGCCATCCAAAAAATTTATTATATCCTTCCAAAGTCAATAGTTTATGATTTTTCAATAATATCCATTCTTTCAGCCATACCAAGCATATAGCCTCATGATATAATTTTAAATTTGGTAACTGTAATCCACCTCTTTCCTTGGCATCATATAATACCTTCATCTTCACTCTAGGCTTTTTCCCTGCCCACACAAAACGCAATATCTTCCTTTGCCATTTTTCAAATTGCTTATTGTCTTTCACAATGGGTACTGTTTGCATTAAAAACATAATCCTCGGCAGCACATTCATCTTGATAACGGCAATACGTCCCAGCCATGACAGATTCATCTTATTCCAATTGAACATGTCCTTATCAATTTGTTGCCATAGCTTTTCATAATTATTCTTAAATAAATCAATATTTTTTGGTTTTTTAAAGTCATAGTCGTCATCGTCATAGTAAAACCTACACAATCTGAAAAAACACTAGACAAGACACTCTTTTCTGAAGATATGTTGTGATTTGGAAAATAATGGGCTAGATTATTTTTCTAGCAAAATATTGGTTTTATTTATAAATATTTTGCATGTATAAGACTGAAAAGATGAGGTGAGGCAATAAAAGTTCATAATATACACAGTGTGGAGAACAAAAAGAAATACTGTCTCAAAGTTAAAAAAGCATCATTCATTAAAATTGGTAGGTAGTATGTGTAAAACAAACAAAAGGAAGTACTTACACAACACATAATTAATTCATTTCCACAGGATGTTGCAATGGTTATTAATGTGAATGGTGTTAAAAAAGGATTAGGTAAATACTTGAAAGAAAGGTGTGCTTATACCTAATAACTATAATAGCAAGAATCACAATATATCTTGTTTGGAGATGGAATACCCAGGACTTAACTGAAAAATAAAGTGATGCAGGAGCGGGAGGGGGACTGAACTCTGTCTTGGTGTCATGTTTCTTTTTGACCTGGGAACTATGTTTACCCAGTGTTGAGCCCATGATCCAAACCATGCTTTTCTTTAACATTACTTTGAACATTCCTTAACCAACCCTGGCACTGAAGACAGATATGAAGGCTAAACTTTGTCCACTCTCATTCAGGGTAAGTTGTCCTTATTTCTCTTATTACCAGTGGCTAAGAACTGACAAGTGGGAATAAATATCACTCTAATGCCCTACTTGTGTACTTTCACAAGATTTTTTTTTGCCATCAGAAGCTTCACAAGTAATTCATATGAATGATTGTATGCATTCGACATTGCCTTTACTTTTGACAATTTCACATGCAAGTCATCTGTTTTTCAGTCACTGCAGCATCTGATTCAGCTTCCTCATTTGTGGCTATTATGCTGTTTTGTAGCTTAGAGCTTTTTGTCTGTCACACCTCCATTCTTGAAATTTTAATTTTTATTATTTTTAATGCAATGCCATGCCTTTAAATATTTCATGGCCCTGCTGTTTCTCAAGCAGTGCATGCACACACACTCATGCACATGAGTATAACACTGAAAAACAGTGATAACTCTATTCTTGCCATAAAACTATGGATAGTTAATTAGTTCTTCCGTCACTTCACAACAGTGTAGGCTCTCTGATGTCCATGGGACCACACCAAACTAAGATCATATGCTAATCATGTTGACATACATCACTTATCCTTTATGCTTTAACTGGCCTTTTGTGCTCATAATCTTGCCAAATGTACATATGCAGCAGAATGAAGTGGCAGAATTAAAACAAAATAGCATTTCAGGCTACAGGTGGCAGATACCACACATGAATGCTTTCTCACATTAAAAAAAAATACCCGTCCACATAGAAAGCTAACACATCAAGGGGAAAAAAGGCCTAGGCTAATAACTTGACCGCTGGCAGGTTTTTTGCTTTGTAGGGAATTAATCCAAACATGGCATCTCCCACCTGCACTTGGAAGTAGAACTGTCCATTCTCCTACCTCAGTATGCTGCACATATGTAGGCCAAGCCCACTGGCCGACCTGGGGGATATATACAGGTACATTTAATCTCCATATGTACAGAACCAAAAACCAGACTCATTTCAACCCAAGGGCCTTCTTCTTCAGTGGTATATATATTTCATAAAGAGCACTCTATCACTATAATAAATAAATCAAAAATGCATGTCTCAGCACAAAGTAGACACTGGAATCTAATATTAAAATGGTGTGGAGTGAATTCATTGAAATTCTCCCACCGAACAGCGTAAAATGCAATAAAGGCAATACATCCAGTTGTTCCTTTGCCCATAAATCTCTTATACTCAGGTCAAAAGTATACAGAGTCACCTTGATGTCTAACTGGGGGTGGGGGGGCAGGGACAGGGCTGGGGTAGAAGCTGTTGTGATCAAAGAGGACCTCCTGTGTTCTGTAAATAGCCTAATATGTACTGAATAGCTCAATAATTAAGGTTGAGCTCACTCTTGTACTTAGCACAGAGAATTATGCCTGTATCTATAAATAATAAGAGGAATATAGCAGTTTTGCATACTGGCAATGATTCATAGCAAGAAGCTGCCATGAGGAAATCCAGCATCCATCTATAAATACAATCAAATGTTAGGCAAATGACAGAGAACAAAAGACGACAGAGTAGGGCTGGTAATGAATCAAACAGTGGCAGGCAGAGTTTCTATATATAATGCAAATGCAGCAGGAAATATCATGGAAGTGATTCTACTGTCAGTACACTGGGATTCTTTCTTGATCTTTTCTGCTACTGATCCTTTCATATACTTAAAACAAACATTGCTTTCAAAAAGGTAAAATTTCAAAACTGCTTGGAGGAATGGAGGAGTGTGTTATTTATTACGGGCAGTCACTACCCATTTGAGGTACCTATGGCAGTCACACCAAAATATACAGCATCTCACAATAGGGCTGGTTGTCCTGCTGGAAATAGTTTTTACTCTTCCCAAATATAACAGAAATCTGAGAAACAAGTTTGACAAGAGACCCTAGCAGGTCAGGAAAAAGGAACAAGTCTACTGTGGGTAGTGATAGCTCTGTAACACCATCTCCAGTTCTCTGAAGTGCTACTATCTCCCCGCACAGGAAAACTGTATCAAGGCTGCAGTTCTAAGAGAACTTGGAGTAAGACCCACTGATTAAAATGGTACTTAATTCTGAGTAAACATGCACAGGTTTGCATTGTTGAGCACTTGTAAGCAAAGGTAGTCTTAACCAATGAGTAGCTGCTCCAGGCCCCATCTTGGGGCCCCCGCCAGAGGAGAAGAAAAGGAGCAGGCCCCCGCTGCTACTGTTTGCTTCCACCCTGTTCAGGGCTCAGGCCTGCCTCATACAAGGTTAGGGCCATCCCTTATCCCCAGCAAGGGAGTGCAATGGTTTTGGAACCCCATCCTGGACTTTTGCCCAGGGCCCCAGAATCACTAAGACTACCCCTGCCTGTAGACAACACTTCAGACACATGGGCATGCACATACAAATACGCACTCACTGGAATCCATAATATAGCCTAACACAAGATAAAGCGGTTTGAATACTAGATCTTTTTCTTTTCCTATTAGAAAGGAGATAGTAGCTAAATTCAGGTACAGTTCACAGAAATATTTACTGTGCCAGCAATTCAAATATTCTGTTACAAAGTTAAAAATGAGGAATGCATGAGTCAAGATGCAATGAACTGATGGTCATCCTAAGGTGAGTTATCCATAGGGTTGCCAGGTCCTGGTTGAGAAATTCCTGGAGATTTGGGGGGGGGGATGGAGCTTAGAGAGGGTGGGGTTTGGGGAGGGGAGGGGCCTCAGTGGGGTATAATGCCATGGAGTTCACCCTTCAAAGCAGCTATTTTCTCCAAGGGAATTGATCTCGTTGGCCTGGAGATCAGTTGTAATTCCAGGAAATCTCCAGCTACCAACTGGAGGCTGGCAACCCTAGTTATCCACTTCTAGGCCCATTGACTTCAGCTGAGTTAGAAGGGTGTAGCTCTCCTTAGGATGTCACTATGAGTGCGGTGTCCTGTGCATGCATGGAGTCTTTTCTAATGTGACTTCCTGATGCAGCCCCTTGTATGTCCTAAAACCAGATCCTCCAGGTCAGGAGACCTCCAGAATTCCATGTGATAGATGAAGGAGAGGGAATCTGAAAAATTCTACGCCTTTTCCTCTGTGCCAAGTATATACTTTCTACTCGCATATAATGCACTTTGGATCCAAGACTGTTCTTTCCAGAAGAGGGTAAACAGGGGGAGATGGAATTAATTTGATGAAAAAGCACAGGATAAATTGACACCTCAGCAACTGCTGTCATATCTCCAACAATACTACAGCACTTTGTTTACCAATGTAGATTCTGTTCTTGTCACTGAGAAGTTAAATGCTGCAATTCTGAGAACATTAACATGAAAGAAGTTTCAAAAAACAGTTTGTGATATCACATAGGGATTCAAAATGTAGCATTCCACTCAACTGGTGTTATTCTAAGCTCTCTGCACCCCAGCATGATACCCCAATACTGCCACACCATCTCACAGGACTTGGCTTAAGCATTTTAGCTTCAGCACAAGAGCATAGCTAGTGACTTCATACCAAGGTTGCAACCCATCCTCAACTGTGTATTTGCTACCATTTCCATTTCTATGCTAAGGTTTATTGATTCTTTATTTATTTAGAACACTTTTATGCCACTTCGCTTGGCACTTGCCTCAGGCAGATTACAAAATAAAAATAATAAAAACATTAAAAGATATTCAACATTAAAATAACCCAACCCAGCATAAAAATACAGCCCATAAAAACAGACCTCAAAACAGTTTCCAGATTAAAATAGTGTTAAAAGATCAACCTCCTCATTAAAAGTCTGGGAGAACAGAAACATTTTGGCCTTTCACTTAAAAGAAAGCATCAAGAGGAAAGAAATTCCATAAGTGAGGTGCCACTACTGAAAAAGACCTGTCTCTGGTTGCTACCCCGCCTCATCTCTGGAGGTGGGAGCAAGCAAGAAGGGCATGTGAGGTCACGAGTGCATTTGCATATTATTCAGTGACTGCTGCATCCAGAACAAGATTCAAGTAGCATCTTAAAAATCAAGATTTCCTGGGTATAAGCTTTCAAGAGTCAAATATCTGATGATGGGAGCTTTGACTCATGAAAGCTGATACCCTAAAAATTTTGATCTTTAAGGTGCTGCTGGCCTCAAATCTTGCTCTTCTACACCAACCTGAAACTGCTGCATCCACCAACGAGCTGAATGTGTGAAACAGCCTTCACAAGTCAAACATTAGAGAGAGAGAGCTTTCCTTTCACTCCAAAACCAGAATATTTATTGCATGTGGCCAAAGGCCACCACAATCAAGCAAATAAAGGGATCAATCTGTAAGGGGGATCAAAGGGATCAATCTGTAAGCATCTGAAGGACCACTCAGTGATCCGGGGAAGTCAACATGGTTTTGTTCCTAACAGATCTTGCCAGACCAACCTGGTTTCCTTCTTTGATCGAGTGACCAGCTTACTGGATCGGGGGAACTCTGTTGACGTGATTTATCTGGATTTCAGTAAAGCTTTTGATAAGGTTCCCCATGACATCCTGATGGGCAAACTGGAAGACTGTGGAGTAGACTATAGGACAGTTCAGTGGATAGGGAACTGGTTGGAGGACCGCACTCAAAGAGTCGATGGCATTTCATCAGATTGGAGGGAGGTGTCCAGTGGGGTGCCGCAGGGCTCGGTTTTGGGCCCGGTACTTTTCAATATTTTTATCAATGATCTGGATGAAGGAGTGGAAGGGCTGCTCATTAAATTTGCTGATGATACCGAATTGGGAGCGGTAGCAAACACCCAAGAAGATAGAATTAAAATTCAACAAGACCTGAATACTCTGGAGAAGTGGGTAGCTGTGAATAGGATGCAATTCAACAAAGACAAGTGCACAGTATTACATCTGGGCCGCAAAAATGAGAAGCACAAATACTGGATGGGGGATACACTTCTGGGCAGTAGTATATGTGAAAGGGATCTTGGGGTAAGAGTGGACTGTAAACTGAATATGAGCAGTCAGTGTGATGCGGTGGCAAAAAAGGCTAATTCAATCCTGGGTTGTATCAAAGGGACCATAGCGTTGAAATCGCAGGAGGTCATAGCCCCTCTCTATACTGCCTTGGTCAGGCCACACCTGGAGTATTGTGTGCAGTTCTGGAGGCCTCACTTCAAAAAGGATGTGGATAAAATTGAGAGGGTGCAGAGGAGAGCAACAAGAATGATCAGGGGTCTGGAGACTGAGCCCTACGAGGAAAGGCTGAGGGCCTTGGGAATGTTTAATTTGGAGAAGAGGAGGTTGAGGGGGGACATGATTGCTCTCTTTAAATATTTGAAAGGCTGTCATTTGGAGGAGGACAAAGAGCTGTTCCAGTTGGCAGCAGAGGGTAGGACGCGAAGCGATGGGCTAAAACTACATGCACGAAGGTACCGGCTGGATATTAGGAAAAACTTTTTCACGGTCAGAGTAGTTCAAAAGTGGAATCAGCTGCCTAGGGAGGTGGTGAGCTCCCCTTCACTGGCAGTTTTCAAGAAGAGGCTGGATGAATACTTGTCAGAGATGCTTTAGGCTGATCCTGCACTGGGCAGGGGGTTGGACTAGATGGTCTGTATGGCCCCTTCCAACTCTATGATTCTATGAAATAAAATGCAAAGCAAAACATAAACACCAAACAATAAAACGATGAGGTTAGAAACACATAAAATATGTTAAAACACATTAGTGCCTTCACCATAGATGAAGGAGTCTCAACCATTAAGCACATCTCAAGCCCTGGTTTTCTTAGCTGCCAGGGCAAACTGAGATGCGCTATAAGAGAGGTGTAGATCCAGGTTGGAAAGAAGGAGGGTTAATTTTTCCACAACAGGGGAAGAATAATGTTTTTTAAGATTTATTTCTGGGTTCTGTATGCAAAGAGCAGAACAAAGGATAATGGAGAAGGTCTTTGGGGACTGAAGCTCCACAAATACAGAAACTGGCATCAATTGATATTTGTGTGTAACAACTGCCTAGAATGGCATTTGAAACTTCAGAGAAGTTTAAGGCATTCGGGCAGCCCAATCCAAAGCACCTGCCAATTGGAGTACGGCTGCAGGTGACAGCGCTATGAGTGGCAGGGGAAAGCGTAGCCAGTGTATGGGCCATGCCACATCTCCCATCACCAGCTGCCAATGGTACTCCCCCGCCCTGCAGAGAGTTGGTGGACAAGGCAGAAAGACCCCCACAATTGGGCTCTCCACACCCCGATAGAGGCACCTGCCCCAAGAGAAGTCCTGCCCCATGGGGGAGGATAACACGGAAGGTGCGGACAGGGCACCCGCCCTCTCATTCACCCAACCCCCATTTCTGACAAGGACCAGGCTGGCAGCTGAAGCACTGCTCACTTGCAAAATCCCCACCCCACCCCACCTGCCACTGCCACTAAAAGAAACATGTTCCTTCTCTGAAAAGTGAGACCAGAAAGGCAGTGGAACCCAGCACTCAGGAGCAGCACCCCAAGACCACAGAGAGGCAGCTCCTTAGAGGTGAGTGGGGGGTGAGTTCTGTAATGACTGACAGGACTGCCCATTGGAAACTGTTTGAGAGATTGGGAGGGACCATTGGCCCCTTTCAACTCTATGATTCTGTGTGATGGGAGCAACAAATGCCCATTGACTTGCAGTGGCTCCATTGAAACACATCACCACATCGAAAAGGTGTGAAGAGAATATGGGGTAGCCCTCGTGAGCCATGCTTGGGTCCCAGGATGATGGCCCCCTGAGTGGAATGTCAGCCTGCAGGAACAGAGAGCCTGCTCTGGGGTCCACCATCCCACTCCCCAGTGCAAGAGTCCCGAAGTCCATTCCTGCCTCCACAAAGAGCAAATGGGAGAGTCATCTGGCCTTGCAGGGGAGGAGACCTTGAGATCCCAGGACATTGTTCCATATCCCCCCTCCCCAGCAACAATCCCACCCTCCACATACAGTGGTCTTTTGTCTGGCTTATCAGATGCTAGGAGAGCTGTCGGAGAATGAGAGTCCTCCAGGGCAAACCCCCCCCCCTCACCATAAACATACGGGCTACACTCCCAAGTCCTACCCTGCTGCCTGCCGTGAATCTTTAACTGTCCATGAAAGCAGAGATGGTCCACTTGTGGCATGGGGAGATTGTGTCTTTTGCTATTCTTCTCATGCCATTCAGTTTGGGTTCAAACTAGACATGAAGACAGGATATCCCATCACTGCTCCCCTGTACTTCAGCCATAGGAAACTCTGGTTCACATTGGGACTACAGTGCAGTTATCCTTTCCCCTAACATTTATATTACTATCCCATGTCCTCCTACTCCTCCAGCAGCAAAAAGGAGTGGGAGGAAGAAGGCAGGCAAGACTACAACCCAAAGCACAGATACTGCAAAGCATCTCTCTATCCTCACAACCATAGGAACATACAAAAGAAAGACACGTCATGGGGAATTTTTAGTGCCTCATTGGCCATGCCAATTAAACCCACAATATACATTAAGTATTAATTGCCTCGTTGTGTCTCAAATGCAACTTGAGCTTGGAGACAGGTATGGTAAAAGTGGAGGCTAGGGTGTGTTTTTCCTGCCTCCATTAACCTTTGGCTAAAGTTAAATGTTAAGCCTAATGGCTTAACCCCCTTAATTCTCCAAGACAGTTATCAGTCCACATGGCTAAAGGCAGATAGAATTAAGCTGATGAATTTGGGCTTCTCCCCTTGTTCTGTACTGGAAATGGAGTATGAGCAGGTGAAACAAGTTCTGATGGATATTGAACAGCAGGCAGATCTAGAGTGGGTACCGCCTATCTGTGTTTGGAAAACTAGATACATAGCTTCCCTGGCTACTTATCTCTTTCAGTTGGAGATCTCTTGTCACAGGAATGCCAGGTATTACCCTCTGCTGTTTTGGACAGGCGATACACAAAAGTTCTCATGACAGACTGGCTATGCCCTTGTAGTTCAGGGGAGATCGAAACTATGGAATACATTTTACTTCCTGGTATCAAGAGGTTCATTCTAAGTTTATCTTCCCCTCATTTAGTTGGTATCCTGATCAAGCAGATATGGTGTATGTAAGAATGCTACTTATAGATGAAAATCCACTGGTGACAACATATACTGCAAAGTTTTGCATGTCAACCTGCAAAATTCATCAGAAACTGGTAGCTTAAGTTTTATTTGTATATTTTGTAGAATGTTATTGATTTTATCTGCTATTCTATTATTGAATTATTATACGTGACAATCAACCTTATTTCCTAATTTCCTCTGCCTCTGGAAGGCTCTGTCAGTTTCACCTCCCGTTCTAGGAGGCAAAGAAGAAATAAACAAACCCTCTGTGGAGTTATCTTTGCTGGCTCTGTAGAGAGGGAAATTGACAGAGCCTTCAGATCTCTTTTAAAACTCAGCTTCCCGGCTAACATTGGAACTCCCTTCATGTGAACATCCTCGTGTAATTCGTCTCTTGTAGTTTAGCTCTTAATCTCCTCCTGATTTCTTGGTTGCAGTCTCCCATTTGGTTGGTAACTGAGCCAAAGAAAACCTTTATTTCAATTTATTTAGGATTAATTGCTTTTATTTGTTTGTCACATTTCAATCCCACCGTTTCTTGTAGGAAATCAAGGTGGTATACAAAAGATCATTTCATATTATTCTTACAACAACCTATGAGGTAGGTTTGACTGAGAAATCATAACTTTCCCAATGCCACCCAGTGAGCTTTAAGGCAGAATGAGGATTAAAGTGTATTTGATAATTAGACACCAAAGAACAGTGCCAAACCTTTTGAAATGATATTCTCTAGTACTTTATCTATATGGCATATATGCTGTGGTAAGTAACAGGGAAAACACACTTAAAATCAATGAAGATATATTCTAAAATGGCTTGGTATTATTAGCACAGCCCTAAAACTGGTCAGTAAACTGCCTTAAGGTAACAACTATAAAATCTACATAAAGAACAGAAAAATTAGATTGGAGGTAGTTATGATCTATTTGTCAGAGGACATAGAGTTCAATAAACTCATCCATGGAATCACTATGGATAGAAATGTGTGTGTGTAAAATGCCATCAAGTTGCAGCCAGTGTATGGTGATCCTACATAGGGTTTTCAAGGCAAGAGACAATCAGAGGAGGTTTGCCATTACCTGCCTCTGTATAGCAACCCTTGGTGGTCTCTCATCCAGGTACTAACAAGGGCTGACCCCATTAAACTTTTGAGATCTGACTAGATCAGGCTAGCATAGGCCATCCAGGTCAGGTTATGGGTGGAAATACCAAGCCACAACAGTAATTTAATAAAAGACGCATACAACTCCCCTCATCTCCCTAACCCTCCCCCTCCCCCCCCCAACAGAACTCTGAGGGTAATTTTAACATGGTGAAAGAAATTGTAAAAATAATTGAAGGAATGTTGTAACAATAGATGACTTCAATCATCCTCACAATGACTGAGCGTAATTGAGATATGATAAATTATATATCCATGGAGGAGTCAGTCACGATTGGAAGCAAACTGGACTTAATCCTGAGTTGTGGCTAGTATCTGGTGTGATATGTAAGTGATATTAATCACTTGATAACAGTGACCCTGATGCTGTTAGATTTAGCATATCCATAAGTAAAAAGTCACCCAGAAAGAATAACATGGCCATGTTGAAATTCAACACAGGGAAAAAAACAGTTTGTTTAAAGGAAATTGAAAGGGAGACTCAAAACTATAAAATCTCATAAGAATGTTTGAAAATGTTTTTAAACCTATGATAATAAAAGCTCTGATGGATTTAATACTACAATTTAGGAAATTTACAAAAGCCCAAGAGGATTTCCGTGTGGTTAGTCAGCAGAGTCAAGGAAGTTGTGAAAAGGAAAGAAGCCTTTAAAAAAAAAGGATTGTCTTGACTAAGCAAGGATGAAAAAGAGCACAGACACAAATGCCTGTTGGCAAGAAGGAAAGTGAAAAGAGAACTTGAGCCTATTTAAGACGACTGCAGAGCTTTGAGGATATATGCTTTGGGGTGGAGCAATGAAACTGCTTACTTTGCATATTGGGAGAAGCGTGTGTGTAGGAGTGACTGAAAGAAAAAAAAGGAGAACTGGGAGGGGATGGAGCAAGGGGCCTAATCATTTTGGTCTCTCCAAAGACTGGGATATTGAAAGGCCTCAGCTGAAGAAGCTTTGCCTGGTGTGCTGGTGTGAGCTCTCACTTTTTTTTTGTGGACATTACATCTTCTGGAGGAGTTTAGCCCCCAGACCATCTGTCTTTGAACTGGAGCTGATTTCTTCTCTTGGATGCTGAGGAGAGAGGCCTAAGAACTTTACTTCCCACAGGCATGCTTCTGAGGGACTGGCTGGACCAGCTTCAGCAGGAAAACAGCACTTCTGGGACACAGACTTTGGTTTGTGGAGAAGAAAGGAGTGCGGGGTGGGGATTACTTTACACTGTGTGCAAAATTGTAATTTTCCTGTGTAAATTAAATAGTCAGTTGCTTAAGCCAAGGTGTGTAAGAGGGGGGAGGGGTTTAAGAAAAGAGGCCGTAAGTCTTGAACTTGCCCTTATTCCCAGCGCCCAGGTTACACGACACTGAAGACTATATAAATTTATTTAAATATATCAGGTCAAGGAAACCAACAAGGGAGGCAGCCAGGGTGTTAGATAAAGGATTGAAAGGATTAGTGAAGGAAGACAAGGAAATTATCAAGATATACTGTGGAAGATATTGAACTGATACCAAATGCTTGATCTTTTGCCAAAAATATGACACTAAAATCAGCTTCTTTGTCTATTGAAAAGTAGGTAGAGTAACCTTATATATATTTATAGCTGTCCCAGGAAAATTGGTGGAAACCATTATTAAGGCATTGTTAAGCATAAAAAAAGAATTACCATTGCTTCAGCAAAGAACATTTCTGCTTTCTACCTTTCTGTTCTTTGGGACTGTCAACAAGCATATAGCTAGAGCCAGGCTATTGACAAAGTTCCTTAACAAAGTTCCTCCTGGGTAAACTTAAGCGGTCATGGGATAAAAGGGCATGATGTTTTACAGACTGACAATTGAATCAAATGTATAGTTGCCTCGGATCTTTTTTCTTTATTTTTTATTCTCTGCTCTTATGACTACAGCCTTGAGCATCAACAATACAGAAGAACAGAAAAATAAGTATAATGAAAACAGCAAATAATGATAATAATAACAACAGATACAACCAACACAGCTGATACACTGAGTTGTCCAGATCTGGCTATCTATTAGATTTGATTGCATATCAAAGAATTTGGAAAATAATTTAGCTACTGCCGAAGTAATATTATGATCACTTCCACCCAAAAGAATCTCTAACTTATGTTGGGCTGGGGCACAGTCCAGATCCTTTAGAAAGGAACCAACAGACATAGTCCTATACCTATGGAATTTTAGATAATCCAGTAAACAATGGAGCAAGGTTTCAAGGCTTCCTGTGTCACAGTTGCGAAGTCTGTCAGCTAATGGGATCCTTCCAAAATGGCCAGATATTTCTGCCATTGGGATTGAATTAAGACGAGCCAACATAAAGGCTTGTTGGTATTTAGGGACCCTCAAGTAGTCGAGGTATGATTGCTTTGGATCTGCATTCAACCTATGCTACTTCACTCTTCATAAATGACTGGGAGTCCAGGGGTGAATAATGAGATAGTCAGGTTTGTAGATTATACCAAATTATTCATGGTGGCCAAGTGGAATGACTGGGTCTGGATACAGTATGCCTGTGAATACCTGTTTCTGGGTTGGGGGTGGGTGAGTAGAAAGAGAAGCAAAGGCCATAGGAGGGCTACTGCCTTGATGCTCTGCATTGTGGGTTTCCTGGAAACATCTGGCTGGCTGCCCTGATAAACAGGATGCTGGGCTAGACAGACCCTGGGTATGATCAAGTAGCACCATCCTTATGTTTTTCCACACTTCATTTCTAAGCAAGACAGCACCCTCGCCCTTGTACACATCTACACTGTTCAGGGGATCTGTTTGCCTATCACAATTGGGAGAGGGGATCTCTAGATTGATGGCACATTAAAGCAGAACAAAGATTACCCTATCACTCTCTTTCTAGCATTTCAATTTTCTGTAGAACTCAGTTCTCAGTAACTTTGGCTACGCATTTTCCTCCCACATGCTTGCTAAACATATCTCCTTGTTGGAATTTGCAGGGGGAGGGGAGGGTTTCAGTGCTGAAAAAAGTCTATAATTTCTGCACTGGTAAAGCTCAGTATATTTTTATAGTAGCCTATCCAATTGTAACCCCCAAATTGGTATGGGCTATGAAGCTTCAGCAGCCTCATCTGATCCCACAGTTTGTCTGAAAAAGTGCTCCCCACACCTTGCCAATTCATATTACAAATAATTGTTGACAGTTTTATGTAACTACTGTTTCTGATTCCACCCCTCCAGATAACACAGTTGACTGTCTAACCTCAAAAGATATTTACAGCAATCCAGTAAAGATGATCAAATTTTTTCTTATGGTCAACAAACAAGGCCAAACAAGGTTGTCTCGGTATTATGAACACATGGACCTTCGCAAACGGACAATACTGGAAGCTGAAGTCATTAAGCACTGCCTTTCCCGTTCTAAGGAGCAGGTATGTTTTTTGTTCTTAAAAAGCTGTTCATGGCCAGTAGAACATAATAGTCACTGTGTTAGTCCAAAGATCTGGGAGGCTGAGGTTCAAATACCCATTCTGCCATGAAAGCTTGCTAGGTGATTAGAGTTGCCAGTCAAACTGACACCTGGTGGGAAACACAGGGCAGGGACAGCAGAATGCTCCATCAACACAACATCATGATTCTGCTTCCAGGATAAGCCTGGAAGTGATGTGATGCCAGCCTAGGAATCACCAGAAACTCTATGATAAAATTAAAATTAATTAAAATTTAAAAGTCACTGTTGGCATGATATGCATCATGTCTAGGGGAAACCTGTCATGTCACTATAGGAATTGCTGCCTGTTTTTTAATTAATCTTTTCCCCACAAGCTGACCGTAGCTATGGGAAGCAGGAGTTGCTAATGGGAGGTATCCTGCCTATAGGTGACAATGAGCTAAACATGCTCACAGCCTAACCTACCTCACAGGGTTGTTGTGAGGATAAAATGCTGATTTTATTTAATGACAAATCTCACATGTCTATTGTTGCTTTGTGTTTTTTTCTCTAGTGTTCCTTTATTGAGTACAAAGATTTTAAGCTGGTGTATAGGCAATATGCTGCCCTTTTCATAGTGGTTGGAATTAATGAAACTGAGGTACGTGTTATACTTTTGACCTATATAAAGATAAAAACATATGTAAGATTAAGGTCACCTTTATATAATCCTGTTGCCTCTCTCTCCTGATTTTCATAAGTGATCCAGTCCCTTCCTTCTGTATATTTTCTAGCTGTCTTATAGTTTAACCAAAGCCACAGGAAAGAAGCAAACCCTACAATTTCTTAAGAATTCTGAAAGTCATTTTTCACTGGGATTGAATTTTCTGGGACCAATCCTCAGTAGGTCTGCATGGAAGTAAGTCACATTTTAGTCAATGGATTTGCTTCCAAGTAACTGTTCTTAGGATTGCAGCCTCTGTTTCACATAGGGTTGTCAAGTGGCCTGGAGAAACATATCCTGTCCCTTAATGTGTGGAACTGAACAGTTGAAGCTTTTCATCATGTGGAAGTAAGCAATATCTGATGGTAAGTATCCCATTATGCCTCTGTTACAGGGAAATAATGTTTTTCTCCAGGCCAGTTGGCAACCCTACTTTTAGGTGAGCTAAACTTAAGGGCCATCAGAGTTCATCATCTCCTTTCGCACACATGTTAATCTCTTTAGTCTCTTTCAGCTAAAAAGCATGTTTTGTACTTATTGGGAGGATGCAACAACTCTTAGGTTCTTAAAATCAGGTTGTTGGCTTTCTTTCAGGGCTGGCCCATCCATTAGGTACATCAAAGTGATTGACTATAACTGCAGACTTGGAGTGGCACCAAAACCAGCCCTGTTGCCATCCCACCTGCAGTGTCAGGGTCTGCCATGTCCTAGTGGGTGGCCTATAGCAAGTCTGCTCCTTCCTTCCATCCGGGGATAGGGGCAGGACCTTCTTCCCTCCATCAGGAGGGTGCGGCTGTGGGTGGGTTGAGAGGTAGGGCATTTTTTCAGGGCCATTTTTGCCTCTCAATCTGACCCCACTGGGAGGTGTGGCACCATGGCATCATGAGTGGGGGGGTCTTTATGATGTGAGAGGGGGGAGGAGGGCATCAACTTCCCCATGGGACAGGTGAGCTGAAGGGTGGCAATGGCAGCTTCCCAGGAGTATAGAGGAGAGGAGGGTAGAGGAGAGGAGGGTGGGTGGTGTACGTAATGGCTATCCCCCTGCAGGGCAGGAGAAAAGGCAGGTGGTAGATTTCTGCACAGCATGGGGAGCAGTGATTTGCCTAGAGTGCCAAAATCCACTGGCCCTGCTTTAGATCCAGAGGAGTTAGCTGTGTTAGTCTGCAGTCGCAAAATAGTAAAGAGTCCAGTAGCACCTTTAAAACTAACCAACTTTACTGTTGCATAAGCTTTTGAGAACCACAGTTCTCTTCATCCATATATGGCCCTGCTTTGTTTCTACATTGTTCTAAAATATTTAAATATACCAGAAAAGAAAAAAGGAATTTGCATACCTGCTCACTGTTTATTTTGATGTATTTTCAATTGAATTTCAGAATGAAATGGCTGTATATGAGCTTATTCATAATTTTGTGGAAGTTTTGGACAAGTATTTCAGCAGAGTGGTAAGTATGATGTAGAACCAAAGATTTGTCTGTTTTTCTGAAAGTATTGTTAATAGTGTTTATATGATATACCAAAACTAGTATGTTTTTATGCTCGGTGGTACAGCTTTTGTAACCAATGAAAGTTGCCTTTTGATTTTAGTTCTTTGTTTTCATCACTATATGTAGAACAACAGAGTTGGCCATGGATACTGATCTATCATCTCTGCACATATAGATTCAGGTCCAGTAGTACCTTACAGACCAACAAGATTTTCAGTTTAAGTTTTCAAGTGTCAAAGCTTCCTTAATCAGCTTTGACTCTTGAAAATGTATACCCTAAAAACCTTGTTGGTCTTTGAGGTGCTACTGGACTTGAATCTTCCTGTTCTACTGCAGAACAACATGACTACCAAAAACTATCTGTACGTAGAAAAGCACAGTATGTGCAAATGGAGCTCCAAATTGGCAGGGATGCTCCATATACAGTATTTGAAATGTTCCAGATGTATAATGAAGACAAGCCATAAAATAGAAGAGGGCAGCTCCTGTATGAGTGAAGTGGTTGTGGAGACTGCCATCAAGTTATAGCTGACTTATGCCGACCCTGGTGAGGTTTTCATGGCAAGAGACTATCAGAGGTGGTTTGCCGTTACCCGCAACCCTGGTCTTTGTTGGAGGCTTCTCATTCAATTACTAGCCAAGGCTGACCCTGCATAGCTTTCAAGAGCTAACAAGATCATGTTCACCTGGGCTATCCAGGTCAGTGTGTATGAGTGAAGATATTTACACTGTAGCAACTAGATATCTGATGTTCTTTAAGCTGAAGACCATTTTTTAAAAGAAATTAGCCTTCTCACCTAATATGGACAAGATACTTGAAGAAATCTGTCCTACTACATCAGTATCTGATCCTGACCTTTCGTTTTTGATTATTATATCAAGACAGAGGAGGGTGGGTGGGTCCAAGGAGCAGTGAATGCTTCCTTAAAGGACAGGATAGTACTATCTGTAGATAGGCAGGTATGAAATTCCTCCCCACCTCTAGATCTGAATGATCAAATACCATGAGGTAGCAAATACTCTTGTTGGTTTTTTTGGCAAAATAGCAGGATTTGAGTCCAATGGCGCCTTAGAGACCAACAAGAATTCAGGGTGTAAGTTCCTTATGCCTGATTGTGGAGAGGGAGGGCTAAATATTGAATAAAATAAACTAAGCTTTTGAGAGTCAGAGCTCCCTTCTTCAGACACTTTTGGAAAGGTATTTTAGCATTGGTCGTGCAATTCCAGACATTCTTGGATAAAATAGATTTTTTTCCCAATCCTGGTTTTGACCTAGCTTTGAACAGAAACTGCATTGGTTGCCCTGATGGATGATCTTTGCCATGAGAAAGATAAAGGGCATGTAATATTCTTGATTCCCCAAGGCCTCTTAGCAATTTTTGGTACCAACCTTAATGGTATCCTTCTGGATTAGTTGACTGAGATGGGTGTTGGAGATTGTTTCTGTTCAACTATGTGGTGCCAGGAGACAGTGTTGGCTAACAACAGCTCAACTTTGTGGTACTTGTTATATTGAATCCTTAATTGTTTCATTCTGTCCTCTACTCTCTTACATTAAAACATTAGGAGAATCATGTGGGGATTTGAAGTGAGTTGTCAGCACCATGCAGATAACAACCAACTCAATATCTCCCTTTCAACATCAAAATGTGAGACAGTCACGATTCTGAGGAAGTGTCTGGAACTTGTAATGAGCTAGGTGAGAGACAATAAACTGAAGTTCATTCCAGGCAAGACAGTGTTGCTGTTAGTAGATAATATACAAAATAGTAAAGAGTCCAATAGCACCTTTAAGACTAATGAACTTTATTGTAGCATAAGCTTTCGAGAACCATAGCTCTCTTTGTAAGATGCATGGAAGGTATGAAGAAACTGGTCAGAGATATATAGGTGGTGAGGGGATGGGGGAGAGGTGCAGGGAGTGAGGATTATGTAAATATAAATCAGTTACAAAACTGTTCTGTATCAGTTTTTGTAACTGATTTACATTTACATGACCCTCACTCCCCGCATCCTCTCCCCCCTCCCCTCACCATCTATATATCTCTGGCCAGTTTCTTCATACCCTCCATGCATCTGACGAAGAGAGCTGTGATTCTCGAAAGCTTATGCTACAAATAAGTTGGTTAGTCATAAAGGTGCTCCTGAACTCTTTACTGTTTTGCAGCTACAGACTAACACTGCCAACTCCTCTGGATCTACAGCCATACAGGTAGAGGGATCAGTCTACTATAGGTGGGGTTATACTTCCCCCAAAAGAGCAGGTTTGCAGTTTGGAGGTGTTATTAGATAAAATATACAAATGAAGGCTGAGTTTTACTCTGTGACTAATGGTACTTGAGTTGGTTTCAGTAGTCTTGCCTGCTGTGGCCCTGACATGGTTGTCCACAGTACACCTGTATTCTGACCATCTTCAGATTACTGTATTGCAATCTGTACATAGCTGCCTTGGAAGATGATTCAGAAGCTGAAATTTATTTAAAATATAGTAGTCAAACCACTTACTGGTAGACACTTTCGTGGGACTGAAAGAACTACGCTGGCTGCCAGTTTGCTTCCTGGCACTATTCAAAGTGCTAGTTAGTGCCTTGGAAAGCACTGATCTCCAACATAGTGCATGTGGACACCATGATATTCTCCAGTGTGCTTCCTGGTACCCATTTACTTCTTTCCCAAAGCAAAAAGCCTGTCTTTGTTTCCATCCACTTCCCCAATGCTTCAGAAGAGCTCAGGAGGCATCAGCTTTGTTTCTGCAGGGAACACTCATTGGGAAACAGCTGTCTCCATCATAAGAGGATACATGGCTTTCGACCACAATATTTTGTTGAACCTTGAATCCAGTTGTGATTGGATCCACCTTCTGTGGCAGCCATTTTATGATGATGATGATGATGATAACAACAACAACAACAACCATGCGCTTATATACTTCTCTTCTGGACAGATTAGTGCCATACTCAGAGCAATTAACACAGTCAGTGTTATTATTAATACAGCTGGGGAACTGGGGCTGAGAAGAGTGGCTTATCCAAGGTTACTTGCAGAGTTCATGGCAGTAGTGAAAGTTGAACCAGCAGAGAACTGGCTTGGAGCCCAGCCACTTAACCACTATGCTACAGCAGTGATTGGCACTACTACTTTGTGGTAGCCATTTTGTTGTGGTTCCTGATATTTATACTAAAAATTCCTGCTTAGATTATCTGCATGGCCCTTTTTAATACCATTTGCTGAAGTGAGGTAGGTGTTTCCAGGCTCCGGAATCTTCTCTGTTAGGGTGGCTTGACTTTATAATGCCCTCCCCATAGGTAGCCACCAGGCAACCAAGTTTGTTGAATTTGCGGGAAAGGATAAATATATGGGCTTGGATTCAGTGCGGTGATTTTATGGGTGGAAGGATTTCTGCCCTTATAGTGGGACATTTTCATCTCCCCCACTCCTGCTGTAGTCCAAGGAACAGCATTTGGGGAGCAGCTCAAGGTACAGAAGGAGGTAGAAAGACGAGAAAGTTGCTCTTTGCAAGTGGAAATACTTCCACCTATAGAAAAGTTGTGCTGGATCGAAGCCATTTCTTTTTACCCCAGCATTTTCTTGAGATGAGATTTTGTTTATTTGATTTTTTACCTCTGAACCTAATTTTGTTTTTTTATATTGACCCCCAAGTAAGCTGATTCTGCACTTCCTATTTGCTTTTATACTAATTTTACTTCATAACGCATGTGGGGGGGGGGCGCTGTTGCTGCAATTTTTTAAAAATCTCTTAAGTTGCTGCAATCTCTTTAAAATCTCTTTTATGCTGCAAATTAGTTTTAAAATGTTCATGTTGTTTAGCTGATTAGTCTTTTTAATGTTGCCTGTGTCTACCATTGTGATTTAATGTTTTTTGGGGGGGGGATTTATGCTTGTGGTTGTTTTATTGTTACAATTGGATTTTGTCTGTGTCTTCTTAGCCAATTGATCAAGAGAGCTGGTTAGAAACACTCCAAATAAACGAACAAACAGTGCAAACTGCTTAGTGTTATTCCACTCAAAGCTCATTGAAAGCAACGGGCAAACACGTGAATAACTCTGCATAGGACTGTATTGCAAGTGTGCTCCATGCATCCTTGCAAATTGCAGCTGCCTGAGCAGATGCTGCTGCCCATTGACCTGCTGAATATGTAGTCAGCATTCTGAGTTTTCACAGTGCCAATCACCTGTCTGAACAGAGAGAAGGGGAGGCCTGAGTTTGGTGCTGACTTGTGCTGCATAGAAAGTCTTGATTCATCAGGAGAAGCTCTGGTCTTTGGATGTGGTGACCTAGAAAGGGGGCTGCTCACACAACATGCATTTGCCCAGGAGAGACTCTGGCTACCTGATTGAAGTGTAAAAGTTTGGCCTCTTGGGATTACTTATACCAAATGTCAGGAATAATTTCAAAGGCAATGAATATTAAGTAGGTAAATCTGTGGTCCAAGCGTGTATGATTCTGCCTATACTGAAAATGTTGCTGCTAAATTGGGAGTTGAAGGAAATCTGAGCTGAAAAGGAGATTGATAACTTGCTCCAAATTCTGTGACTTCTGTTTTGTTTTTCTTGGAACCCCAGGGAAGGGTCTGATATCTGAATGTAAGCTCTGCAACCGCCATTAGATAAATATAGCACTTGCAAAGAATGTTTGAAACTCTCAAACCTAAAAATACTGAGATGACAAAATGTCTCTCTAGTAAAGAACAGATGTTCTTTACTTTCCCACACTTTGTTCTCTTCTCCTTCCTCTCCCCCATTATCATCCTAGTTTAGGGCACTGCCTGGCTTCTGCCAATGTGATGTTAATTTAGGACAGAATATTCACTTTTGTGATTTTCACCAGAACATCTCTTTGGAATGGACCGTCCACTTTGTCAGTGGTTACATATTTATCTTATGTGTTACATGCTATGAAAATAGAGCATGGCCCAATATGTGGCTTCCCTAATCCACCCTATTTTTTTTTTTTGCATCCATCAGTTTCATAATCCAGCAGCTGTGAGCAAGCACACATTCCATGAGCTGGTACAAGGGGCACACTGCTATTAGGCAGCATCCTTTAGCTTATAGAGAAAGTTTCAGAAATAGATTTGCAGGATTGGTTAAACGTGCTATTGGCCGCAAACTAGTCAAAACAAGCATTAGAAAAGCATATGGTGTTTCCTTTCACGGAAGATGGCTCCTCATCCTCTGTGTTTGTGCAAAGTGGATTAGAATGACTGTTTTTAAACACTGTACATTCACATAATAGTGGAAGAAAGGGGGGGGGGTTGAAGACAGTCCCTTTGTCATGGACGGGCAGAAGTAGCCTGGGGCACCAGCTCAGCCTGGTGTGAGCGGGACGGGGAGAATCTCCCCACATCGCTGGCACCGGGCAGAAGCAGCCCGGTGGCACCAGCTCTGCCCGGTGCAAGAGGGACAAGGAGAATCTCCCCGCCCCGCTCGCACCAGGCAGGGGTGGGGTGGGTGGGAGCTGGGGGTGTTTAAAGGGCCCTGCTGCTTGCAAGTGGCAGGACAGGGCCATTTAAACTATCAGCTGGCAGGTGGCAGGGGGGAATTCCTCCCTGCCGCCTGCCAGCTGATAGTTTAAAGGGATCTTTAAAGGGCCAGGTAAGTGGATTAGAGGGGAGGGAGGCTAAGTGGGGTGGGTGGGCTGCAGGCCCCCATGAACAATGAACATGCTCGTGACAGCATCATGTTCGTCAATGTTCATTGTTTGTGGATGGCAACGAACCACGAACAGCGTGTTCATGGGTTTTTTTGCGTTCATGCCCGTGTCTACTCAGCACTGCTGAGGCAGCGCAACAGGCCCCGGAGTGCTCCTGCGCTTTGTAGTGGGCCAATTTCAGCCCCAATCAGGCCTGATCCAGTCTGCCTTTTCCCCTGCCGGCCAGGTAAGCAGGGGTGGAGGATGGGAATGGAAGATCCCCCACCTCCAGCAGGGGACTGGCAATCCTAGGCAGCCTCCATCTTAAAGTTCATGCATCTTGAAGTGCCTTCCTCCAACTTAACTGGCTCTTCCATTGGCTGCTTAGGCTGGAGAACGGCTTTGAGGAGCAGTAAAATTCAAGCCATAGTCAGCACTTGTAGGTTTTCTCACTAATTGATACAAGTTCAGAGAAGTATGGAACTTGGTTTGGGTCATAGAAGCATTCTGATGCTATCAGCATTTCTTGTAGGCAAAGGTTAGCAATTTTTTGATTTCCAGTTTTTTATGATCATCTGTGTAGAAACCTTATTGAAATTAATGGAGGCTATGCAAGATTGATCCGTTTTATTTCTGATCCTTAATTTGTTAATTTAAGATAATGGGAATAGCTGTAAAGTGTGTTAAATATATTGGATCGGATCCAACTTTGTTTTCCACCAGCAAAATGGCTTTTCTCCCATTAAACTGGAATGGTGATCTTTCGTTGATTTTCCTTTTCCACTGCAGACCCTCACATTGCTCCCAGTGCTTTTCCAAGAGGGTTCCTTTTCCCTCATCAAGAGAAGCATTTGAAGGAGTGTGGTGGGCTATATGGCAGGAGTATATGGCAGGAATATTCCGTTCTTTTAAAATTCTTTCTGAATAAAAAGCTACATTCTGAAGACAGAAAAGGCAAAGTCTGATAACAGGTATCATTGTGAAAAACACTGTGTTAAACCTGTATAGATCAAAGTGTTCTGCTTCTAACATGACTAGTACTCCATTGATAAGAACGAGCACAGAATGAAAGAATATGAATGCCAAATTAACTTTTCTTTTTTCTTTCCAGAGTGAATTAGATGTATCCTTTTCAGTTCAGCCAATCAACTAACTGCTCTGTGTCCCTTCTCCTTCCTGCCTTTGCAAGGCTGCTTGATGTAAATTGAATAAAAGTGGTGCCACACTTGGGATTTAGCCAGCTTCAGCAAAGAAGTGTGATCCATATAATGAGCAGAGACCATATGAAATCTCTGCATAGTGATTGTGTGGCAGAAGTTATTTCAAAAGTTACCTTGTTAAAGGTCACATAGTTATTGCACAAAGAATAAGGGGATCTCATAATAGACATTGAGGCCCTGGGCTCCATTTTACTTTCATATCTAAATGTAGAACATTGTATCTTCTATAAGGGCTGCATTCAGGTGTCTGAACATGGTAAGTGTGGCGCAATCTGTGGCTGTGCAAAGGTGGAGCCCCATCCTCAAGTAATATCTAGCCCTGTGGTTTATCTTTGCTGGAGAGAGATGGCATCTGGTTGGCTCATTACAATTACAATTCATCTTCCTCGATCAAAATCAGACTGGACTTTTCCCAGAATTTGCTTTACGGAAGCTGCAGCTGCCAAATAGCTATTTAAAAACCTTCAAAGGGCAGTTTCATGATGTTAAAAATGTCACTTAGAATCCAGAGATAGCTACATGCATGGTGCCTGAAACGAGGCAACTAAAGAAAGACATTGTCAACATGGGCCTAATTAATTTGTAAATAGTTATTTGTTTATGAAGCAAATGTTATAATAAAAGGGAGACTACATCATATTTGAGTCAGAATTTTGCCTCTAGTAGAAGCTTATCAGGAATTATTAAAAATACACATGGAACAAAATGCTTCAAATTGGTAACAGAAAAAACTATAAATGTCTTTTTGTTAAATGAATAGGATTTAAACATTTTTCTTCCATAAAGTACAATGTGAAGTGTTGCTACTTAAGAGTGTTAGTACATTTGATGAATCCCAGTTTTTGTGCACGGAGAAGTGGGTGGAATTTTATTAAGCTTTTAAAACAACTGCAGTAGGTACTGGTTTCTGGGCGAGATGAGTCACACACACAAAAAAAAGATTACAAAAGCAACAGTTGAAAGTTGTCACAGCTGTTTTATGCAGCAAAACTGCTCTGGTGTGGGAGTAGTTAAAACTAAATTTAATTTCTGTAGTTTAAATTGGATTTCTCCTATAAACATGAAGTTAACTTTGTGAAGAAAATGAGTTTCTGTACAGGAAGTAAGGTGCTAGAGAACACTGTATTTTGTGAAAGTAAAAATATAGGCATGCCAGTCCAGCAAGAGTGAACTGCTTCCTTGGCTTCAAAATACATGATCAGATATTTTCAGGAGAAATTGTTAGCAAAGAATTTCTACAGCTTGCTTTCATGGAGAGTGGAAGTCAATTTTCAATTCTCAGTCCTGAACACGAAAGACAGAAGCAATACTTGCTGCTCTAACCTAAGCATTAAGTCACGTTGCTATTGTAGTAGTTCTAATAAAGCTTGTTCAGAGACGTGCTAATGAAGGAGATTTCTTCAGTGACTGAAATAGCCTTGTCAGTCATTTGGTAAAAGGCTACTTCATAGACGCTATTATCGGGCGGTGACTCATACTAGGTATACAAATAATCTATGGTGTTGGTATTTTAATAAAATAGCTTTCATAAATGAAATGAAACAGGCTGTATGTATTTAAGGACAGATCTTAACCTGAGCTATGATTTGCTAGATTTTCATAAAGAAAGTCCTGAAACATTTCAAATGGTGTATTTTAATGGGGGAATTCCCCCCCCCTTTCAAACAATCGAGGTTCACATGCACCTGGGATTAAATTGCCAACTAGGCATGTGTTCATGGAGTGGGTTTGGGGGCAAAATCACATTAAACTTCTCAAATTGTCATCAACTTCACCAGGTACTTGAAAAGATAAGCAAACTCTTTTTATATTAAAGCTGGCTAATATAACTAGTTACTATAAAATGTATTGTTGTTTTACTGTATGGTAAAATTATGTA
Source organism: Eublepharis macularius (assembly GCF_028583425.1). Lineage (NCBI taxonomy): Eukaryota > Metazoa > Chordata > Lepidosauria > Squamata > Eublepharidae > Eublepharis > Eublepharis macularius. The sequence continues at coordinate 53,002,568 of NC_072791.1, read as the reverse complement.
CAAAACCAGCAAGATTATTCACTTAATTTTTAACTGAAGGTTGAACTGATGTTGCTAGTCATAAGGAAGTGGTTCCAATAACTACAAGGCACAACAGAATACAGAAAAGGGCCAATCTTCTACTCTGAACATGTTGCCAAGAAAATATGGGAAGTGTAGAATGATGGACTGAGTAAGGAGGGACTGATATCAAGGCTGCAGACTCTTGGTTCTCAATAGCTCATGAAGTACTTGCTAGTGGAATGTAGAGTAGCTAGTTGTGGAATGCTGCCCAATAGGGAGTGGTTGGGATTGTATCTCCTTAGGGTTTCCTGTCATAAAGCCAGCCTCCAGCTCTCTCTACAGAAGCTCTTTTTTTTTAAAAAAAAATTTTTTTATTGGGTTAGAACATTTTTATTTTTACATTACAGTCAATTTTCCCCTAATTTTTCGTTTCTAACCCCCTCCCTTTCCCCCCCTTTTGTTGACTTCCAACAGCTTTCCCACCCTCTGTCCCTTTTCCCTTACTTCTATTAAATTCCTCTGTCTAAAACAGATATACATTCTCCATTATATTAAGCAGTACATCTTTAACTCCTTTACTTATTATACACCCAAACTATACGTCTTTAGATAAACAATTTATCCCATTTTCCAGTTTTGAATATTTCTATATAAACCTATATATCATAAACCATAAAAATTTTCCACATTTAAATCAAACAATTTGATTTGTTCTCTATATATTACTCATTTCAACTTTTTATGGTAATTCTATATAACTCCTCGCATAATCAATCAATTTAACTCTTCTGTACATTCAGTTTGGTGCATATAAATCTTATCAAAGAAAGAAAATATTGTTATTTACTCAATCCTCATGTTTAAACCTTATCGTTAATTATTCTCTATCAATGTTCTATCAGTTAACCTATACATATCTATATATATCTCAATCAATTAGTCTAACTGCTTATAAATTCACATTTCTCTTCCTCCCCCGGTAAAGTCACCCCTCTCTTTTATACTTTTATTATACTTCAGTAGTTCTCAAACTGCCACAGTTTTCCTCCCACCTCCCATTTCTTCTCCAGATATTGTTTCAGCTTCTCCCAGTCTGTGTTAAACTGCCCTGAGTCCAGATCTCTCAGTTTTCTTGTCATCTTGTCCATTTCAGCCATATACAGCAATTTGTAGATCCAATCTTCAATAGTTGGCACTTCTTGTACTTTCCATTTCTGCGCATACAAAAGTCTAGCTGCTGCAGTCATATAAAAAATCAACGTCCTATGATGGGCTGGAATTCCCTCCATTCCCAAGTTTAGCAGCAGGAGTTCTGGGTTCTTATTTATTTGAAACTGTAAAATTTCACTCATTTCTCTTATTATTTCCCCCCAGAACTGCCTAGCTACCTCACACGACCACCACATATGATAGAGGGAGCCCTCATGTTTCTTACATTTCCAGCATTTATTAGAAGTATTCAAGTTCCCTAGCGCAATCTTCTTTGGTGTCATGTACCAACGATAGATCATTTTGAAAATGTTCTCTTTAATATTAATGCATGTCGTTGTCTTCATTGTAGTTTTCCACAAGTATTCCCATGCCTCCATTGTTATTTCTTTATTGAAATTTATAGCCCATTTCACCATCTGTGTTTTAACTATCTCATCCTCAGTATACCATTTCAACAGTACTTGGTATACCTTGGATATTCTTTTCTTGTCTTCTTTAAGAAGGGTCTGCTCTAGTTCCGAGTTCTCTGTTCGTATGCCCCCTTTTGCAAAGTCCGAGTTGTATAAGTCTCTAATCTGTCTATACTGGAACCAATCATAGTTAGGTGATAGTTCCTCTTGCGTCTTTATTCTAAGTTTAGATACTTCAATCTTAGTTATTTCTTTGTACGTTAAACATTGTTGTTCATTATCCACAGCTCTCGGATCTATCACCTCATATGGAACCACCCACAAGGGGGTTCCTTCTTGTAGGTAAGTTCTGTACTTCTTCCAGATTGTATATAGACTTCTCCTTACAAAATGATGCAGGAACATCGAGTTGACCTTTACTTTGTCATGCCATAGATATGCGTGCCATCCAAAAAATTTTTTTATATCCCTCTAGGGCTAATAGTTTCTTATTCTTTAATGTCATCCACTCTTTTAGCCAAACTAGGCAGATTGCATCATGGTAAAGTCTCAGATTGGGCAGTTGCATTCCGCCTCTCTCCTTTGCATCTTGTAGAACTTTTACTTTCACTCGAGGCTTCTTGCCTGCCCAAACAAAATCTGATATTTCCCTCTGCCATTTTTCAAATTGTTTAGAGTCTCTGATGATTGGTATTGTCTGTAACAAAAACATTACTCTTGGTAACACATTCATCTTGACTGCTGCAATCCTGCCCAACCATGACAAATTCAGTCTATTCCATTTGATCAAGTCTCTCTCTATCTGAGTCCATAATTTTTCATAATTATTCTTGAACAAATCTATATTTTTTGCAGTCAGCTCAACTCCCAAATATTTCACCTTACTAGTTACTTCACAGTCCGTTGTTTCCATTAACAATTGTTGTTTCTGCTTAGTCATATTTTTACATAATATCTTTGACTTCTTTTTATTAATGAAGAAACCTGCCAAGTCACCAAACTCCTTAATCTTATCTATCACTTTTGGCATGTTCTCCAATGGATCTTCTACAATTAACATTATGTCATCTGCAAATGCTCTAACCTTGTATGAATAGTCCTTTATTTTTATTCCTCGTATTTCCTCGTCTTGTCGTATTTGTATCATCAGAATCTCCAATACTAATATGAACAACAATGGAGATAACGGGCAACCTTGTCTTGTTCCTTTACTAATCGTCAATTTCTTAGTCAGTTCATCATTCACTACAATTGCTGCAGTCTGGTCCCTATATATTTCTTTAATTGCTCTGATGAATCTTTCTCCCAATTGTAGCTTTTCCATAGTGGCAAACAAAAAATCCCAATTTAAATTGTCAAACGCTTTTTCAGCGTCTACAAAGAAGAAACCAACCTCTTTATCGCAACGCTTGTCATAGTATTCAATAGCATTGATCACTGTCCTTAAATTGTCTCTTATTTGTCTGTCCGGCAAAAAACCTGCTTGTTCTTCCTCTATAACTTCCGAGAGCCACCCCTTCAGTCTCTCCGCCAATATCTTTGCAAAAATTTTATAATCATTGTTAAGTAATGATATAGGCCTGTAATTTTTCACGCTAGTCAGATCTTGGCCCTCTTTTGGGATCAATGATATATTCGCTTCGCTCCAAGTGTCTGGAATTCTTTGATCCCTAAAAACTCCGTTCATCACCTCTTTTAGGAATGGTGCCAGTTCGTTGGCCATTGTCTTATAAAATTTAGCCGTAAGTCCATCTGGCCCTGGCGCCTTTCCTAGATTTGCGAATTGTATTGCCATACTTATTTCCTCGTCAGTTACTTCACTGTTCAACTTATTTCTCCAAGCTTCCGAGATCTCTGGAAGTTTGGTTTTCTCCAAATATGATGCTATTGATTCTTTGTTTACTTCTTTTTTATTATACAGCTTAGCGTAAAATTTATAAAAGGCTCTGCTAATGGTAGTCTGCTCCAAATACGTTTTGTTTTCTTCACAAATTTTATTTATTATTTTCTTTTCCCTTTTCTTCTTTAATTGCCATGCCAAATATTTCCCAGGTTTATTAGCACCCTCAAAAGCTTTTTGATTCAGTCTTTTAAGGTTCCACTCCAATTCTTTATTACTCATTGCTGTTAACTGTTCTTGAAGAATTTTGATTTCCTGATGTATTTTCTTTTTCCCTGGTCTCTTTTTTAACTGTACTTCTTTGGCCTTTATTTTCTCCTCAATCTCTTGTCTTTTCTCCTCTTTCTTTTTCCTTGCTCTACCATTTAAGTCCATTAGTATGCCCCTTACAACCGCCTTATACGCGTCCCAAACTTTACTGGTTGGTACTTCTTTATTCACGTTGTATTGTATAAAAAACTTAGTCTCTCTTCTCAATGTTTCCATATTCTCACTTTCCTGTAACAAGTCCTCATTTATTCTCCAGGCTTTCCTTTTTCTCCTTTTTCCAAATTTCCACATAATTGGGTTGTGATCTGAGCCTACCATCGGCATTATTTCTACCTCCTTAGTCCATAACGCTAAGTCCTTTGAGGCCCAGATCATATCAATTCTTGATAATGTAAGATGCCTTGCAGAATAAAAAGTAAACTGTCTGGTTTTAGGATATTCTCTCCTCCATACGTCTTCGAGAATCTCTTGTTGAATCAACTCAAAAAAAAGCTTTGGCAATAGTCCTCTTTTCTTTTGTGCTTTTGTAGTCTTTTTGTCTAGTTCCAAATCTGTCACTCCATTGAAATCTCCAGCAAGGATTATCTGGTCATATACAAGATCGTCTAAGTGCTTCCTTAAGTCCTCAAAGAAACTTTCCTTTGCACCGTTAGGTGCATAAAGTCCGACTACCAACACTCTCTTTAAGTTCCAATTACATTCCACTGCTACAAATCTAGCTTCCACATCTCTCATAACAAATTTTGGCTGCAGCTCCTCTTTTATATACAGCACCACTCCTCTTTTTTTCTTGTTGGAAGCCGCTACAAATTCTTTGCCCAATTTTCCAGATTTTAAATATTTTACATCCTGTTTTCTAATATGGGTCTCCTGCAAACAAACAATATCACATTTTTGTTTTAGTAGCCAATGAAAAATATTTTTTCTCTTATTCGGTGAGTTTAGTCCATTTACATTCCAAGATAATACTTTGCACTCCATATTCATGGTTTTGTTGGTAAGTCTTTTTCATTGTCCTTAATAAATCTCTCCATCTCCCGCTCAGATCTGATACGCTTTTTTGCCCCTCCAAACTCAAAGGACACTCCTTCCGGTAACTCCCATCTGTACCTAATGTTCATGTCCTTCAAAGTCTGAATTAACACTCTATATTTTTTCCTGTCCAGTAACACTGATCTGGGCAATTCCTTCATTATGATAATCGTCTTGCCATCAATCTCCAATGGATCTTGAAATTGTTTTGTCACAATCCTCTCTTTCATATTTCTAGTTGTAAACTGCACGATCACATCCCTTGGTAATTTCCTCTGGGTTGCAATTCTCGAGTTCACACGATACGCCACATCTAGGATAGCCACAATTTCCTCCTCCTCCTTCCCCAGGTATTCAGCCAACACCTCAGTCATCTGTTCTTGCGCTGACTTCCCTTCAACTTCTGGCAGACCACGAAAACGAAGCTGCTTCTCCATGTGTTTAGTTTCTGCAACTGACATCCTCCCCTTTACCAATCTCATCTCTGTTTGTTGCGTTTCTATTAAATTCTCCATCGCGTCTTCTACTGTTTTGACTCTCTGTTTCGTTCCTTGTAATTCACTGCTAATCGTTTCCACGCCTTTTTTCACTTCTGACAGCTCCGACTTTACTGTCTGTGTAACTTCTTTGACCTCTTTAATAAGCTCCAATTTCGTGTCCTTAAGTTCTTTCATCATGTCTATAAGTTTTTTGTCCAAATTTTCTATTGCCGATTGCCACTCTTTTTTCGACATCGTGGGGCTTGCTTTAGCTCGCTCCCACGAATCTGCTCTCTTCCTCAGCTCCGTGGCGTATAATTAAACGTTTTCCTTTTTTTTCAAATGTCCCAATCTTTGCCAAAATTAATTTTTTATATCCAAAATGTCGGGCGTCTTTTCTCTATGGTTTCTCTATGTTATTATAATCCAAGATGGCCTACTTCCTCTTCCGCTGAAGCCACGACCCTTCCACTTTCAAAAATGGCGATTCCCCACTTCCTTTCCCTTGGCAAGGGCCGCTTCCCTCCAGCCACTCTATTGTTGTTACGCACTTCCTGTCTCCCGTCTTCCCACAGCAGGTCTCGCGATGGTGTCTTTTTCCCACAGCTCCAAAACCACAGGTATTCAAAACAATAGTCCGATTTTTGTAATAACTTCTTTAAACTTAGTCTCTTTTAAAATACAACTCCTGCCGAGTCTTCACCTCCTTTTCGCTAGTCTGTTGCAGTTTAAAAATCTACTTTCTTTCCTCTCTGTTTTTATCAATCTGTCCCGTTTCAAGAGATAGCGATCTTTACCTTCTCTTCAACTTTCTCGGGTTGTAATCGCTGTTTCGATCTTAAATTCTCCTCTCGACTTCCCTCCCCGATCGAAGCTTGGGTATGTAGGTCTTATGCCAGCCGAATTGGCCCCAAAATTGCCGCAGAGATTATAGCCGACCCGTCGCAAGGTGGGACCTCAAGGATCGGGGGGGAGACTCCTTGTGTAGAGCCCCCCCTCGTCCGAGATCTAACTCACCCTAGGGTCTTGAGCGTTCTTTGCCTGCTCCCCGCCTGAGAGCAGTCGGCCGCGGGTTATTTTCACCCCTCCGGCCGGTTAAAACGGCAATCCGGTCAGCTCCGCAAATGGAGCTGCGTTAGACCTCCATGAATCCCAAACCGGAAGCCTCTCTACAGAAGCTCTTGACTCTAAGATGGAATGTTAATGAAAGCAAATCTTGAACTAAGGAAACAGACTTTTAGATTTTGAATCACACTTTTCTTGTTTTGGAGGTTTGTTAATTGATCCTAAACATATGAAGCTGCTTACAGAGTCAGACCATTGAGTTATCTAGCTAAGTATTGTTTACTTAGCTGCCTAGGGTCTTGGGCAAAGAAAGATCTTTCCTCAAAAGTGCTTCCTGGTGTCTTTGAAATGGAGATACTAGGGACTGCATTAGAACCTGCTGTATACGAAATATGTGCTCTACTCAGCAATGACCCCTCCCACCCTAGAAAACAGCTAGGTACTTTTTAGCCAGAACATTAACTCACAATACATGGTGGTAGTGGGCCAGCTGAGCTAGTACTGAAATACTTGATCTATCGGTTCTTACATCCCACTGAGCCCCTATTTTCACAGTATGAGGTAAACAATCACTAACACAGTAAGAGGAGCATGTCTGCAGTAGTTCTAAACAAGGATAGCAAAGGTGTTATTTCTCAAGGAATTGTGATTCTTCCGTAATACAAAGAAATTTGAAAGCTGGACGTACATTTTAGGGTTGCCATCTGAACAGATACAAAATAAGGAATATGTTTGTAAAATTGTAAGAAAATGACATCTTATGTACATTATAACATTACCAGTACTTTATTAGAATATACCACCTTTGCGAAGAACAAGCTTGTCAAGGTAACTTGTCAAAAACAATACTCCCATGTAAGCTCAGAAAACCAAATCTTATAAGTGATGGCAAGAACAGTCCTGAAGTTTTTACTGTTCCTTTAAGATTTCTTATGCTGGTGTCCTGAGAAGCTGAAACTGACATGCCAGCTCAAAATATATGACCTTGGGTCCTTTGGTCCCTGAATCCAAGTCTGGCTCTGGTTGTAGCTGGTGGGTGAATGGGTAAAAAAAAAAAAGAGCACATAAACAAGGAACATGGTGCAGCTGCTGAGCAGATTAGTGAACTCTTCCTTCTTCCTCTCACTGCTTGGTTTTTGATTTAAATTAAGGTCGCTTTTTGCAGCTATAGAACATCTCTCATTTTCCATGGGTATTTCTATTAATTCTAACTGAGGTACAGTTTCTTGAAATAAGGAACAGGTGAGAAGCCTAAGTGGTAAAATATTTTCTGTATATTTGAATATTTATTGGTTTAAGAAGATATACACTGCCTTTCCAGAGGCCTGTTTTGGGAGTCTCACAAAGTTAAAACACACACATACAAAGTATCATAAAAGCAACTACCATAATAGTATCAAGGGGGTGAGTGATTTTTTTTTAAAAACACTCCATTTGAGAGAAAAGCAATCAATAGGAAGAGGACATGATTTTATTCAAACTCAAACCTGAGAAATATGCACATAACAGCTGTAATGTGAGGCAGATTTCACCTAGGATTGATTTGTCATGGCAGAATTTATGACGAGTTGGGAAACAGAGCTGCTAGCCATCAATGTTCATTTTGACCGCTGAGTTTGTCTGGTGCTTTGATCTATCACCTCACTAAACACATGGCTAAGGACATTTTAAAAACTGAAGCCATTTTAAAAGGTCTTTGTGCTGTATTCTAAAAAATGACTCATTTTGAATGCTAATTACAAGAGACTACCATAGCAGTTAGAATTCACATTACCAGCATTTCATCACTGCTAGTGTTTTTCTCTTGTAGAATACTTTCAGGCTCTGGGCAAAGCAGTGCAAACTATCTTGAGAGGCAGAATACTCTTCCCCCTCATTTATAGCTGAAGGGCAGAGAGTGACACACAGGGACTTTCCATAGGCTGTCCAGTAAGTACATAGTTGAGCAGGAATTTAAAGTCAAGTCTCACAGGTCAAAGTTGGTAATTTTTTGCTACATATTTTTTAATTTAATGTACTTTTCAAAGGTAGAAAATCAAGTGTTACTTTAAGTTGGGCATAAGCAGTGGAATTTTTCTCCATTTATCTTCAGTAAACCTGTGCCACCCTGTCATGCTATATTGTGAATATTTTTTTTAATCTCCATTTGAAAAGGCCCCCCTGCCCCATGCAATTCATCCTACAGTATGGGAGGACTGCTAGCAGCAAGCCCAAAGTCCTGTTGGACACACTCAGCTGGTTGTGATGTCCTTTGGATCCCATGTAAAGATCATGTTTCAACTGATCAAAAATTAAAGGTTTTAACTATTATGTTGCCTAGGTGTGAGAGAGAACAGAGATTTTTTGTTAACATTTGCATCTGTAGGTTTTGTAAACAGCAATTATTCTCTTTGGAGTGCAACTGTAAACACTTCGAGTTCTGCTTAAAACTGCAGCATAATGATTTAAAATATAGATTAAAACATAATTTTAATATTACCGAATTGAATGTTGATTGAATGCTCTGCTGAAATTAGCCTCTTCCTATTTAGTCTTTTTCACTGGTTATTAAAACAAATACCCTTAACTTTATATTATACAGATAATGTTCAAACTGGACAGAGTACACATTATTTTGGATGAAATGGTGTTAAATGGATGTATTGTGGAAACTAACAAGACCAGAATTCTTGCACCTCTTCTTGTCCTTGACAAAATGGCTGAAAGCTAGGAAGACCAAGCCAGTGATGGATATATTTGCACAACATTCTTCAAACACGGACAGTTAATTTCTGTATATTCCAAAGACTAGTATTGCTGCTAGCATTGTGAACCTTTTCCAGACTAAAATAGGACTGATATAAGCAACTGTAAACTCTTCATTCAGTCTTTAAGATAACAAACTGTTTCATTGTGTAACCAGTAATTCAGTTTGGGACATAAATGGATCCTTATGGAATTTTCTCTTTGTTTTCTGTAGGATAATACCTGAAATCATGCCCAACCACTTTAACACATGAAGCAGCCTCGGAGTCAAACCATTGGGCTAGCAAAGTCTACTCTGACCAGCTGCAGCTCTCTAGGGTCTAAGGTCTTTCACATAACCTCCTATAATATTAGCTTAAGGGCATCCAATGAAGTTAGTGGGCAATAGGTACATGGCAGACAAAATGAAATTCTTGTTAGCTCAAGAAGTAATTAAATTGTGGAATTCACTATCAGCGGATGTAAGGATGGCCACAAGAACTGATGGCTTTGAAAGGAGGGGGGGGGTTGACGTATTCATAGAGGATAGGTCCATCAATAGCTATTAACTATGGTGACTTGAGGGAACCTCCAGAAGCAGCAAAGCTCTGAAACCCAGTACAAGGAAACAGTATAAGGGGAAGGCCTTGGCCTCTATGCCCTCTTTGTTGGTTGTGCACCAAAACAGGTTGGGCACTGTGTGAAATAGGATGCTAGACTAAAGGGACCACTAGTCTGATCTAGCGGGGCTCCTATGTTCTTACTTCCTAATCCTTTCAACTGGAGATGCTGAGGATGTAATACAAACCAGAAGCTCTACCACTTAGCCACAGCCATGTTGTTCATATGTGAACTCACTAGTAAGCTCAGGTCATCAAACAAGCTTCCACCAAGCTATGACAAGTTTTCAAAGGGACTGTGCCAGAGATGAAAGTTCTCTGCAAAAAAAAAAAAAGTAGCTGAAGATGCATCAGAAACAGATTCTGGGGGAATCAAAACTTTTCCATATCCTAAGGTGGTTATGGTAATAGCTCAGATGGTAAGAGCAGAAGCCTCAGAGGTCTTACACATAAGGATAACTCATTTTCCTTATATGCGGACTCCTTAAACCTTTACCGGAAACGATGGATTTTTCAGCCAAGACTAGCTACAATAGATTTTTATCTGCTAATGCCAATTTTAATGGTGGTTAGTTCCTGATATTGTTTTATTGCACTGATGTTCTTAGCCATGTGTATATTATGCACTATTTTATGATTATGTAAACCACTTCAAATATAGTTTGTAAAGGCTCTATTTTTTATAATTTTTGAAGTCCCAGATCCACATCAGATTTGAGAAATTCATGGCAAATAAATCCAATCAACAATCCACATATATAACATTAAATTTGTGTCAATAGTGCTAATGTCTCTTCCTGAAGTCCCTGTGGCAGATAATATCACCACACTATAAACATAACAAATGCTCTTAAATGTTAGTAAGATTCCAGCGCTAACAACGTGCTACATTCATGGTGTTGCTATTGACCTTTAAAGCTCTATCTGGCTTGCGGCCAACATACCTTAAGGACTTCTTCCATATGAACCTATTCCATCCATTCCAATCATCTTCAGAGGTCCTGCTTTGGGTGCCCCACCATCTGAGGCTAAATGGGTGGCAACCTGAGAAAGGGCCTTCTTGCTTGTGGCACTAAAAGTCTGAACTCCCTCCCCAAGGACACCTGCCCATCTCCCTTTATTCTGCCTGCAGGAGAAAACTATTTCATTTGGCCCTTTCCCCTTGTTTTGATACTGTGTGTTTATGTTTTTACTAAATTATTTTATAACCTGTTTTAATGTTCAAACTTTTTCATGTTTTTATGTTCACCACCTTGGAGACCTTATTTGAGTGGAAAGTTGGCATTAAAACATTTTAAATAATAGTAATGCTAATCCAGATCAACAATTAACATACATAACATTAAATATATGTTAATAGTGCTAATGTCTTTTCCTGTAGTCCCTGTGGGACTACAGGGACTACCACACTATAAACATGACAAACAAATGCTCTTAAATGTTAGTAAGATGGAATCCTAACTGAAGTTACATAGGAAATAGCTGAAGATATAGTACAGTAACGGAACAATAGGATACAGCTTCTGTTTGTCTTAATTTGAGAGAACACTTCTTTAAAATATTAAATTCCTGCTAGACAAAAGCCATGCATGAGCCTTTGGATTGAAGCAATGGAAGTAATGAATAAATATATCAAAAATAATTTAATGCAGAATTCCCTATGAACTGGTGGTGATTTTGTATCTATTTTTTTAAAAAAAAGAAGTTGGTAAATAGAATGTAACAAACTGGTCTGGAATTTAATTAATGCTAACATGCAACTGGCAAACAACTGGACATTTAATACACTCTGTACTGAGCTATAAAGGTATGAGACACAACAATCACCTGAGATAACTCATACATGCCTGATATAATAAAAAAGCTGATATCTGGAATAATTTTTTATTTTATGGAGAATTTGGAAGCAGGATCATGTAGTGAAATACCAAATTTAAACCATTTAAGCTAGCAAAACATAAGAACTGAGGGCACTACTCAGCATCCTAACATGGCAGAAAAACTGGTAAGAAGTTAAGAGACTGGTTCCGTACGCTGCAAACATTTTAATGATTACTGTTGAGCATACACATTGGAAATCCTTTTTAAACTTCAAACTGCAACAAGTTAAATAAATGTTTTTAATATACAAAGAAAGTACAACCAAAAGTAAAACTTGCTTTAAAGTGTGTCTTGCACCAGGGACCAGTGTCTTTTAAAAGCTTTATTGTTGAGCTGCGCGCACACACACACTCGCACACACACGCACAAATATAAGGATTTGATCTTTATAGTAGGGCATTTAGAAACCAAAATGTATTCCCACTTGAAATAATAAAAAGTTGTGCATGATTATATGCAATCCTCCCTCCTCCCCAAAACTATGTACTCCAATAGTGCAGGCACCATTCAAGGAAGAAAAAGAAAGCTTGAGATGCCCAATGACTCTTAAGTTTTAAGGAAGCAGATTTCTGACCAGTTAGCTTAAAGCCAGCACATAGGGATCAATGATGGCAACTGTAGTGTACTGGGTATCAAACGCTAAACTTTACACAAATACACTGTTAAAAATCTTATCAGCAAACACTGAAAAATCTGCAGATCTGCTCTTTGGAACAGTCAAACATTTGCTTCAGCTTCCAACTGTGCAAGCCCTTGAAGCAAAACACAGCATTCTCGCCTTTTTTTCTTGCTGGCTGTGTAATTCACTGGGATTTGTTTTGTCATTAGCAGCTAACAAAATTATTCCACGTGTATCCAAAGCCTCATGGATGGGGAGAAAAGGCAAGTCTCATCGGAACACACAGCGTGGAGATTGTATTTTCTGCACATAAAACACAAGAGGCTTCACTAGTTATCAACTCAAAAACCAGGATGTGATGTTCCAAGTTGCATATCAACTCAGTTGAGATGGAAGCCTTTCTCCATGGTAGCAGCTAGCAAGCGTTCTCGCATAATGTCTTCAGAGGAATACTCAGGCAACTTAAGGTAATGCACACAGGTATTCACAGACGGGTAACTTGCATCTGTAGCATCAACCTGCAAAAATAATCCACAATGTACTTCTCAAAGACAGCAAGGTGTGTGCAGCATGCTTCTATTACACTTGAATATTCTGAAGTGCCATTTCAAAAGAACAATCCTAATACTTTCTGCAACAACAATTAATGGCTTAAAATTTTATCTGTGTAACTTTTCGGGCAGGTTCCCTGGGAGCATAGCACAGGAATTTTTATAAATACACACACACACACACACACACAAGGTGACTTTAAAGTTGTCACCATGTGGTAGTTATCTATGTGGAGCCTATTCTGATGGACAAGATTCTATCAAGGGTTTCTAAGACAGACCGTTAATAAGAACAGAATTAGGAGATTTTTGTCAAAGGCAAAGCTCTCTTGTGAAATAAAAACAGTTTTCAGTATCAGTCTTGTGTGAACAAAGAAAGCCTGCCCCACAGGCAAGTCCTCATGAGGACAGAATACAATTATGTAGACTACCTGACAGAGCAGATTCTATCTAACCAAGCAGCTTTGACTGCAATGTCTTAAGGAATGCTCATACCTTGCGTACAACAGTAAGACGGGGGTGAAGATTAGCCAGGCCTCCAGGGGGAAGTGTTGAACAGCCAGTTGTGAACTGCAGGAATGCTTTTCTTTCATCCGAAGACATACCACACAAAACTCTTACAAAACGCAGAAATCCAGGGCTAAAATGCAAAGCAGCCAAATATTACACACATATAGACATAACTCTTTTTACTACATAATCAAATCAACTGTTAACTAATCTGAGCAAATATCTGATTAATTTTTAATTGGTAAAAGGAATGCAATAGTTCTGTGTACCACAATGGTTATTCACCTGTCAACTCATTGTGCTGGACAGTGGTGTCTAATAAACTGCAGGCATTTGCTTTACAGCAAGCAACAGACATTTTGTCACAACTGGTACATAATGAACTGAGAACGGAACAAACAGGTTTAATACATAACATCCCAAGATTGTTGGCCTCAACAAAAACTAGCATTCAGTCCTAAAAGCACTTCTTTATCATACTTTTTTTTCCTTTGGCTGGGTGCAACCTCTTTGCCAAGTATTACATGGCAAAACTGGTATGTAAACAAACCACTTCTCTGATCTGTCTGTAATATGCTGGAACGAAGAAATGTATTTACTTCCTTGTTTGTGCAATCAAAAACAACCAGCTCCTCTTTCCTGTTCCAAAACAGACCATGAACAAAGAGGACTGGTTTTTAATTAGTACCAAACTTAACACTAGCATCCAGGTCATCTGAAGGCTAATCCACATGATACTAAAGTGTGTACACTCTACATCAGGTACATTGGAGGAAATCTTGGGCTCTAAACTCCTATTTCACTGCACTCAGAACACTGTGTTAATTGATGTATAAGTATGTACATTCATACTGTGTGTGACCCATCCTTTCTATTTTTTAAATTAAAAAAAAAAAGATAATTGTGTGAGCAGAGTATACCCAATTAAACATCAATCCAACAGAAGAGCCACGTAAGTTGGAAGGATCCTTAGGGTGGAGGAACTTCCTCCAGGATTCAGTAAGATACTAGCAATATTTAGTTTAACAACCTGCAGCATTCTAAGTAACATGGACTAATAAAAGACAGCTGTTTTAGGCACTTGGTTTTCTCAGTCTACGGAACAAGCACAACTATAAATACTCTGATCTCCAAGTCCTATGTGGTCTTTTCATGATTTTAGTAGCCAAGATAGATACAGCACACAAGTAGTTGTATCTGTGAAGTCCACTACTTGTGTGCTGGATCCTTGCCCATCTTGGTTGCTAAAATCATGAAAAGACCATAAACGAGTCCTTTATCATAAATCAGTTACTAACTTAAGGCACCTTCCTTCAGCCATACAAAGAAGCAGTTATTCACCCATTACTAACCCCCCATCCCTTTACCAAAAAAAAGGCCAATTAACTGCCCTTTCTAGGCAAAGTGATTAAGAGAGTAGCAGACCAGTGCCAGGTCTTCTTGGATAACTCTGGTCCTCTGGACCCTTTTCAGTCTGGTGTATGGGATGGAAAAGTCTCTGGTGGCATTAGCTGATGACCTCCATTTGAAGCTATGCTTCTTTTTCCTCCTCCTGGATCTATCTGCAGCCTTTGATATAGTAAACCCTGCCATCCTTTTGAAGTATTTAGAAGCAAAAGGAGGTATCAGGGGATGTGCTTTGATCTGGTTTAAATAATTCCTCAGGGAATAGACGCAAAAGGTTGCTGTTGGAGACCAGCTATCTTCAGTGTGGGAATTATCTTGGGGTGTTCTACAGAGCACAATCTTACCTCCCATGTTATTCAATCTCTATGTAAAAGCATTTAGGAGAAATCATTCATAGCTATGGAGTGCAATGTCATCAATATGCAGATGACACCCAGCTCTGTATTTCATTATCCAAAGCTCCTAGTGATGCAACAGAGTTCTTAAGTCACAGCCCGACAGCAGTAGTAAAATGGCTAAAAGTGAACAAACTGACACTGAACCCAGACAAGGCAGAAGTGATGCTGGTTGGAAAGGCAGAGACTGTGAAAGACATTGCTCCCCCCACTTTCAATGGGGTTCAGTTGACCTTTGCGGACTTGGATAAGAGCCTGAGGGTTATACTGAACCAAGCACTGCTGCCAGAGAAGCAAGCTAAAGCAGCTGCAAAAAATCTTCCAACTCAGGCTAACCTGGAAGATGGCCCCCTCCCTTAACATGGCTGAGCTGGCTACCTGCATCCTGTATCACGGTAACAATGAGACAGTGCTATTGTAATGCACTTTACATAGGTCTCTCCTCAAAGACAACTTGGAAACTAGAGTTGGCACAGAACACCGCTGCCTGATTATTATCAAGAGCTATGCAAAGCATGCATATTACTTCCATTCTGTAGTCACTCTACTGGCTACTCATCAGTTATGAAACACAATTCAAGGCTTTGGCTATTACATACAAAACCCTTCATGGCCTTGTTCCCTCAAAGCTACAGGACTACCCCTCTCCCTATGCCCCGTCATGGCAGCTTCACTCATCTGAACAGGGCCCTCTGCAAGCACCAACCTGTAAGTCAACAGCTGCCTGTTCACGTGCATTCTCTGTAGTGGCCTGCCACATATGGAACAGCCTGCCTGAAGACGTCAGGAAAGCCCGCACTCTCCTGGGTTTCCACAAACTATGCAAAACTGAATTTTACACAGGTAATAAGGCTATGCCCTGCATAGCCCAGGCAAGCCTGATCTCATCATATTCTCAGAAGCTAAGCAAGGTCAGCCTTGGTTAGTAATTGAATGGGAGACCAGGGTTACAGAGGCAGGCAATGACAAACCACCTCTGTTAGTTGCTTGCCATGAAACCCCACCAGGGGTCGTCATAAGTGAACTATGACTTGAGGGCACTCTCTACTACGAATAAGGCTATGCCATAAGAAAATGGTTGAGAGAGCGCGTTTGGTAAAGTGCGAGGGACTGTAGACTATATTAATACGTACTGTCTGTTACTGTAAGTATGGTCCTACTAGGTAGTTTCCATGTCATGCCAAATTACCATATTAATGTCATGCCAAATTTCTTATGCTTCAGCTCTGTATTCAGATTTTTGCTCATTTTCAAACTTCTGCAATCGATATCCTATTTACTGAATGTCCCAGATGTTGATCGTATTGATTTACACTGTGTAATCTGCTTTGAGTCTCATGAAAAAGATAGATTACAAAAACATAAATAATTTTTTGTTTACTGCTATTACAAATAGTGACCAAACTAAGTGGCTTGATTAACAGTAATTTTTATAGTGATTCACTATACACAGCCTATTGTTCTTTTATAGCAAAAAACATTAACAGCAAAGTAATTACTTTACTGAGTGAGTCAACTGGCTGTTTCCTTGTGTTCTATGTGTACCTTGCACTTCCTGCATAGCTTCATTTTTGTCACTGGCAGATGTGGAAAAACCTGTTCCCAGGAAGACTCTGGCCTGAGTAGCTTAATAATGAAGACTGAGAGCTCATAATATGAATATGAAACCATAAATGTCGATATGCAAGTATGATCCTAAATGAGAGATTATACTTGCCTGCCACCCACTGGAAGATAGTGGCATGTGCAACATTTAAAAGGCAAGCAATGCTGAAATGATGCAACACTGATGACCACCCTTGTGTTGACCTCCTCTTCAAGTGGCAACAGTTTCTTAATCTCTTTAATACCTTCATTTGATTCTTTATCCTCCTATCTATTTAGAAAGCAGCAGTGTCATCAGATATATACTGGCTTTGAATTATGACACGTATAATCTCACAATTTTAACAAAAATTGACTGCATCAGATATGCTTTGTTCCTATGTCTTTTTTAAAAACAATGTACCCTTTCAGTTTTGACCACCCACCATTTTGTACAATCATATAATGGATGCAGTACTGGTGTAACACCACTGAACTTTATCTATTAGAAGTATAGTATAGTGAAGTACCTGTCTCGAGTGTAGCCAAGTTTAGGTTCTGTGTAATTGATTATATCTTCAGCTGTCCAAGATGGTGACTGATTTCCACAAAGAATCATCTGAACTTCTTCATGGCTGAAGGAACTCAACTTTTCCATTGGAAAGACTTTGTTGAAGCCATCTTGAGAACAAAAATTAACCAATTAGTTGAGAATGAAGTAACACTGGAAAATAGCTACTAGAAAGGCCAATTTGATCTTACTAGCAACTTCCTTATAACATAATCTAGATTGGTGGGTCATCTAAAGTAGTGCTTATATCTTCTGATTAATGCAATCAGTTCAGGCAGAAGGTAGAAGAAGAAATATAAATAGTATTCTGTCTTTTGGTGCTACACCTCTGAAGATGCCAGCCACAGCTGCTGGCGAAACGTCAGGAACTACAATGCCAAGACCACGGCAATACAGCCCGGAAAACCCCCAACAACCATCGTTTCTAAAAAGACTTAGTTAAACCATCATATATGCACCCTGGGCAGAAAAACTCCCCATAGCAAAACAACGAGTGAATTCACTTGGCAGCATGATGCAATATACTAAGACTAACAACTGAGCAGTAGTTTTCGTTCTGTAAACAAGTAATGTGGCGTTCAACAACTCTCCACCTCTCAAACTAATCCAATTCACTTATCTGATGAAGTGACAACGTGGAACTGCACTACTCCTGGCTTCTTATTAGATAAAGAATGGAATACAAATATAAATACTAAACTGTTTTGTTGGCAGTAGAAAGATTCTGTGGTTAAAAACAAATCCAATACAACACAGCTAGAAGAGTACACAATAAAAGTTGGCTAAGCTATCTGTTTTAGGAAAAACTAATAAGGAGCCACAGATCAAAGTTTTTCTCATTAGCTATAGATGGTTTAAAACTGTGAGTTACACTAAAGCTGTAAGGCCAAATCTGTCTTACCACTAGTAAAATACTTCCCTTCTGTAAGGGAAAATAAGTGTCCTACTTTTTACAGGACTTCAGGGGAAAGTATATGAGACAACTTGTAATGTTATCACCCTACAGATATCCAAGAATCTTAGCCAGATGTTTACCTGCATCTCTGAAGCCTTCAAGCCTCCATACTCATGGCTCTAATTCAGTATCCTAACATAGCCTTTTGCCCCAGGAAGGTAAGATTCATTATTCTTCCTGGGTTTTTTGCAATATACATCCTCAAAGTACATTTAGTACATTTAACAAATATCTGATGCACTACTTGCCCTCTTTGATACACTGTTCAAGATTTGGGGGAAAGTTGATCAGGGAGGGTTGTTGATAGTCTCTCAGGAACATTCCCAAAGAGCCATCCTGGCAAGTGCAGCTACTACCTCCCATAATTACAGGGAAACAAATGCCCAGAGCAAGGAAAGGAGGACTCCCTCAACCTCCCAGTTTGTATGTTCCCTTGTCATACACTCTTGAAAGAAAGAAGAAAGTCAGACATGTTCCATTTTTAATCAAATGACTACTATTTCAGATAACTGTGTCCCCAAATCAAAATCTTTCAGCTACTTACCTCTAAAAGCATCCATTTGTTTCTGTATACCAGTGTGCATGCAGATGTCAAACATCAGATCTACATACTCCTCTGCATTATCCATAGTTACCAACTACAACAAAACATATATGTATGTTCACATTATAGTACAAAAGAATTGGGAAGGGAATATAATTACTATTCAACTCCGATTTTGAAATGTATTTCTATACCTCATCTTCACCACCGGGCTTGAGATCCACTGCTGTAAAACCATACACTCGAGATGAAGGGCAAAACTGGAAATTTAAGCTGCAAGAAAAAAGAAGGTATTAATGGGAAAAAACTCAAGTGCTCCATGCATGCTTTTACAAAAGACAGATGATTAAAATACTAGCTTCAAAGACTGCCATGAACAATCAGTTAACTCTCATTACATTTTAGAGTATTACAGCTCCCATGACACAGCCCTAATTAGCAGGATTCAAAGGAGGTTAATTTGCTGGGTTGTATTCTATCGCTATGCTAAGTGGATTCGTGGAATACAACACAGTGGCAAGCCCAATTTCTTAAAAGTAATAACCACTGAACAACAGGGTGAATGTGTGAAAGGCACACAATGACAAACATGATTTCAGAATTAGGGGTGTGAGATTCAGTTTATGAAGTATGAAAATATACCTGGAAAATATCTTATTGGTGTTTTTGGGGTATATTCAGGAATCCCAGTCAGTATGAAAATTCTGATAAACCACTATTGCTGGTCCAAATTAATCCCCAAAATATTCACAAATAACCAAGACCAGCATTTTAAAGGTCGTGCAGCTTTTCTTTTACTTTTTGCAGATTTTCCCAGGCAAAAAAAGAGACAGGGGCAGGGAAATGATTCTTATAGGCAAATGTAATCACACATTAGGGAGAGCTAAACTGTCTATCCAATCACACCAATTCTCTCATGTTGTCTATGTGAGAACTGCCATGATTGGACAAACAGGTGAGCTCTGTAACACATGATTCCATTTGCCCATGTGATTTGCCTCATTTCCCCCACTCCCTTTTTTCCCCCTGGAAGTTGTACAAATGGTAGAAAAAAATCTACTGCAACTGGCTGTCAAATCAAAGCATTTTTTTTTTGGAGTGCATGCCTTCTTCTGCCAGGTTGGTTCTACTGGGATTCTCTAGTTTTGCATTGGTTCTGTTGGGCTTTGTGAGTTCTGTTTAGTTTACATGTTTGGCTAAGGCTTCTGTGCCTTAGAGAAAAAACTGCATTTCCCCCCATAGGAAACAATGGAGGATGGCAGAGAAACTGGTTCAGGAGCCCGGAGAATTGCAACCCTTTGATCCAATTGATTTGAAATGGTGGGGGAGGGGGGCAGTGGACAGGCAGAGTAGCAGCACTGCAATTTTGGTGTATTTTGCTTGAAAAATGGTCCTCAGGCCCCTGTGGAAGGATATCCCCATAGGAAATAACAGAGCAACATAATTCCATAAAAATGAGAAAAGACTGGTATTTTGGGGCCCAAATATTAGGAGGACCAGTATGTATGGCTTTCCTGATACCCAAATTAGGAAATACCATTTTTTAAAAAATGAACACCCCTATTCAGAATGATTGTTTATGTTCCAGCCTACCATCCAATTATCCTTCTATTGGATGCCTAAAGTTGTATGAAATCTAAAACGAGCCTATCTGCGTGATGATCCTTGAATAAATTTTCAAAAAAAATTGAAATTGCCCTTAAATTACGAATCGGAGCAAGTATGATAAGTATTATTAAAATTAGTGGCTGTCTGATGAACAGGCTTGTATGTTGTAGGCATCTTTTGAATCAATTTCATTTAGACAGTAGATTAGGTCTACAAGACAACAGCAGAAAGTGTTTAGCATTTATCTCTACATTTCTAATTTGTGGGCATCTCTGTAAAGAACACTGCATGAAGCACAAGGTGTGCACAGAAAGAACATCAGAAAGCTGTAGTTTAAGATCAAACTGAAGGGAAGTCTGTAGCACTACTGGTCAAACTGAAATTTCATCAGTGCACAGAAACTGTCATCAAATCTGGTACTGCAGATCTGTATTTTCTGAGCTGATTTTGTCATTTTCAAAACAGGCATGCTAGTTTCTTATCCCACAAGATCATCATGCAAATAACAACAAAAAAAATAACTTCATTACCCTAAATCTTCTATGCTAAGCGGAGGTCCGGATCCCGATGGGTTCTTCATCATGAGTTCCTGCAATTTGGTATTTTTTTCATCTTCTGAAAGCCCTTTGTTGCTTAATATTTGACGTCTCTTAATTGCAAGATCCTTAATTTCTTTTAAAAATCTTGCTCTGTGAGGGTTCACCAATTCAAAGTCCTCCCAGGTTAAAATCCCATTAAACCATGCTGGGGGTTTAGGTTTTGGTGGATCAAGAATAAATTCGGATTTGGAATCTTCTTCAAAACTTCCTACTGAAAGAGAGTCATGCCCCTCTTCCGTAGAAGCCTCTGACTGACTTTCAGTGCAGTGCAAATCTCTGTCACCTCGTGACTCATAAATCAATTTACTCATATTGCTTTTAATATCTCCCATGCACATGAGTTTAAAGAAAGGTTTAGAAATGGGCAAGTCCACCAGTCTGTTGTCCTGGATGCATTTGGCTAAGAAAATCCCCAGGAAGTGAAAGAGTTTTGTTATTCTTTCAAGTTCATCACTATCCTGTGGGAATGGTGCAGTGAAGAGTCCACAAGATCGTTGTACATAGTATCCAGGCGGCTTTAATCCACCACCAATATCAACCTATTTACACAAAACAAATAGAAGACAAACTTAGATGTGATAGATTTTTCCACAGACTTAACAGCCATTATCTTGGCTTTCTTACTGAATACAAACAAGAATGGTACCTGACGTGACTCATCATCTGGAAAATCGTCATCACAGAGCCATGCTCCCAGTTCTGTCCTTTGGAATTCTGCTGCAACCAGTGCATAGAACTCCAATGTGGGTCCCAGTCCTGTTCCTTCTTCTCCCAAAAATTCAACCTGCAGTCCAGAGACCATAATAGTAGTTCCTGATCTTTATTATCTGTACACAGTATTGTAAAGCCTATTACAGAACTGCTACTTAAATAATAAAAATAGTTTTAAAACAATTGTGAAAAATTTACCTCTAGAACTGACTTTCTGTCTGCATGAATCTGCATGACATTTTCTGCCCACTCCATCAGGGATTCACCACGTGGAACTTTCACTCTTTCATGTTTAAGGCGCCCAACTCTGAATTCTCCTGGATCATCCCTTCGTGCAGTACTTGTAGTTCGTGTCCGCTCCACAGTAGCCTCACGTCGGTTCTGCAGCCACACTATTGCTCTGGTAACAAGAGATACATTGCTTCAAAACTCTTGACTCTTGAGAGAAACTGATTTGGTGAAATGTTTGTTAGGCAAACTTCTGCTGGCATAAAACTTTCATCAACCAATTTTTATGACACAATTTTCAACAGAAGTTGGTCTAACTGAAAAAACCGACACCAAACTTTATTATTCTTTCTTCAGGACCAATGCAAAAATCATCACAAATTGATCCATGTACAAATCCCAGCATTTAATTCTAATTGTTCTAAGCAGACATGGACATGAAGCGAAAAAAACCCCGAACCACCATGGTTCGTCGCTGTTCCATGAACCATGAACTTCCACAAACTTTTACCAGTTCACAAATTGGTTCATGGTGCAGAGTTTGTGGAATTCAAACACCCGGCGCTGGCTTCTGACACTCGTGCGGGGTGTTTGAAACTGACAGCCCCCTTCTCCTGTCATCCCAAAGCGGCAGAAGAAGTCTATCAGTTTCAAAACACCCCGTGCAGGCTTCATCGGTGAAGCCAGAGAGGGGCATGTGAAACTGACAGCCCTGTTCTCCTGTCCCGAAGTGGCAGGAGAACGGGGCTGTCAGCATCACTCACCCCGCTCCAGCTTCAGCCCATCCGCTGAACCCAGCATGGGGTGAGTGAAACTGACAGCCCCGTTCTCCTGTTCCCCGAGTGGCGGGAGAACGGGGCAGTCAGCATCACTTGCCCCACACCGGCGTCAGCCCATTGGCTGAACCCAGCGCAGGCTGAGTGAAACTGACAGCCCCATTCTCCTGTCTTCCAAGTGGCAGGAGAACGGGGCTGTCAATTTCACTCACACCACGCCAGCCTCTGCCCATCAGCTGAACCCAGCGTGGGGTCTGTCAAACTGACAGCTCTCACTTTCCTGCTGCTCAGGGCCGATGGGCTGAAGCTGGTGCTGGGTGAGTGATGCTGACAGCACCGTTCTCCTACCTCTTGGGGAACAGGAAAACAGGGCTGTCAGTTTTACTCACCCTGCGCCAGCCTTAGCCCATCGGGGTGAGTGAAGCTGACAGACCCCATTCTCCTGCCACCCAAGCAAGGAGGAGAACAGGAGCTGTCAGCTTCACTCACCCCATGCCAGCCTCAGCCCATGGGCTGAACCCGGCACGGGGTCTGTCATACTGACAACTCTCATTCCCCTCCCACTCAGGCGGCAGGAGAACAGGGATGTCAGTTTCATTCACCCCACGCTGGGTTCAGCTGATGGGCTGAGGCCGGCACGGGGTGAGTGAAGTGAAGCTGACAGCCCCCTTCTTTTACCGCTCACTGGGGGCTGTCAGTTTCACACACCCCTCAGTGCGGCCAACCTGTCTGGGGTCACGAACCGCTCACGAACATGACGAACCAGGCAAAAAAAGTCGTGGGGGTCGTGGAAAATGCGGCCCCATGAACTGCATTTTCCCAAACCACGGACCGACTTGATTCGTTTATTTTTGGGGTTCGTATTGCGGTTCGTGCTCACCTCTAGTTCTAAACATATACGTTCCATTACGCTGATATGTAGAATGGTAGTTGCCCTTTCATCTCTTTATATAACATAGTGTCTGTCACTTCTGAAAAATGTAGACAAGAACTAGATTATTTTTGTAAGGCATATTATTTCTGTACATGTCAATACTTGAATAAATTTATATTCTTTAATTAATCTAACATTCCTTTATTCCACGTTTTGGCAAAATATATTTGCATTTCTATACATTTCCCTTAACCCAGTTCTGCTTAACATTAACAAACCACAATTGACTAATTTTTCCACGCAGAGCTAAATTTATATTATTAAATGTGTTAAGTTCCTTACCTTGATGCCCCAAATGCTGTACAGGTGAAATACAGCTGTCTAGTTTCAAATGGAATCAAGAAGGGACACTTGCTAGTTATCTGTTCACACCAGTCTGGTAAGGCTCCGCTTGCCAGTGCTAATGGCTCCTGTGATTTAATATACCAATAGTTTAAAGAATGAAGTGTGAGGAACAAAAAAAAATACAATAGAAACAAAAGCAGCTACTTATCTGAGTGAACTTCTCCACATGCAATCACTTTTTATGCCCCTTTTTAAAATGCATGTTGGGAACTGTTCTGTCATAATTAAATATAAAGCAAGTGCTACTTTAGGTGACAAACAGGCTTCTAATATTGAACTGTAATTTGGTTAATTTGCTTTTGTGAATTATCTTCTTCAACGAAATGTTAAAAATGAAAATAAACAACTCATGTTATTTGAAAAGGCAATTCTGATCTTAGTTTTTAATGACTTGAATCTCAGTGACTTGTTACCAAATAGGTTCAAGATTTCAGAACTAGTCTACAATCCATCGAACTGTAGGTCCAGCACGTTTCCACTTAGTTTTGCCCTTTTTCTCCCATGAGCCCCTTCATCTGTGTTGCAAGTCTGCACAGCATGGCATAGAGAATGAGAATGGTAAACAGCTTTTGAAGCTCTGGAAGTTTCAAGATTAGTTTGTGAAACGGCATGTGGAACAGGAAAAAGGTATACATGAAAGGGATTTTTAAAAAGCTTCACAGCTTTCCAGAAACAAGACCATCTTCAACAAACAAAGCAGAAAAGCCATTAAAAATCATCTCACAAGAATGAACTCAGTAAAATACCTCAATCTGCTGCAGAATCTTTGTAGTGATTTTTTTGCTTGTGAACTCATCTGGTGGAAAGTTAAACTGAAGTTGTTCATCTCCTTCTGAAATTAATCACAGAATTATCTTATTACATGTTAGTTCTGCAGGAGCCTTTTGGCAAAAAATTAATTTTATTTATTTATTTATTTCTGTCATTTACAGTCCGCTTTTCTCCCTGAGACTCAAGGCGGATTACACACTGTGTGATTAGCACAGTCAATTTCAAGGACATTTCCATAAACAATGCCACAGGGTAAATAAACACAATTTTACAAAGACATAGCATTAGTAAGAATCCAACACAGAGTTGAAGAAATGCTGAAACAAAACAAACAATTATAGGGCTGACATTAGACCACATGAAGCACAGGTAGCTCATGGGAGCACATATTTAAGACAACAGGTAGTATGTAAGGCAATATAGTGGTGAAGTCTATGGTCCTTAACTCATTAGTGAAGCATCTGAGAACTCCTCCATACAATACAAAAGCCTTCTTGAATAATTCAATTTTGCAGTATTTGTGGAAAGCTAGGAGAGTGGGGGCTCTCCTGACCTCCTCAGGCAAGCTGTTCCACAGGGTTGGGGCCACCACAGAGAAAGCCTGTGTACGGGCTGCTGTTGATTTCTCCCATGTGCAGGGTGGCACCTGCGGGAAACCCTGTTCAGATGAGCGAAGCTGATGTGGAGGAACATAAAAAGGGAGGCAGTCCCATAGGTATGCCAGGCCAAGGTGGTGAAGAGCTTTGTATGTGATAACCAATACCTTGAATTGAGCACGGTAGCTGATAGCCAATGGAGTGACTGCAGAATGGAGGTGATGTTCATGCTCCTGTTCACTCATGATAGCAGTCACGCTGCAGCATTTTGCACCAACTGGAGTCTCCTAGTTAATTTGGATGGGAGACCTATGTATAGTGCATTACAATATAGGGAAGTCTTGATGTTACTATAGCATGGATCCAGGTGGCCAGGTAGGCAATGTCAAGGTAAGATGCCATCTTCCAGGCTAGAGTGAGGTTGTAAAAGACATTTTTTGCAGCTGCGTTAAGTTGTTTTTCTAGTAGTAGCACTGGATCCAATATAACCCCTGGGCTCTTAACCGCGTCTGCAAGGGTCAGATGGACTCCATCGAAAGTGGGGAGTACAATGTCCTTCAAGTTCTCTGCCTCTCCAACAAGCATCACTTCTGTCTTGTCTGGATTTAATTTCAATTTGTTTGTTTTTAGCTGTTTCATTACAGCTGTCAGGCAGCAACCTAAGATTTCTAATGCACCCTGAGGGGACCCAGATAGCAAGATACAGAGTTAGATGTCATCTGCATATTGGTAACATCCAACTCCATAGCTGCAAATGAGTTCTCCTAAAGGCTTTACATAGAGCTGAATAATATGGGAGATAAGCCTGCGCCCCACGAGACCCTGCAAGATAGTTCCCATTCTGGAGATAGCTGATCTCCAACAGCAACTCTTTGAGTCCATCCGATGAGAAACGTTTTAAACCAATTCAAGGTACATCCTTTGATGCCCACTTCTGTCTCTAGACGCTTCAACCGGATGGCATTGTCTACTGTCTCAAAGGCTGCAGACAGATCCAGGAAGAGCAATAAGGAGGCATGGCCTTTGTCTATATTTAGCCAGAGATCATCCACTAATGCTACTAGTGCTGTTTCTGTCCCAAGCCCTGGTCTGAATCCAGATTGAAAAGGGTCTAGAGTGCTAGTGTTTTCCAAGAAGATCTGGAGTTGATCAGCTACTGCTCTCTCACTTTGCCCAGAAAGGGCAGTTTAGAGGCTGGGCAATAATTGGCCACATCATTTTTGTCTAGAGATGGTTTTATAATAAGTGGATGGATAACCAACTGTTTGAATGGACAGGGGGAGATGCCCTGAGTTAGTGACTGATTTACAATAGACCTCAGTGATTAATTTATGTGGTCCTTACTTGATTTTAACAGCCAAGATGGGCAAGGATCGAGCACACAAGTAGTGGCTTTCATAGATATCAGGATTCTGTTAAGATCTACAACTGGGATAGTCTTGAACTAGCCAGTGCAATGGTTGCTGAGAAATAATATTTCTTTGCAGCTTTCATTTCCACTTCACAGGCCCTACAGGTTCTGTAGCATGCTCTATCTACTTCCATGCAGGTTTTTCGCCAACGTCTTTATAGACATCTTCTAACCCTCTTTAAGTCAGCCAGCTCCGTGGTAAACCATGGGGCTGGCTTCCGTCCCAAGGGCCAGAGGGGTCGACAAAGAGCAATGGTGTCAATAGCTCTTCCAGCTGCCATGGAGCATGTGTCTGGGATTCTACAATCCCCCAAGGCATTTTGGAATCTAGAAAGGTCCATGAGCCTTCATGGACAGATTATTTTAACTGTACCCCCTATTCACTTTTGCCTTCAGCAGATGATGGTCTGATGGTTCAGGCCAAATCTCTAATAATGAAACAAGACTTTCTTTCAAAGACTCAGTACCAGGGCTTTTTTTCAGCAGGAACGCAGTGGAATGGAGTTCCAGCACCTCTTGAAAATGGTCACATGGCTGGTGGCCCCGCCCCTGCTCTCCAGACAGAGGGGAGTTTAGATTCCTGCTGGAGCGGCGTAGAGGGCAATCTAAACTCCCCTTTGTCTGGAGAGCAGGGGGCAGGGCTACCAGCCATGTGACCATTTTCGCCGAGGGTGATTTAAACTTTAAAAAACTTCCCCCTTGTTCCAGCTGACCCCAAGTGACGTCATTGTGTGGTCCTGGGAGCGTGCGCGCACTTTGCACACATGCATGTGGTACCAGGGCACCACCTCCCGCCAGGAGTTACCCCCTGTGCTGGCAACCCACTGAGTTCCACCACCTCTTTTCCCAGAAAAAAGCCCTGCTCAGTACAAAATATCAAGGCCAAGGTGTGGCCTCTTTCATATGTCGGGCCTGTCACTATTTGAGAGAGGCCAAGGGTTGTCAGGAAAGCTATAAATTCCTGAGCTGGGCTTTACTTGGGACACTCAGCATGGATGTTGAAGTCCCCCAGAACAATCAGTGTGGGTATCTCCAACACCATATCTGCTAGCAGCTCTGCCAACTCAGAAAAGGTGCTTATTGGGGTGCTGGGTGGTCTGTAAACAAGCAGGATACCCAGTCTATCTTTAGTTCCCAGAGACAGGAATATGTACTCACTACCAGGTATAGCTTCTACTGGGAGTTTACTGGGTCTCACCGAAGATAATAGCAACCCTTTCTCCCAAACTACCATAGTGAGGTTGGTGTAGGATCACATTGCCAGAGCGAGTTAGTTGGGACAGATATGTCATTTTCTTGTAGCCATAGCTCTGTTAGGCAAGCCACATTAATTTCCTCTTCTTCTAATATCCCAGCAATGCATGCAATCTTGTTCCTAACAGATCTAGTATTGCATAGTATTAGTATAGCAGGGGAGGCAGGAGTAGTCCCAATGTTGGCAGGTGGAATGCTAGAGAGGTTAGATAAACAACGAGCATTGTTGCTTGATACTGATTGACTTTGGTAAGTCCTGCCCTCATATCTACCAGCACCCATCTGCACTTACCAGACATTTTGCACCATACAACCACATAATTAAATATCAGATACCAAATTTAAATACCAAACATACTGGAAAAAACATGTTAAATCTTTACTTACCTTCCTGAGATGTTCGAGGGGAGTAAGGATCACTTGCAACAATATACAAAATTCGAAGCAGCTGCAAGACGTCCTCTACTCCACAAGAATTTTGTCCACTACCAGCTTTGGCTTGAGGCTGCTCTTTTGCTGAACTAAGAATGTCAGAGTTTTGAAGAGTAGAAATAGCTCCCTGGCTCAAGCTGGATTTTGAGCCGTGCTCACAAAAATCCTGTATAATTAATCATACATGCTAAGTTTTGGGTTAAAAAGGCAATGTAGTTTTGTATTTTTTTTTAAAAAAATGTCATTACAAACATAGCCTTTATGATGCAAACCATGTAATGCTTAGAATGCTGTTAGGTACTAATACTCCATTACCACATCTATCAGGAAGCATACAAGAGATCTGCAGCTGGTAAACATCAAAGTGGCACATGAACATATTTATACAGGAAGCAGTTTCATTAGTCACATATCAAACCAATCGGTCAGGGCCCCTAACACAATGCAAAACAAAGCACAGACATTCCCAAAACCAATACTTTCAGATGCGGACATATACCTTGTATGCAGCTATGAGCTGGGAACAATTTCTGTTTTTCCTAATGCTTTTATTAGTGCCGGTTAATTTCCAGTGGCGCAGAAAGGCTGAATCCGCATTCTTCTGCAGGTAGGTTATCAAGTCATTCTTTGGTAATTCATCAGTGCCAAGGTACTGTTCCACATGCTCTACTGACCAGCAACCCTACAACAGGAACCACCAAATGTTGGTCTTTCCTGATTGTAAAGTTTCCAAGATTTCACATGCACTTCACAAAATTCTTCAGAAACATGCATTTACAAACATTTTTGTCTAATATTCAGTATATAAGCTACAGTATTTTTTTTCAAAAAGCTGCTACTTATTGAAGTGCACAAAATTCCACAAAAATCTGCCTCAAGCCATACAAATTTTAAAAAGTCTCACCATTTTCCCACTCTCCTTCTCTTTATCCGAATCCTTCATTTCTCTGTATACAATCCTAAAAACATTAAAAAGATAAGAAGTATTTACAAATCTCATAATAGTTTTCTACAGCAGTATAAGCTATTTCCAAAGCATGTAATAAGTACTGTGGAGCTTGGAGGCTTATCTAGGGTTCACACCCTGTAGGCTAACATGATATTTCCATCAGTATGTCACATTAAGTAGCACCCTTCTAGTGTTATCAGTCAGTCATTCTTGACACTGGATTGGTAAAGCAGCTAATACGGCCTTTTCTAAGAATCCATTTGCTATTACAGCCAGCCTTTGGTCTTGTATGTAACTAAACTAACTAAAAAAAACTTGTACATTTCTATCATAGGACCATTTGGGGCCTATCTGTGCCAACATATGAACTTTTTTCTCTACAGAAGGAGGCGCTGCTTACACTAAGCTTTCGTTTATATTCACTGACAAACCATGATATGGCATTATGTAAATGCACCCAAAGAGCTCCCTCTATGGGAGTCCCAAGCTTGGTCTGACATTACAATTAAACCAAGATTAAATTCTTGAAACCAAGAAAACAGATCAGGATGAATGGAAGAACTTTTGCTCGCACATAGACAGTCTGCTGTTTCCACAGATTCTCCACTCCAGCTGCAAACTATATTCCACACCAAGCCAGAAGATCCCGATTCTCACAGTTGCTTTGGCGGGGAAATGAAGGAAGGTTGCAAGATAACTCTTTGATCCTATCCATAATACTGAAGAGGTAAGGTAGGAGGGGGAAAATGATGAATTCAGGAATAAACTACAGCCATCACTGTTTAAGCACTGCAGCTACACAACCTTCATTCATAAAACAGAGATCGCACAGATCCAGTGTTTGGAGGACTAACAGTAGTTCTTGTGGTGTAATTTAAAAACAGTTGTCCTTTTAGAAAATTCAGAATTCTTACGTGTATGTTGGTTCCCAAATTCGTCTAAGTTTATCAGATTTCACATTGCCATTGCAGGAAAGCTGGAGCAATTTTTGTACATAGTAAAAAATAGTTGATCGAAAATTTGTTAAGGGTAGTTCTACTTCACGGGTTGTACCAAGGCCTGTAACTTTCAAGGTAAGTGCTAAACGTGGTGATGGTGTACATTCAACTTCTTCCAGTAGCTCTGAATGCGGAGTTCCTGAAAACAATGGTGAATTGGTGAAAAATTAGTAATAAATTCCTAATACTGGTAATCTCATATAAAGTTGCTTACTGATTGTGTCTTCCAGGTAAAAACAATATTTCACTTCTTATCTAGAACTGCAAATAAACTAAGCAGGTTTTATGGCTTCCACTCCCCTTGTATATTCTTCCTACCTCCCCCATCTGCCACTCTTCAGCATCTCCTGATTTCCCCACTCAGCACCTTTATTTTCCCACAGTTTTTCTTAGAAGAGGCCAAAGGGAAAACAGTGACTTTCTGGTCCTCCCTTCCCTTAATACAGCAGCTGGCTTCAGGAAGGGAAGAGACGACGTATCAGGCATGTCAATCCTGGACCTGAAGTAAATTTCCAGTATGTTAGATGGACTGCCACTCTCCTCCATCTTCCCGTCTGGCTACCTCTTCTGTTTCTCTGACATGCTAACATAGACAGACAGACATGCACACACACACCCAACTCCGTCTCTTCTTGAATATACCTGGGGGCGGGATTTCAAGATCAGTGGTCTGTTGGACATTAGTACGGCCAGGTCGAGGATCAAAAGCAGGTACTAAAGCAGAAAACTGACGTTTCAAAACATAATCATCATCCCACGTTCTTCTACGGCCACCTTTTGTTTCATACTCCTCTTCTTCCTATTAAATTACCATGCAGAAATAATTTAAAGATTTAAAAAAATCATAGGAAACAAAGTATATATTTGGTATTCAAGCTGAAACTATGCAGGTAACTCATCATAAGACCATACATTGAAAACCAAGGCAAAACAGGTTATATTTGCTGTCACCTGCCCATCAATTCACACACTACTTATCTACGCTTTCAAGAAACCAAAACCCATTATGCTCTGTTTAACAGGAGACTTAATTAATGCTGCTCAGAAACTATGATGTTGGAGAATTAGTACTTACTCAATAGGACCTGGATGAAAACAAAACAGCTTCTATATATTTATGCATACTTATACCTAATCTGACAGTTGCACATTATATTTTTATCTACATATTTACTGTATAGTGCAGTTCAGTGATAAAACTAGTTACTTTGAACACAACTTTGCCTTTCCCCTGAATATAAGTAGAGATATACACAATACCATGACTTCCTCATATTCTTGATCTTCTTGATTGTCATCTTCATTTTCATCATCTTCTTCATCTGGCTCAGGAAGATCTTCATCATCATCTAATTCTGCTAGCAGGGTACTTGCCCGGCAGCTATCAAGAAAATCTATACAGAAAGAGAATAAAACTAAGAATGACTATTTAAAATAAATAAAAGAAAAACAGCAGGAATGAAGGATCAAATCGTTCTATAAATTCAAAGCAGGAGGAAGGAAAATAAGGTACCACAGAGTACAGCAGGGCTGAAACCTATTTAAGGAATTATTACAATCCGAAGCTGAAAAGGGGGGAAAGTGCTAAAGAAAATAACCTGAAAAGGAATGGAAAATTGTTTGTATGTTCTCATTATTTTGAACACACAAAAATAGTTTAAATGACAAAAGGACAGCAAGTTAACCATTTCTCTCCGATATTTTTGTAACTTGCATCTCAGCACTTTTTTCCTGAGTACAAATTCTCAACTTTTAGTGTATTTCACAGAACAATTCATAGAGCAAATCATAAACCATTTTCATTGCTGCAATCCGAGTGAACAAAGCACAGCTGAAACTAATGGGACTATGCAGATATAAATTGCTTGGGAATCTAAACGAGGGTCTGTCAAATCAAAAGATGATGCTACACTTTAAACAATACACAAAGGAAAATAATGGTTTGCCATCAGCCAATCACAGAAGGCACATTTCTGCTTTTTGAACCTTCAAGAGACCTTTGATAAAAGCCCAGGATAATGTGCTTCTGATTTTCCTAGTTAGGGTACCTGCATGTGATATTTGTCTACAGTGGTGAAGCTTGTTATTTAGGCAAGTATAAGTTACCCTCAGACATACCTACTCACAATCCTCTTCCTCTGCCTCCATATGATTACTGTGCAGGCAAATCTAGCACCTTCTTTTCATTTGATGGTACAGACAACTGATTAGAAAAATTTCCAACATTTCAGTGCAAGAATCTGCAAATACCAGATGTGCACTATTGTGTGTAGCAACTACACACGCCTGTTTTACTTCACCCACTGAAGGAAAGCCACAACTGAACTAATAGGAGGTTCCTGCAGCACACACCTGCCGTGTTTGTCACCTGAGAAACTACAGATGAAGTTTTCTACACAAAGGGATAGACGCAGCATGTTCTTCATATGTGAAACAGCCAAATGTTACAAGAAAACAGATCTCTGTTTTTAAATTAAGGTGTTTTTTAAAAAAAATCTTGGGATTGTCTCTTAAAATATGCTATGAACTCATGTGACAATACAAAGCCGCTTGCCAGAATGTTTATAATACTGGCCTGGTTAATCTTCTGCTATGGCAGGATCAAAGAGAATAATTCTTTCCACATATGATGTGTATGATGCGTATTTTACTGTGGTCTCATTCAGCGAAATTAGTATTTACCTTACCACATTATACCTTAATGGACACGTATTTGCCATGAGTAAATGCACCTAAAATGGTGATTTTTAACAAATATTAAATAACATGCAAATTCAGCCTGATGTACACTTGAGAAGATGCACTTTAAAAATAAATCCCTTTTAAGAAAGAAAACCTTACTCAAGAAGTCAACAAAGTCAAAATGATCATCACTAATATTCAACACAAACAACAAAATCAATTTATAGGCTATGGGTTGTACCCTACCAACAGAGCAAAGAAGGTGGATCTTTCTCATCTCTACTTTCCCTGGAAGCCTTCTCAGACCTCCAAAAATTGATACTGAGAGTTGCAAATGCCTTATAGACACATGGGGGAGAAAGGGGCTACAGTAGGAAATCTGGTGATATTGTTCCCATTTCTTTCTTGTGCCAACTCCATTATGACAAGTGCTAGAAAAGGCAAGTTAACCTGATACCCCCTCCTCTTTGTAGGCTCCCTTTCCATTGCATCATGGCCCCCAACAGTCACTTTTGAATCAACCACATGTCCCAAACTATTGGGGGGAACAGGCGAGTCTGTAAAAATCTGCATATACCTTATGTCATAACATAACAACAACAACTGTACCACTTTTAAGGACAACGTAACACCCACTCAGAGCGGTTTACAAAGTGTGTTATTATTATTATGACAATCACCCTGTGAGATGGGTGGGGCTGAGAGAGCTTTGAGAAGCTGTGACTGACCCAAGGTCACCCAGCTGGCTTCAAGAGGAGTGGGGAATAAAACCCGGTTCTCCAGATTAGAGTCCTGCTGCTCTTAACCATTACACCAAACATCGGAATGAAAGAGCAATTCTTTTAACACATATGGATATTTTAAAAAACACTTGTGATATTTAGTTCAGCTTCATACTGCAGTCAACTAAGTTAACAGAGGAAACAGATTTATTCTGACATCTTGGTGGGAGGTTTGGCTAAAAAAATTCTTCCAACTCTCACCAAGCCCCATATGATTTTTTTTTTATTCTTCTCCATACTCTCAAGATTGGTTCACACAGAGCACTAGATCACACTGAAGCTGCTAGAATATTTCTAGCTGTGGCTGGTTCTACTGTGGAGATCTTCCATGCAATCCAAGGAAATCCACATACAAAGTATCTTGAAATTGTGTGATCCTGCACACGCAGCCTGGGCAGAGCACCTGCTGGGCTACATTTTACAACGGCTTTTGTGCAGCCTACATAAAATTTTACTATTAAATAGAATTTAACATCTTGCAAGATAAATCTTCAGTATTTTAGTCTGTTCCTCAATGCCTATCTCTTAATTTTGCGTTTCTATTTTCATTCCAACACTTCCCAGACAATTCCTTTTCTACTCCTATCGCAACTGCAATGTATTCAAACAAATATTTTCTCATGTTAATAAATTCAAACAAAATCATTTTCTCATGTGAAGATTTGTATGGTCTCAATCACATGTTCCAAACAGATAAAGCTGCTACACCAAAGAGTGAAAACCATTTAATGAGGAAACTTTCCCTCAGTTCAACTGAAGCAGTTCAAATGGTCTCAAGTACAATTGCACAATACAGCTCTGTGCCTCTGCACATCAAAATTAAGAACCTACTAGAGATCTAGCAAGTAGGGGTGTGCAATTCGGGTTTCCAATTTGGAAAAATACCCGAATCGACCCAATTTGCAATGATTCGGGACTTCCAAATCAGGCCCAGCATGCTGGGCTCAATTCGGAAACCCTGAATCAAAGCTTCCCCAAGCAATTTGTATTGCTTCAGGAAGCTTCGGGTCAAGGGTTTAAATGCCGCTTTCCTTGTCCCTGCAAAGCAGCAGGGAAAGGGGCATTTAAACTGGGATCGGCTGTTTGGTGGAGAAATCCCCGCCAAATAGCTGATCCAAGGGCAAGGGAAATGCCCTTGGCTTTTTCACCCAAGGGGAGGGAGCTCCCTCTGCCTCCCTCCCATTGGATGAAAAGCCCTGCTCTGAGCTTTGAAAAACTCCAAGCTGGCTATTTCACCCCATGGGAGGGAGCTCCCTCTGTCTCCCTCTCATTGGACGAAACAGCCAGCCTGGATATTTTCAAAGCTCCGAGTAGCGCTGAAAAGCCCTGCTCTGAGCTTTGAAACCTCCAAGCTGGCTATTTCACCCAATGGGAGGAAAATAGCCAGCCTGGATACTCTTTCAAAGCTCAGAGCAGCGCTGAAACGCCTTGCTCTGGGCTTTGAAAAAGTCCAATCCAGCTATTTCACCTCATGGGAGGGAGCTCCCTCTGTCTCCCTCCCATTGGATGAAATAGCCAGCTTAGATATTTTCAAAGCTCAGAGCAATGCTGAAAAGCCTTGCTCTGAGCTTTAAAAAAGTCCAAGACAGCTATTTCATCCAATGGGAGGGAGTTCTCTCTGCCTCCTTCCCATTGGATGAAATAGCCGGCTTGGAGTTTTTCAAAGCTCAGAGCAGGGCTTTTCAACGATGTTCTGAGCTTTTAACGTATCCAGGCTGGCTATTTCATCCAATGAGAGGGAGGCAGAGGGAACTCCCTCCCATTGGGTGAAATAGCTGTCTTGGAGTTTTTCAAAGCTCAGAGCAGGGCTTTTCAGCACTGCTCGCAGCTTTAAAAAATTCCAAGCTGGCTATTTCAGGAAACCCGAATCTTTCCCTGTGCACACCCCTACTAGCAAATGAAGCTGGTGCTTCTTCCTAACTGCTCATCTGCTACAAAGTAAGTACTTTTTTAAATGTTGCAAGCTGTCTCGATTGTTTTTAATACAAAAATAACAAATAAATAAGTAAAATGAATAAGTAACAGCAACATGTGCTCCAATGTGGAAATATGACAACCACCTTTCCACTGAGTTTTCTTCTCACTACCATGAAAACAGTAATTCAGGGGACATTTTCTTACTCTTTCTGTGTCCGTCCTAGAATGGAAATAACTTTCTTAACTAGGATGTGTGTGTGTGAGACTTTTTCCACACGTATGATCAGCGCTGGATCTAGGTGCGCCGGCGCCCAGGGCAAACCTTGCCCGGGTGCTCCACATGCACGCTCCCGGCGCTACGTGATGACAAAAGTGACGTCATCACACAGGGCAGGAGCCATGCCCGCCTGCGCGGCAAGCCAGCCGCTCCAGCGCCCGGTGAGCCATGGAACTGGCAGTGGCATGGGCGTGCGCTGGGGCGGCTGGCTGGCTTGCCGCGCACGCAGGACCTCCCAGCCCTGCGCTCAGCCACCAGGTGCTGGGGTGGCCGGGTTGCCGCACGGCCACCTGAACGCAGGGCTAGGAGGCCCTCCGCGCAGTTAGCGTGCCCCACTGCCCTGTGCCGGCCGCCCCAGCCCACAGTGAGCCGCAGAGCCGCCGGCGGCGAGGGCGTGCGCTGGGGCAGCTGGCTTGCCGCGCGGGTGGCTGAGCACAGGGCTGGGAGGTCCTGCGCGTGCAGCAAGCCAGCTGGCCGCCCCATCGGCGGGGCTGGAGAGGGTCTCCCAACCCTGCGCTCAGCCTCCCGGGCAGCTGACAGCCGCGCCCGGCGCCCCCTCTTTGGCGGTGCCAGGGGCAGGCTACCCCCCTCGATCCGGCCCTGCTTGTGATACAGTAGATTAAGTACTTTCATAGTGACAAGAACTTTCCAGCTTCCAGAAGGAGAAGCATATAGCACTGAGTCCAGAGCCCACTGACAGAAATTCACCAAGCAGGCTTGCAGAAACCACATGTGGCCAGGCTCCAAACATCATCTTGAGAGACAGCCTTAGTAACTACAAGGTGTTTTGTGAAAAATAAAAAAAAACTCTAGCTTTCCCACAAGGAAGTGAAAAAATAACGACGTGAAAATGAAGTATAAATTTGATGGGAGTACATCAATACTGCTTAGTAACTGCATAAATGCCAAGTTGTTTTATTATTTGCCTCTATAAATATAACTACAATTACATTTTATTACTGAAAATGGCCAGGTTCAGATATCACAAACCTGATCCTCCAAACTATGGGCAGTGTGGTTGTGTAGTCTTACACATACCTTCCCTCTTCTTCCGCCTCCACTTTTTGGTTTTCTCCCAAACACAGTTTTTTTTATTTTTAGTAGTTTTGAAACTATGATTTGCAAGCCCACCAAATCATCATATTATAATACAGAATACTTGGGTTGTGATATGTGAGCCAATCCAAAGCATGTGGCATGCTTTGCTTAAGTATTGTGCATGATAATGCTATACAATTTAGAATGCTGACAATGAAGATCAAATGCTCCTAATCCCATCATCTCAATGCAAATTTATTCAATCATGAAATAACTGCAAAGTACCATGGGTTGGACTCAGCAGAAAATCTTGCAAAATGAAGTGGCAAAGCAAAATCTTTCCATGACTTTTCTATTACCCCAGCAGCCAAGCTGGCTGTCCCAAAAATTCCACCACAAGGTACAGTATGAGCAGATGTTGAGGATAGTGTAATTTGATGAAACCACTTTTCTGTACCATCCCATACTATAGGGTGTTTTTCTCTAACTCTCAGAGAAAACTTCTGGGATAAATAGCAGGCGCTGCGGGGAGGAAGAAGTGAGAAATAACTCCACTGTGAACTGCTCTGGTAAGATTTTTCACTGGATCCAGCCCCATGTTGGAAAGACCTTTCATAAGATACATATGAAAGGAAGTTTGCCATATCATATGATGGGAACTATTCTAGAATGTGCTCAGCTAGTTCTTTTACATTCTTAAGTAACTTAACACTGAAATGCCTAATAAAAACACCATCAGGGAAAAGCATGTGTAGGAGTGTGAAGAGTTGGAAAATATGGAAATGCAGGCATTCTGACTAAAAAGCCTTTGCTTGAGAATCCTTTCTGTAAGGTAACAGCTCAGTTATTTAATATGCTTTAGTAAATGAAATTACTAAGTGAGAAACCCATAATTTAAAAAAGGAGGAAAAGGAAAACCATTAACTGGAAATCTGCTTATGTTCATTTAAAAATTAAACTTACCATATAAAGAATATTCTGCTTCCTGACCTGTATCGCTCTCACTAGATGTTGATGTTAGGCTAGTAGTTAGAGTGTTACTAAGTGACTGACCAACAGATAAAACTGTAGTTGCTGTGGCTACATTGCTGCTGCTAGTAACACTGGATGTAGACATGGTCACTGTTGATGTGGTACCAGTTGTAGTCAGATTAGGAAAACTTTGGGCACCCATTAGAGGAGAAGCTACAGATAAAGATACGGTAAGATAAAATAAATGATCCAAAGCAGTATAATTAACATTCATGAATGTTGTTTTAAACCAATATTTTAAAAAATTGCTTTAAAGTCACCAAGAATTTATCAGTGTAGAGCTACTGGTCAATGAAAGAAAAGGGCTTTAAATAAAATAGCCTATATCAGAAAAAGAAACTAATGTAGTTGTTAAAAACTGGACTTAATAAGTATTTTTACATGATACATAAATATTACAAAGTTCACAATCATTTGTAGCGTACAATATTTGGGTGCATCAGCCCAAAGTAGACAACCACTTGCACTCCAGACCATTTGCTCAGCACCCATGGACAGTTTTCTGCTCAAGGGACTGAGGTGAACCTAAGGTGCTAGCAATGCCACCAGAACTGAGCTTGCTCCCAGTGGTGCCTAAATATTTTTTCTCCATTTTTTATAGATATAATATCTGCTGTAAACAGGTCATGCAATTCACATTAATGAAGTTAGAATAATCTAAGATTATTTTTATCGCCTCAGTGAATTCATACCCAAATTTCTCTACTGTTGGCAGCTGATCAGTTGGTCAGTATCTTTTAAGTACTCCTCAATATTAAGAAAAAAAACCATTTTTTTAAAAAAAGAAATTGAAAAGCAATCCCACTTCCCCAAAATGTTCAAATAATATGGGATGTAATTCCAATCTCTGCACACACAGGGACTTCCTTACTTTCCACTAGAGATGGGCATGAACCGAAATACGAACCAAAGTTCATGATGAACCAGACCAGTTTGTGGTTCACGAACCAGTGGTTCATCAGAGCCCATTTCTGACAAACCGCCACAAACTTTAGGCTGGTTTGCTTTTTGGTTCATCACTGCAGACAGCCTGGCGCCTATCAATCAGTTTCCTAGGCAACAGGGGATGGACTTCCTGCAGACCTTCTGCTGGCCCAGAAGTTACGATTTGCTGACCTGGATGTGACGTTTTCACGAACCAAACGAACCAGTTCACAAACTGGGGCAAGTTCATGAAAATTCGTGGTTCATGAAATGTGACGAATCACGAACTGCATGGTTCATTTTCTTTTTGGTTCATGCCCATCTCTACTTTCCATGACAAACAAAAGCATTTTCATATTATTTCCCATTTCCTGTCTCATTTTTTGAAGGAAAAAAGAAAAAAAATGAACATGAAGGCTCCAACTAAGCAACTGAAACCTCCAGGAGTTGACCAGACCTGACGTAAGACAAAATGATAAAATAACTCTGTGCTTCCTATCAAAATTATAAGAAGCATATTTAATTACAAAGAGAATAAACTTTTCCCATATATTTCTCCATTTCCCACTTATTGCATATTCTTATCAGTGTCAAATCTTCATGTGAGAAACAAAAGTAAACCACACACACACACCCCTGAAATCAGTAGTGGACATACTCTATTATGAGTCTGTAACTTGTTCATAGACAAAAAAATTAGTATAGCAATTTAGAAATGGAATTATTTTCTCTAAACACAAATGGTCAACATGTTACCTAATTAATGAAAGTTCTGCCTAACAAAGCCATTCATTTTAACCAGCCTCAGAAATAAATGTGTCATTGACATACACTTAGCATGTTATGCTAGAACAGGACCTAATTTTGAAAATGTGTTTCACTTCCTTGAACCAAGTGCTTTCCTAAGTCTTGAGACACTTTGTACATTTAGTTGTGCTGAAGATCCAGTCAAAGAACAAGGCTGCTATAAAACATGGATTATTTATTTATCTATGTTTTAGGAATTCCACAATTATTTCCCAATTAATTCAAAACTAGAGAGTAAAAAGCCAACCTCATCTACAACAGTTGCTATTATACCATCCTCACCAACTGTTCTGTGATAGCTCAATTTCTCACAAATTATGACATCCATCCAATACTGGGCAGAGAGGCAATACGATTAAACTCTAACCCAGCTGACTATCCAAGACTACCACTTCTGAAGGAGACCAAGACAACATCATTCCCTCCCTCCCTCCCCTTTACTGAAATTTAATTATGTTTAGTTTTACTTACTTGCAGCACTCATGACATTCCTTCCCAAAGTATTAGTGTTGTTATCACTGCTACTTCGGCTTAAATTCATGTTGTTAGTAGCATTGGTGCGAGCTATGTTTGCCACTCTCCGGACAAAGGACTCCAAGCTAGAGGTTTCCCGTGAGGATAAATTAGGAACACTTGCACTGGAACTCATTGGAGCTCCAGCAGCCAACAGTGAACTCACAGAAAGTCTGTTACTTGCTGAAGAACTAAGAGGTCGCTGGGAAGTGGCTTCTTTATTGGTTAGCTCAGATACTGAACTAACATCTGGAGAACTCACACTAACAATTCCCATGGATATTGCATTGGACTCCCCAGTAGCACGGATTGAGTTGTCAGGTCCTAACTTCCTTTCAACATTTTCATTTCCCACATCCGCAGTTAAGGTGCTGGTACTTGCACTGGATGAAGACCCTACTTCAATTTGAGGCATATTATCAGCAGAGGAAAGTACGACAATTGGCTCATGGACGTCAGTGCCTGAAACTATATTTTGCTCCATTACATTTTCAGATCTCCGCTCCATTTTGGTCGAACCCAAGCTGATGTCGCTGCTACTTGCCACGCTACAGACAGAACTGCTACTTCCTTTTCTACTTGAGGAGCCTGCAGCAGCAGTCATCTTGTCTGGACAGTTGTTTTTCACCAAGCTGCTCCATGACTGCGTTGTGCCTGAAACAGTGGA
This sequence comes from Eublepharis macularius, assembly GCF_028583425.1. Lineage (NCBI taxonomy): Eukaryota > Metazoa > Chordata > Lepidosauria > Squamata > Eublepharidae > Eublepharis > Eublepharis macularius. Next base: position 52,961,585 of record NC_072791.1, on the reverse strand, counting down.
TGAAACAGGTTTGGGTGATGCCGTTGAATCAGGGTCGTACCCTGGGGCAAGCTTGAGGTCAAATTTTCCTTCTGCGCCCATACGGTAAGAGTTAGAGCCACCAGCATCCCAGGTGACATCAATCCAGCCTAGAAAGGGACAGGAGTTTGTGAGACCCAGCAGAAAGCAGACAGGAGCGTGTCAGACAGTAGCTCCACAATATGGGATCATCTTCTCATTGGGCCACTATTACAGATTACTTAATGGCCTTGAAAGCCAAGCCATATAAAAACTTTTTTAAAAGTTCAAAGTAGCCATAATTTTAGGTGTATTAATTTAACATCACTCATCTTAATTCTGAATATCTAAGAATCTAGTCAGAAAATATTTGCTCCCAGGTAGTCTGAAATCTATTACATCTTTAAAGATGTGCTCTATCAAGTGCCTTCTTTACAAGGTTAATCATTTATATAATTGACAAAACAGCATTTGATAGAAAAGTTAAGCAATTAATTTGAAACTTTAAATTACTTTAAACAAGTTAAAGTTTTACCTAAGTCAGGAAGACAGACGCGGGCAGTTAAAACCCTTTGTTATCTAAACACCTGGTAAATCTTATTAGGTTTTGTATGTACTGTCTTAAGTTTCTGAAATAATTTGATTATTGTATGTTGTGTCAGACTATTAAGTGATGGTAAGAGCGATGAAGCATATTATACTACTCCACTCTGATTGCTAGTCAGTTACAACAAGGTCAATACAGCATATACTACTGCAGAGAAGAAGATGCCAAGTTCTTAAATACACGCCACTGGCAGATTGTAGCAAGGTAAATATAGTTACTTTGCAAAAGTGGGGTGGGTGTTGGAGGTCAAAGCAGAAAGAATGTAGACAAACCTTGGGGTCCAACAAGCCCTGCTGCTTTCTCCCTCAAATATGAAGATCTATCACTTATGTAATATTTTAAATTTTTTTAACTAGTTAATCAAACCTAAAAACTGAATAAAGAAAAGTAGTATCTCCATAATAGGGGGAAAATTTCCTTCTGACCTGTTTTTTCATCTACTTTTACAAGCAGTAATTGTTTTAAAATTACCATCAACATTTTATTCTCTCTATGAAGTTAATATTTTCAATGTTTTATAAGCCTAAATCCTCTACTGTGTGAGAAACTTAGGCTTCCATTCAATGAAATATTGATAAGTAGTAGAATACAACACAAAATTGAGCAGAGTATAGCCTTCTAAGTCCAATGATGTCCATATGCTTTGAAGGGTACAACTCTGCTTAGGACTGCAATAAGTGTAAATGCAGTGGACACGTCTCACAGAGAGTACTTAAATTTATATTCAATCACTATATATTACTATATATAGTAATATATATGGTATATATAATACAGTGTGTTGTGTGTATAAAACACAGTATTCAATCACTATATTTCAAAGTGATTTTTTTAGAATTTTGAAAATAGTATGTGAAGTCACAACTCTGACATATCTAAAAATGGTAGTGCAAAGAAGGGAATAGGGCATTGTAAAGCAGAAAAAACAGTGAGATTAGTAGAACTTGAATATTTTACTAAGGGTAGCAGGTGTTATACACTATACATTTCCTTCCTCAAATAATAGTATAAAGCTAAATTTCTAGGGCTTCGGTTATTTATGATCAGACTCAAAACAGCAACTTGATCCCAGTGAAGCTAGCAAGGTAAGAAAAGGCAGGAAAGTCAACAAAGATCAGGGGGGGGGGGAGGTGCTGCAAATGCCAAGCTAGAAAAGGTACAGCAAGGTATTCTGATATTACAGACAGGAAACAATTGATCTATTACAGACAGGAAATAATTGATTTATCATTCACACTGCAATTCAGTATACAAAATATCCAAGCAGAGAGGTCACAGCTACCTATATACTTACTACATGTACATAATGTAAATAATGTAATTTACACATATTCATAACAACTATATTTGATGATTTAGTTAGAGTTCTATATTATTCTTATTTTTGTAGCTGTTAATATGTACAAAAAAATTGTATTCTTATGGACCAGTAAGGCTTCCTTGTTTTGAACTATGACCGAAAAGTAACCTAACATTCAGCTTTATTGAAATACAAATTTCTCAAAATACAAAGCAGAATCTCTTACGAAGATTAGGATTAAATAATGCTTAAGCAAGATCACAAACCCAGGACTGTTTATACTATACCACAATTCAAATTTTGGATGCCTCTTTATTGTGAAGATGCAAGGATAATACAGACTACTTGCCCTTACTTGCCCTTATTGTAGTGAAAACAGTGATATGAAAGGCACTCTCTCATTTTTCAAGGGATTCTCCATTTATCCCCACTTCAAATCATAAACAATACTTAACAGATCTATCCATATAATGGGTCCTCTGCTGTTAGCAGCAATTTGATATATTTTCATTTAAAAGCATGTTCCTAAACAAGTAAGTGGGGCTTACTCAAACTGTATTTAGGATTATAATGCTAATTACATTTCAGGAAACTCAAGCAATTTTTCTTCCTTTCAGGAAGTGCAATGACAGTGAATTCAAGCTTTACAATGACCAGACATCAACACAGAGTTGTAAATTAATCTTTTACCCCCTCCCACACTATAAGGCTACAACACACAAAACTATTTAAGCAACTTAGTTATTTAAAGAGATTTAAAAGTGTGCTTACCATTGTGTAATTCGCCGGTAACTGTGCCTTCGCCTTGTGGACTACCATCCTGATCTCTCCATTTCCAATCAATGCCTCGGATGACACGAGCACCAGGAACCATATACTTCAGAACCTGAGAACGAACCAGCCGCCTCTGCCTTCGCAGATTAGCCTCTGCTTCTTTAGCTGCTTTTCCTACATGCAATGGAAATGGTGATTAAAATAAAAATGCTAACCAGAACATTTTGTTATTATCCATAAAACAGGGTTAAAAACAAAACAAGCTACATAACATTTCATCATTTTGATTTTACTGAAAGTATCCAACAAACTGTGTGCATAATATCCAGCTAACAGTTAAAACAAGCTTACTCACAGCAAACTTACTCTTTGCTGTAAGTTTGCTTTAACTTCTGGATTGTATGTACGAGATTTTAAATCAATGAAATAAAGTTCAATTCATGAGAAATGTATGTTGAGGAAACACGACATTAGTTCATATACATTGCTTACCTAGCTGATCCTCACACACACCATTCACAGTGCCATAAAGTTCAAATCCAGACAGAGAGAGGTAGTGTGTTTGCCCACTGGCATTCTTCCCCATTTGTTTAATTCGTACATGTCTCCAGCCTTGCTTCTCGTCCTTTGGTGGGTCGAGTGGCCATGTTGCTGTTGAGCTTTACATGAATATGGCAGAGGAAAGACATGAAAACGTTAGTGGAAATTTTTTTTAAAAACCAAGGAAACAGACTAGGAAAAAAAGAGAACAGTTGATTACGTGTTAATGTTCAAAGACATTACTTTAGTATTACTTTAAAAAGAAAAAAAGCATTTTAGAACAAAGCAATAATTAATTCTACTCTACTATTGCATGAAATTTAACAGTTGCACTTCATTTTAAACTGCTGTGTTGAAGATTCAATGTTCATTAATTTCATAAAGTAATACTGCACTTTTAAAGACAAATACAAATACAGAATAAAATAATGCATGTATATTATTTCTTGTCGAGCCCTTCACTGTTTTAAGTCTGGCAAACAAGATTTTGCATGAAGGAAATCACCAATACACAGTGATTTCAATGGTTTCAGAATTCTGCATATTATGGATGGTAAAGGTGTGTAGAAAAATAACTGCTCTGGGAAGACAGAGCAATAAAGAATCATTCAGAAGAAATAAAGCATTTTTAATGCAGCTACAACGGAAGAAACAGAGATTCAACACTACATACCCAGGTTCATTGAGACTACAATCATCAACATGAGTGTAGAGAGTAGTCCAGTTCTGTCCATCCTTAGATACCTGAAAAACCCAGTTTCTGAGTGCAGATCTTCCATACCCTCGAGCATGGCGTAATGTGTAAGCTGATGGTACTACCCAAAGACCAAGGTCTACAGCAAACCATGCATTCTTATCATCATTAGTATGACAATTCAGAGCTGAACTGTCACGGCTTAAGATGTCTTCCAAACGCCCATAAGGTAGATTCCGACCTTCTGAAGATGTAATTACTACTAGTCCATAGGCAGCTGGATTTACCCACTCATATGCTGTTCTGCAATACAAAGAACAAAAGTTAGTATTATTCATGAGCAACAAAACAAGTTCTGAAATAACCTGCATAAATTCTGCTTCAAGTAGAAATTTAAAACTACTTGATTTCTACATGGTTCTGGTCATACTACAAACATCATCTGAAACTGATTTCATATTTACTTTTATGTTTCTATCCTGTCCTCTGACTACTAAAATTGATTGCAAATGAATACACTGGCCAAGATAAAACAATATATCCTATATTTATAAAAATGAATAACCAAAAAACAGTAGCTAAGTGACTGCTGCTGTAGTCAGGGAAAAGAACTTCCCTCCTATTGTAGCCTGTCGTGCCCTCTGAAATTTTGCTCAGGGTGAAGGCAGTGGATTCCTCCCCACAAGAGCAGCACATAGATGAGGTCTGCAGCAGAAGCGGGAAATGAGTAACAATGCTTCCTGCAGATGGTTGGGATAGCAAGAGTCCGAGCTAATATGTAAAGGTAGAGGAAACTAATTTTTTTTAAAAGAAAAAAATCACAGTGAGGATTTGGCTTATTACAAAACCATCAATGGCTGTTTGTGCCTGAACCTTGGATGTATTTACTCTCTCATCAACTGGATTTCCTTCCCCTTTTGCAGCAAGCATAAGGAGCTGTTACACCCAATCTTAGCAAAGTTTGTCCAATCTGGATTTAACAGCCAGTTACGGGCTGTCTGCTCCCACCACACACAGAAAGCACCCTGTGTCAATGGAGCATGCCACTCTCAACTGAATGTGCGGTCAGGACGCAACCCCATGATTTCGCCAAAAGATGAAACATAAAATGCGAAAGGGGGGGGCGTGTACAAGTCCAAGTTGCTATTTAAACACTAAAACCATAATCTTGTATTACAAATGAACCAAGCTGTTGGAGTCTAGTACCTAAATACAACTTCTTTACATTTAAAAACATTTCAGCACTATGTAGAACAGAAGGTAACAATATCTTACTTAGCATTTGTTCCAATCCAGTAAATAATTCCATTTTCATCAAAATCATGCTGATGCCTGAAAATAAATGTCTGTCCTTCACGTAGTTTTCTTACGAAAACAAAAGACGCTCTGTCAAAGTCATACCACTGCTTTGCAACCTAACAAAAGAAAAACGTATCACAGAAATGTATTACAGAAGAATATATATTTCTTTCAACATGGTAGATCGAGAGTTTGCTCACCATTTTTAGAAGGTACTGTTCTAAAGATTCTACAGTTGCCAAAGGCTCCATTTTCAACATTCGGCCTGTTCGGTCAATCAAAGCTGTCTCCCCAGAAGCACGCTCCAAACGAAACCGTAGTCTTCTTGTTAGTATCTAAAGCCAGCATAACAAAATCTTATGTATAAATATAAGAAACAAGTACTGTAAGAACCCTACATGAGCAGTAGAACCCTTAATACACATACTGAACGATTAAGACAAAGTATTCTGTCCCTCCCCTTTCCTGTATCACAGTACTGGCTAGAATTTTTATCAAACTATAAAAACTTCACATGTACTTTGTGCACGTTAGGGCAGAATGCGAAAAGGAAACTCAGCAGACTTACTGTGCATCTTTTAAAAAGCCTATTTCCTTTGACTTCTTTAAAATTCACTCATACAATTTTATCTAGGGGGAAAATACAAATTGCCTCCCCCCGACAATTTGTCACTAAAACAAATTTATGGCCAGTTGATCCAGGGACTGATAAAAAGCACATGCTTTTTCAGAGCAAGTTGAGATCATTTACGTATATGAACTCTACAGAGAAGTCATCTTTGATACAAAACAGTAGATTTCCATACCACTAGAAAATTACCTGCAAATTATATGTTGATCCTGGTGTATCATACAGGTGTAAAGGTAAACGTTCAATAGATTCTAATACTGCTATCAATTTTCGAATTAATGCAACTGCTGGACGACTGTGGAAACAGAGGAGGTGCATGATTTCTATGAGGTTGTTTGCAAAATGAATGGAAATGTCAGACTTTTGACAGAAGAGTTCCAACACCATAAGCCTTTTCAACGTTGCAAATATATTTCTGAAAGTTACAACTTTTTTTTTTTTTTTTTAAATTTTTTTATAAATTTTTTTTATTTTTCATAACTACAAAACACTACACCAGACTATCACAAGGAAAGGGAAGAGGGAAGGGACAAAGGGGAGTGGAAAAAGAAAAAGGGGGGGGAATGAACTACAAACACTAAACACTACACTTCAATGTTTCCCTTCATACTGTCATAATACAAAAATAGCTCCATAGAATAATGATGGAGTGGTTAATCATACAGAGAATAAACATTTCAAATTCTGATTAAACTTTCCTCCCCCTTCTGGGTCCCGGACGCAATTCTCTCTGTGCAACTGCTGTTGCAATGCTCTCCTCCTCCCCCCCCCCCTCCGGCTCCTCCTTTTCTTCGTTCTTGGTGCAGCAGAGTTCTGGGTTTTTATTCTCAAAATCCTTTAGTTGATCTTCTGATAATATCTTATAGGCCTGATCTTTATATCTGAACCATATTCCTTCCGGGAATAACCATTTGTACTTTATTCCATGGTCCCTCAGAAGAGCTGCAAACTTTTTATATTTAAAACGCCATTTCCGGACTAGAAATGGAACGTCCTTCAAAATCTTGACTTTCAAACCCATAAAGTCCAAATCCGCATTGTATGAGTTATATAGGATGGTGTCCCGAATCTTTTTAGTTGAAAAGTCAATAATGATCTCACGAGGCAACTGTCGCTTTTCTGAAAGTTACAACTTAATGGTTTTTTATATCAATTTACAGTGCTCCTCTTTATGTACACTATAGGAAATGAAATTCTATCATAATACATGCGGTTTATGGTTTCGTTTCCCTTCTAAGGTAAGAGCAGAGAAGGGAAGGTCTCTAACGTAAGAGCAAAGTAGGACTCAGGAGACCAGAGTTCAAAACCTCCACTCCTGAACATTGTCCTACACTCCTTGGGGGACGCATGAAATAAAAACATGATAAAAACAAGAACCAGTCTTAGTTCCATTACAAAAGAGAAAAGAGAAAGCATAACCAGAATAATTTCATATGTTCTGCTAACATAAAAAGTTACCTTTCATCATCTTCATTTTCACTGAAAGCAGTTTTGAATACATTTATTCTTTCTACTAGTTGACTACAATCTTGTTTGATATCAAAATCCACATTCTAAAACAGAAAAAAGAGAACACTATTTAACTACAGTAAAAAGCAAGAATATAACAATTAATGAGTATTTTAATATAATACACGTATAAGGTGCAGAGTTCCACCCACCTACTACTGTAGGTGGCTGCAACTCTGCACCTTGCATGCATAAAGAGCAGGGTGCAGAACTGCTCCATGAAGTCCACTGTAACTCTTTCCTTGAAGTCACTGCCAAGATGGATTTGCCATTACACAAGCTCTGCCACATGTCACCCAGGGTCTTTCAAGCAGCTTGTTCACTCTCAGGAGACAAATGCACACAATGTTCTTAGATCAAGCAGTAAAAGCTGTACAGAAGAACAAATGGTTGAATGCTCCTAGGCCAGGCATGAAGGAATTTCAGTAGAACTCCACTACCACATACTCCTATCATATCAGCACAGTGCCCTATACTAGAAGTGCCAAACTGTGTGTTAATTCATTAATAAAAAAGTAAAAGGTCAAAATAAAATACAACATAAACAATTTCAGGAGGTTGTAACTTCATCATAACTTGGGCAACTTTTTTCCGTCTATATTTCTCAGTAACGTGAGACATTCATTGTTTGTCTCTATGTCAGTTACTTAGTAGTATGTCCCACATAGTTCATAGGTACTTGCCCCCAAGTCACTATGACTAGGTAGGAAGAAAGTTCTCAAAAGTTGACATACTGTGAACATACCAGTAATTTCCCAGGTGCTGCCTTCCCATACATTTGACCAGTAAGGGAAGGAGTAGAAGAGAGAACAAGAAAGTGCGTATCTCACAAAGAATTTTGAGACAGTGAAACAGAAAGGTTTTTTAAAAGTTTTGCACAGAGTCTGAGGCACAGAAAAGTTCTTCCTGAAATCATAGCAACATCAGGAAGTTGAAATGCTCATCTTCTCCAATATCAGCTAAACAGTCAGCTGTACTATTAGACAAAAATCCAAACAGCCTCTAATTCAACAAGAAAAGCTCCACTGCTCATTTTAATTAAGGCTTCCATGGAGGCATTTCACCAATTTTGCTTGTTCTGGCTTGTGCATTGGGCTGAGGGAAAATAAGACTGCTCGGCAAGGGGCAGAGAAAGGAAGGATAGCACGGAACTAGTCCTTGTAACAGTCCTCTGGCACTTTCCATTTATTCACTTCACTGTAATACTCAAACACACAGAGCCATTCCCTGAAGATCTCATTATTTGTGGTATGGCTTGGTAAAGCTATGAAACAGCAAGAATCTTTTCCAAGGAACATAAGTTGCTCACACTGTTTATCTTCTCAATACCCCAGTGCAAATAAGAAGAGAATCCAACTTTTGCCAAACTTTTGTGCTTGCCAGAGGAATCCACGGCCAAAATCTGTAGATCCTTGTGTTTAAACAAATCTCTCTTTGAGGCTATTCTGAGTATGAAAAGACTAAATCTTTTAAGTGAACTAGGTTCTTCAGCAATAAACTTACATTGTTCAGAACAGTAAGAAGTGCTTGCACCAAGCCACTGCTGCACATTTCATATGGTGAAATAGTATTTTCATCCTTCAGTAGGACAATTAAGTTCTCCAGAGCAGTTTTCATTAAATCTCGCCAAGTGTTTTCTCCTTCAATAAACTGAAAGAAAATCAGATAATGCTCCTCTTCATTTCAATTCTTACAGAACAAAAACAGACAAGTTTATAAAACATTATCATAAAATTCTTCTCTCTGTATCCATATAGTAAGTGATACCTTCCAGGAGAGCCCAGCTCAGTGACCCTCGGTATCAGGGATCAGGAGAAGGCTGCAATATATCTGGCTTTCTTCTCCACCCTGCTTTTTCTTGCATTTGGTATGACTTTGTGTTAATCCTGTCTACCTATCAACCAATGGTTTGCACCCACCCTACACAGACTCATCACTCTTCAACTGGCTGTGCCTTTAAACCGACCTCTCTTTATAACATCTCTCCCCCTCCTTTCTGTTGTTTGCAGCTTTAAGTATAAACGTCTACTGAACAACTACTTTATGCATTTGCAGGAATGAAATGCATTGAAAGCTTACACTGGAATAATTTTTTTTAGTCTATAGTACAACTGGACTTCAGTTTCAGTTTGTTTCTCCACTAGAGATGGGCATGAAACGAACCACAGAACAAAATTCCAAACAGAACGGCTGGTTCGTTTTCAAAGAAACACATTCCGTGGGTCAGTGTTTTTATGGAACAAACGACTTTTCCTACCATTCCGTTCCATTGCTGGTTCGGAAAGCTAGGCACGTTGGTGCCATTCACTCCATCGCCCAGGCAACAGTGGCAGTCTTTAGGTTGCCCCCAATCAGAGGCCTCCACGCTCGATTGGTAACTGTTCCTGCCAACTAGAGAGCTCTCACTCTGGCCCATCCAGCCAGGAAAAGGGGAGGGAGGGTTAGAATCTCTAAGGCAACTGAGAAGATGGGCCTTCAGCAGCCATGGTAACACCAATCTCTTCCTCCCAAACCATGTTAGGCAGGTCTTTCTGCCACCCTGAGTGCTCCTGTGTTGTTCAATCTTGGCTTTTCCCATAAATAGGGGAGGCCATGTGCCTCCTGGTTTCAGTTTCTCCCAAGTGGGTGAGGGAGTGGAGAGCTTGCTGGCTGTATTGCCAGGAACTTGGGAGGGATCTTTGGCCTGCAGTGCACTTCTTGCTGCTTGAAAAAGGGACTGAAAAGCCTCTTTTCTCTTGCTGCCTTTTCTTACTGTGGATTGGGAAGGTGTTTGGGAAAAGGGTGCTTTCTTCCCCCACATCCTAGTCTTAGCTTTTCACCTTTCCACCCCACCCCCCACTCCCAATCTAGTGTTAGGCCCTTGAGTAGAACTGTGGTCTTGCTTGACTAAGATTTTTATTTGTTTTTATTTTTCTCCTTCTCTGCTTTTTGGAGGCTGTCTCCTTCTGGTTTGGTTTCTGAGGGTTTGTGGCTCCGATGAACCCCAAACCTCGAACCGGTTTGGAAACCGGTTGAGTTTGTTGAGTTCGTGGTTCGTGAAACTAAGTGGTTTGTATTTTTTCCATTCCATGCCCATCTCTATTCTCCACTTATTCATAAGTAAATGGCAACAGTCCAATTTCAGTCAGGTGTAATAGATGTGCGATTATCAGTGGCCAAGGGAGAAGCTGTTCCTGGACTATTTTTAATAATCTGTAAATAAAACCAGGAGGGGGATTTTTTTCTACATCTGCACCAGACCAACGTCAGTGTAACAACATTCCCACCTCTAATTATCACAATGGAAAATTATGTCAACCATTATCATTTAAGTATTTGTACTTGCCTGCCTGTTTGTATGGAGCTCCCACGCAGACTCTAACTGAGTTGCTATGTTCCTCAGTGTTACAACTACACCTCTAGGCATACTTTCGACAGCTTTAAAGTGGTCATCGTACAAATCTCTAGCCATAGTTCGTACCTGCCAACATTATTTTAGAAGCCACAATTAAGCTACATGTATATATCACAGCAATTCATTTAAAAACCAAATGAAATATTTTTCTTGGGATTTACAGATGTTAATCCCAGATAAATGTAGCCTGAGATGCTGAATAAAATTGCCTTATACCAGTTCTTTGGGCCTTGTGGTTTAATAATGCCTAACACTGGACCAAGGTTTCTTCTCAACTTCTCTCAAATTTCTGGAATTTTTAAAAAATATGATAGGAGATGCAAAGGATTAAATCTGGAATCTGCATGCATGGGCTCTGCCACTGAACTACAGCCTTGCCACAATTCTGGAAATAAGTCCTATATTATCTCAACAAGCCTGGGTGAAGAAATGCTCCACACAGGGATTAAGGCCATCTATTGGACAGGGACGTGATGCTATTTGTCTAGCCAGGTATGTGGTGCAATTCCAGCTAGAAAAATCAGATGGAATCGATCAAGGTGGTTTCCTCAGTGTGGAATAATGGGAGTAAATACACTTGGAACTAGGCCTTTTCACAATGCTGTCTAGATAAATCCAAGAAAGGGCCTTTTTGATCATAGAACTGAAACTTTGGAACTCCCTCTCCAAGAAGATTTCATGTTTCTCCCTCTGTTGTTGTCTTCCACCAGCAGGTGAAGACTTTTTTTGTTTCATCAGGTATGCCTCCAGTAAACTGTTTGCATGGCTGTTGTGGGTTTTCCGGGCTGTATTGCCGTGGTCTTGGCATTGTAGTTCCTGACGTTTCGCCAGCAGCTGTGGCTGGCATCTTCAGAGGTGTAGCACCAAAAGACAGCGATCTCTCAGTGTCACAGTGTGGAAAAGATGTAGGTCATTTGTATCTACTCAGGAGGGGTGGGGTTGAGCTGAGTCATCCTGTCCCAGGGTGTGGAATGCTAATGGCGGGAGGCTTCACTGTATTCTGAGGAGGTTCTTTTGCATATGGATTGGTACTTGATGTACCAAATGACCTACATCTTTTCCACACTGTGACACTGAGAGATCTCTGTCTTTTGGTGCTACACCTCTGAAGATGCCAGCCACAGCTGCTGGCGAAACGTCAGGAACTACAATGCCAAGGCCACGGCAATACAGCCCGGAAAACCCACAACAGCCATCGTTCTCCGGCCGTGAAAGCCTTCGACAATACATCAAACTGTTTGCATGTTTGTCACCTTGGGGACCCTATTTGTGTAGAAAGACAGCACAGAAATGTTTTAAATAAAATAGATGAATAAAAATAAATTCAATTTAGAATGCTCTATCTGTGCAAGTACGAAAATTATCCAAACTCCATGGGATGAACTTTATACAGCAAATACACAAGAGGAAAGGGCTTATGTAGCAATAATTTATCACAACACTCCAAAGTGAACTCATTTACAAAAAGACTGGGCTATGGTCATAAACTTCAGGTATCTATGAATCAAAACAATTCTAAAACCCGTAAGACAATATTTTAAGGCCCTGTGAGTTTAAATTATCCTCTCTGGATATCGCACTACCATTAAGCACCAGCAACATATAACTATCTGCTTGATACAACCAGGAAAACTAGTAGCTTTTGTGAAGCAGAGTAAAGACTTAGCCTTAAAATATTAATGGTGACAATCAACTTGCCAAAATAATGTTTACAAATATGTGTGGGCAGCAGTGGACTACTAAAAATGTGAATGTAATTATTATGGATGCCAGGCCCCCTCAACCTCCCGGCGGGGGATAGGGGCCTACCACTAACCTTCCGCCTTGGAGCGGTTCAAAACGGGCTCGATGCACGCCCAAACGGGCTCATTTTGGGTGCTGTGGAGCGCGGGAGCACGCCTGTGTTCCACAGTGCCTGAAACGGGGCTGTTTGGATACACATTGGGCCCGTTTTGAGGCACTGCAGAGTGCAGAAGCGCTCCGCAGCGCCCAAAACGAGCCCGTTTGGGCACGCATTGGGCCCTTTTTGAGGCGCTGCAGAGCGCAGGAGCACTACCATTAAGCACCAGCAACATATAACTATCTGCTTGATACAACCAGGAAAACTAGTAGCTTTTGTGAAGCAGAGTAAAGACTTAGCCTTAAAATATTAATGGTGACAATCAACTTGCCAAAATAATGTTTACAAATATGTGTGGGCAGCAGTGGACTACTAAAAATGTGTATGTAATTATTATGGATGCCAGGCCCCCTCAACCTCCCGGCGGGGGATAGGGGCCTACCACTAACCTTCCGCCTTGGAGCGGTTCAAAACGGGCTCGATGCACGCCCAAACGGGCTCATTTTGGGTGCTGTGGAGCGCGGGAGCACGCCTGTGTTCCACAGTGCCTGAAACGGGGCTGTTTGGATACACATTGGGCCCGTTTTGAGGCACTGCAGAGTGCAGAAGCGCTCCGCAGCGGCCAAAACGAGCCCGTTTGGGCACGCATTGGGCCCTTTTTGAGGCGCTGCAGAGCGCAGGAGCACTCCTGCGTTCTGCAGCACCCAAAATGGGCCCATTTGAGTGTGAATCGGGCCCGTTTTGAGCCGCTGTGGAGTGCCTGTGTTCTGCAGCGCCCAAAACTGGCCCGTTTGGGCATGGATCGGGCCTGTTTTGAGCCGCTGCTTATTTATTAGTTTGAAGATGAATTATACTTCAGATGTTGCTTGAGTATGAAAACTAGAATATTCATTTGAAAAAAGAGATGGAAATGCAAATGTTTGTAATGTCAAAAGTTTCTTGAATAACATCAAAATAAATTAGAGGAGCCCTGAGAGGAGGTCCTGGAAGCTAGATTCTGTATTCCTCATTTTATCCATAGATTCCAATATCTTTGTATATTTTAAGTCTACAGAAATTACTAGGGATGCCAGACCCCCGGCAGGGAATCCCCTGCCCCCACCTCTCACATCCTGCCCCCACTTACCTGGCCAGCAGGGGGGCGGCGCACCTTCTATGCATGCTCCCCTGTGGCGCTGCACACTCCTGTGTGCAGCAGCCACCTCCGCGGATCGGGCCTGTTTTGAGCCGCTGCAGAGTGCAGGAGCACTCCTGCGCTCTGCAGTGCCCGAAACAAGCCTGTTTGGAGTCACATCAGGCCTGTTTTGAGGCACTGCAGAGCACAGGAGCGCTCCTGTGCTCTGCAGCTGGCCAAAACAGGCCCGATCCGCAGAGGAGGCTGCTGCGCACAGGAGCGCACAGCGCCACAGGGAAGCACGCACAGAAGGTGCGCCCCCCCCTGCCAAGTAAGTGAGGGCAGGGTTGAGGGGTGGGGGCGGGGGATTCCCCGCCGGGGGTCTGGCATCCCTAGTAATTTTTGTAGACTTAAAATATACAAAGATATTGGAATCTATGGATAAAATGAGGAATACAGAATCTAGCTTCCAGGACTTCCTCTCAGGGCTCCTCTAATTTATTTTGATATTCTTCAAGGAACTTTTGACATTACAAACATTTGCATTTCCATCTCTTTTTTCAAGTGAATAGTCTAGTTTTCATACTCAAGCAGCATCTGAAGTATAATTCATCTTCAAACTAATAAATAAGCACAGGTAAGAAACAGTGTAGTAATTACAAAAATTAAAGCCAATTCCTCAATTTAAAACGTTTAAAACAAATGTACACACCTTTTGCTTTGTTTTTTCCAACTTGGATTTTAGTTTCCTGCCCCTTTTGCCAGTCCAACCAGTCACAAATTCTGATCCTACAAAGCAACATCCAGAAGTAAAGCTATCATGTTGCCACAACACTGCACACATACAACTGCCCTTGACATCTTATTACACATTTTTACACACTTACCCAAAGAGGTTTCAGCAGTAAATGAATGTTTAGTTCCTCTATTGGACTCAAAAACAAAACCTGGCAGATCTTCTTTTAATATAGTTGCTTGCTGACCATCTGAATTGTGAATAGCAATTTCTCCTTCCTTTAGACAGGTGAGAGACCAATTCCCCACAGTAAGTTTAGCAGGCCCCGTGGCTGAGAGAATTGGTTGACTTGTTGTGGATGCCTTTACCTGGCTTCGAGCTCTCTGTAACTTCTCTAAAAATTCACTTCGACTTTCTGTTAAAAAGAAAAAGTAACTAGTATTTGGCTTTTAAGTATTGCACATATAATAACTTAGTCTAACAATTTCATTCAGTGCACATTTAAGTGGGATTCAAGTTCTCAGGATAGATTATACCACAGTAAGTGAAAAACTGTCCTGACCTGGATAGCCTAGGCAAGTCTGATATCATTAGATCTCATAAGCTAAGCAGAGTCAGCCTGGGTTTGTAACTGGATGGGAGACCTCCAGCAAAGACCAGAGTTGCAGAGGCAGGCAATGGCAAACCTCCTCTGTTAGTCTCTTGCCATGAAAACTCAGGATCACGTCATATTCAATACCCCCCTGCAGCTGAAGCGGATGTTGTTCATCTGAGTGTTTCTGTTATTTGAACATGGGGTGGGAAACTGGGAACAGAAGGTGTTTGTTCCTGCTATAATCTCTCCCGAGCCTGGGAGCCTGCATAACCTTGAGTGGTCCATGAATCACATAGCCTGTTTTCCTGAATGCAGAGTTAGAGGACTGTTAGGAGAAAGGGGAGAGAAATCAGGAGTAGCTTTGGGGAACCTATAACTGTGTTGTACCTGTCTGTAGTCGCCAGTCCTAGCAAAGACGGTGTAAGCATATGATACTGGTATCTTATTAATAAAGAACTTTTACTCATGAAGTGAAGTCTCTTGAGAGTTGCCTGGCATCCTTATACCCCAGGGTTTGCCATAAGTCAGCTATGACTTGATAGCACTCTCCACCACCATGAAGTGAAGCCTAACTAGTGGGCAACTGGGAAGTTGTGTGCTAGTAAGTTTACTATATAATCTAAATATGAATGTGTATGTATCAAATTATATTACTGATGTTTCATTTCTGCTAACAGGAACTCATCTACAGAAAAGCTCTCAACATTTAAGAATAATGGTTGTTGTGGGTTTTCCGGGCTGTATTGCCATGGTCTTGGCATTGTAGTTCCTGACGTTTCGCCAGCAGCTGTGGCTGGCATCTTCAGAGAATAAATTAAGAATAAATTGGCTGTCCAAATTTGGAAGAGGAAAGAAAGGAGCTTTGCAGAAAAATGGAATCCAGAGAGATATTACAGATCAGTCGGTAACCTCACAAGGAATACCTAACTGTAGTTTCAATCTATTTTATTTTTTAAAAAGAAATTCAATCAGGGGAAGAAGGGAACTATGACATTTTTGGATATTTAATATTATTGTACATTTTAAATGGCAATTTCTTTGAAGAGAAACAAAATTGTTACATTATATGTTGCAAAATCACTAAGATACATTGTAAACCTAAACATGTCAGGTTGACTGGAACATAATCCATCACAGTTAATCCAATTGAAGTATAATATACAGACATATCTTAAGTATCTTTTACCAGATATTAACAACTGGTTTCCACATGATGGCCGCTCTACACCATCAACTCAGTAACATTTACGGTTACCTTCTAACTTCCAGTTGGGCTTGCAAGGAAACAAGGATGGTGTGTAACAGTGTTTCCAGTGTGTGATGTATATATGCAGTTGCTAAAATCTCCCATGATAATAATGGCACTTTTCAAAGCTGCTGTCACTGCAGAAATGCAGTCCCATATATATAGTACGTGCACAAAGCCACAAGTGATACTAGCACCTTCATACATGTGCAGAGAAGTTGAGAACTTGAGAACAGTCTCGTATGTTAAAAATAATTGTATACAGACTGCTGTCACACACATTTAGTCAATTGCTGCATTCTTCCCTTTTGTTCAAAAGTACACTGCTCAGATGAGTAAGTCCCTTGCTGCCTATTCTGTCTCGGGCACCAAGAACACTGGCTAAATCAGACTTCACTATCTGATTAACAAAATTCATTCATATATTAGGAAGGGCTACATGATACTAAAAACATTTCTTCTCCCAACTATGAAATGTTAAAACCTGAATAGAATAAAATTTTGCAACCGCTTACAGTAGTATGTTACTATAATCACTCTGGGACGGTCCATAACATTACGCTGTAATAAGTCTGGGTTTTCTTCTTAGAGAACAATTCAGGCTGCCTTCACAGAATTAATGCTGATTATAATCACCTACCTAATACAATTCATTTCTAAGAAAACCACACAGAATATATACTATGAATGCTCCTTAGGGAGTGGCAACTTGACAAGCACCTAATCATGCTTTTTAACTACTAATGCAATGTTAATTTAGCACAAGAATAATATGAACATAATATAAAAGTCGTAGGTGCGGGTGCCCGGTGCAGCCCTTGCCCAGGTCTCTGCGTGCGCATGCACGCGCACGCTCCCAGCGCTGTGTGATGACATCACTTTTGTGACATCATCGTGCAGGGTGGGAGGCGTGCCCGCCTGCACGGCAAGCCAGCCACCCCAGTGCCCGGTGTGCTGTGGAGCGGCCGGGTGGCTTGCCGTGCGTGCAGGACCTCCTAGCCCTGTGCTCAGCCACCTGCGCGGCAAGCCAGCTGCCCCAGCGCACGCCGACGCCGCCAGCTCCATGGCGCACAGTGTGCTGGGGCAGCCAGCTTGCCGTAGAGCCAGCTGAGTGCAGGGCTAGGAGGCCCTCTGCGTGGGTTTGTGCGCCCCGCTGCCCCGTGCCACCCACACGGCAAGCTGGCCGCCCCAGCACATGGTGCGCTGCAGAGCTGGCGGCGGCGTGCGCTGGGGCAGCTGGCTTGCCGTGTGGGTGGCTGAGCGCAGGGCTGGGAGGTCCTGCACTCTCAGCAAGCCAGCAGGCCCATCGGCGGGGCTGGCAAGGGCCTCCCAACCCTGCGCTCAGCCACCCACACGGCTGGCAGCAGTGCTGGGGGCAGGCTACCCCCCTGCCCCCCCTCAATCCGGCCCTGACAGACAGTTCATTGGTTCCACACTTTTCATGACCTCACAGGGCAATAAAAGTTTTGCAACTGTGCACCGGCCAGCTTAATCTTGTCTACTTGGCTGCTCTTTCTTACTCTTCTGCCACTTTTCTAGGCTGCCTATATCCTAGACTCACACAGATTTACAATATAAACATTAATATTTATCAAAATTAACATGATCTTCTGAGATGTCAAAAATCTGAGTAAGACAGCTAGCTTCATATACAACAAGGAAACAATCTCCAAAGTGCCAACTGTTTTGTCACCTGAAGCGGTGTTCGTGTAGCCTATACGTTCCATTACCCCTCCAATGCAGAGGCAAAACTAATAAACACTAAGGAAATAATGTTTCCTAATAACCAAATTCCCAATTTAAGAACTGTTGGACAGAAAAGCTTTTGGAATTAAGACTCAAACTGTAGCCTTATTCTGCTAGAAAAAAATCAATTTCCTGAGAATTTGAATCTTAAGCTATAACCGTTTTTTCGATTCACTATTTTTCAAATATTAGTTATTACACTGGTAAAAAAAAATAAGACACTAGAAAAGGTGAAAGAGCAAGCAATATCCACTATGCTTAAATTACTGATATCTCAGTAACATATAAAATTCTTCTAGACCTCTCACTGAGTTCTTGATTCTAATGAGTAACTTTACAGCATTGTCCACACACATACACAGACATGCAACTTCATTCAGCTAACTAGATGCAAGCCACAAAGACCATCATTCCGATTTGCTACACCTGGAATGCAGTGAATTGCCACTGCATATTGCCTTTAATTGCTGTTTGAAAAAGATTAGTATGTATAGAAAGGAAAGAATACAAAATGAAGCTCATATGTTCACTGAACACAGTTACTAAGAAAGGTTACTATCACATGCTAGTTGACAAAAGCATCACAATAAACTGACCACCTTCCACCTGTTTACATCCTTTACTATTTAGTGAAGCAATTCCTGTAAAACAGAACATCTCAAAATCAAACAATATATATATATGTAATATGTAATAAATGTAATTACATATGTAATATGTAATAAATATGTAATATTTGATGTCATTAAATATTAGTTGAGAACAGGATTGTACCTGAACTGTCAGATCCTCCTTCAGGACTCCCACTGGAATACATTGTGGCCAGCTTTCCATCCAAGATAAATCTGAACCATCCATTGCTACCATTTGAGAGTTCCAAAGCAGCAGCATCGCTCCAAATGTACAAACAGTCTCTTCCTCTGATGATTGACCAGTCCCTCCAGTGATATGGTTTACCCTGCTGTAGCTCTTTAGCATCCTCCTGAGGTTCATCTTCCTGTAACCAAGACAGACCCAATAAACAACTCCATATGCGTGTAAACTAAACTATCAGAAAAAGAATCACCACAAGCAGAATCACAGGCTATACATTCTTGTATAGGGACCTTAAAACATGCTATTTATTTTTGTTTAAAATGTTTACGCAGTCTTTCTACCCAACCTAGGGTTCCCAAGGTGGCAAATAATAAAAGCATTAAAACAAGATGTAAAACACATATATATTAAAATAATTAAAACTGAATGCTTAAAACACACACACATGAACCAGAGGAAGGGTCAATGAGAATCAGCGGAATGCCGGACAAAACAAAAAAGTCTTCATCCGCTGGCAGAAGACAACGGTAGAAGGGGACAGATGAATCCCTCTGGGGAGAGAAATCCATAATTTTGGTACCATGTCCAATAACATGTGATAGACAATTACTCTAAAAATTGATAAAAGCATGCTTTGGAGACTGATAGAATTGTTTCTCCTTTTTATCCGACCAACAGAAAAAGAAATGATTATCCCAGAAAGCTGAGTGTACATGTAAACACACCAACCAGCACTATCAACCGAGTGAATAAATAGATCAGTTAACAATCAAAGAACTGAATATGTAGACTGGAGATTGTTCAGGACTGTAATAACCTCAACTACATATCAAAATTGGTTTAATGGGCAGTTCAACCCTACCAATTCAGTTTCACACTTTTGATCAAGACAGCGTATCAGGCTAAAATATAGCTTGCAATTGTTCAAAGAAAGTAAGCAGGGATTTGAATATCCACTATGTCTAAAGAGTTCTAAAGAGTTCCTGTATCCCTACTCAGAGTGTTATACTGATGGTCATCAGCCACAAGATTTTCTTCACTAAAGGATTCTAAAATCAGGAGATGTGAAAAACCTGCACATCACAAACTTGTCTCCTGGTTTTTAGAAGTCTTTTTGACAAAATCTATTCCTGCATAAACTACTTACCTGACGCAATCACTTAACCAAATAACTAAGCTTCAATCTGTCTAGTATTACTGTATTACTAGAACACCAAATAGTAGGTCAATTCAAACTCACAGCAAGATCCCTTACTACAATATATTGCCCTTTTCACTCAAAACTTCAGACAAGTGATGGAAAGAAGTAGGGAAGCAACCTGTACTTACTTTTTCTGGTTTAGATTCTTCTTCATTCTCATCATCAGAAGATGGTCCTGCTAGAGTTGACACTTTACTTATTACACCAAGCCTAGCAAGTTGATCCAAAAAAAGATCACCCCCTTTATCAACCAAATCTCTTATGATCTGCAAGGCTAGTAAGTGGCCATCATCATCATCCTGGGGGAAAAAAAATTAAAAAATTACACAGAAGGCACTAGTCCAGTTTCTGACAAGCAGTTCTCACTTAAGAGACATTGGCCATCCTACCATTTTGAAAGCTTAGAAACAAGTGTGTAACTCATCTCTCTTTGAACAAACACCCACCTAGGGCTATTTCACATGTTACATAGAAAAAGTGTTTTACACCAGACAAACAGGGAGCCACAGCCAGCACCAACACTGACAAAGTATGATACATGTATGACATACTATTCCAAAAGGCCTTTCAATCAGTCCTCTTGCTTCATGTATTACATCCATTTGAACTAAAACAAGTGTATTGCACTCTTGGGAAACTTGTTTCAATGTTCCATCATAAGAAATAAATATGCACAATACGATAGATAGTTACAGCAATCTATCTTCAAGGGTTCTACCACAGAAAGTTTTGGAAACCACAAGAAAAATACAAATACCTCTTGGTCTAGAACAGTAGCAGTGATCTCCACTAGTACTGTCGGCAAATTGTGGCCAGCGTCAGAATCACAAACTTCTTTTAGCAAAGCTTCGGAACAAAAATGAATCATTTTTCTGATGAGAGCAAGACTTGCTTTCCTTTTAAAGACAGAAAAATATTGTTACAAAATTGAACAAGGAACACTCAGAAGAGAGCAGGTTTTTTCACTAAGTTCAACTACAACTCAGCACCTCCAGCCTATTATCACTAGGGATCAAAAGATTTTGGTGATGCTCACATTGCATAGTGGCACAAACCACTGACAGAGTAGGAGCACTGCTGCATTCCACGTTTCTACTGCCACACCCAAACAGTGTGTAACATATGAAACAATCAATAATGCATGTGTGTTGTGAAAAAAAGTAAAGAAACAGTGCCAGGGCAAAAGGCATTCTTACTTGTAAAAGGACAGGAAACTATTCTAGTTTCCTCATCCATTCACACGTTTAACAGCTCCATGAACTGACACAGTTATCAGAAATGAGGTTCTTCTTTCTTTAATGTCATGTACTTTCAAACAAACCTAAATCTCTTTTGAGGTGGGAAAGAAAGACTACTAGAAAACAACACTAAAAGATAAACATGTTTTGTTTAAAGGTAGGGGGAGAGACATTTTGCTGAGTTTTGTTATTCACATGTACATACATAGCTGCCTTATCCCAAGACAGGCCACTGGTTCAGTATTGACTACTCTGACACCAGCCCTCTGGGGTCTCAGGGTTTGGCCTTTAACATTAACCACCATGAGATCCTTTAGCTGGAGACTGACTTACGGCTATTCTGCATGCAACAGCAGATGCTCGACCACTGCGCCTCACCCCCACCCCATAAATTTTGTTATACACAATTGGTGCCAATTCCACCTCTACATGTGAATTGCAGGAATTGTATAATTCAACACATTATAAATCACTGTATGATGTGTGCTTAATTTTTTAAAAACACATTTTATTAACATAACCATCTAAACTCTATCCCCCCCCTTTTCACCTCTCTCCTGCACCACCAATCTTCTCATTCCCCTTCCTTTTTACCTTATTGAAGGCAGCATAGTTTGTTGAAATGTCTGAGCAAACACAGGCAACAATCGTTTCAAGTATATTGGAGCCATTTCTGGATCACCTTTGGGCTCATTTGATTCTTCCTCATCTTTGTTGGAATCTTTCTTTTTCTTTTCATCTCCTTTGTTAACTGGACACATCCAATCACCTGAAATGGTATTTATAATGAAAATATTTTATTAAAGTATTTTGGGGTATTTCCACTTGTGTAACAGCTCTTTCTCAACTGGAAGTATTCCTTGCACTCACTCAACTTAACTGTATACCACCTTGTATTTCAGCACGCATGCAAGGCAAAATGCAAGGTGTATTTCAGCACGCATGCACACACCTCATGACAGCAGCCTTCTTCTGTTAATAATAACATTAATAACATTCAATGTATATACTGCCCTACAGGACAACTTAATGCCCAGTCAGAGCAGTTTACAAAGTATGTTATTATTATCCCCACAACAATCCTGTGCTGTGCCAGCTGCACTGGCTCCCAGTGAAGTTCCGGATCCGGTTCAAGATGTTAACCTTGGTGTTTAAAGCCCTTCATGGACTGGGACCTGAATACCTGTGGGACCGCCTCTTCCATTACATCCCTTACAGGGTGTTGCGCTCTGCAGACAAGCAACTCCTGGTGGCCCCAGGCCCAAAGGACATCCATCTGGCCTCAACCAGGGCCAGGGCCTTTTCTGCTCTGGCCCCAGCCTGGTGGAATGCTCTTCAGCTGGAGATCTGGGCCCTGCGGGACCTGTTACAGTTCCGCAGGGCCTGTAAAACGGAGATGTTCCACCGGGCCTTTGGCTGAGTGCCAGCGGGTGTCCTCGTTCTTGCATCTAAGACCACCACTTTTTCTGGGGCTGCCCTCGGCCATCTGCTATGCCCATATACAGATTCCCAATATTTGTTTAAATAGCCTGCTTCTGGACTATTTTAATGACTTTTAAAAAATTATTATTGATTTTATGGTTTTGTGACTTTTAATGTATTTTTTAAATGTTGTTAGCTGCCCTGAGCCCATCTGTGGGGATGGCGGGGTATAAATCAAATCAAATCAATAAATAACCCTGTGAGGTGGGTGGAGCTAATAAAGCTGCAAGAAGCTGTAACTGACCCAAGGTCACCCAGCTGGCTTCAAGTGGAGGAGTGGGGAATCAAATCCAGTTCTCCAGATTAGAGTCCCGCTGTTCTTAACCACTACACCAAACATATCACACCACCAAACTGGACTATAGTAATTATATCAAATAGCTTGTCTTTTGTACACAGCAACACTGATGGGCAATGGAAAAAAATCACCACTTACTCTTACAGCAGCTCTTGCAAAATGTTTTGAGGTGCAAATGGGACTACATCAAGTAAAACTCCTCTTCCACCATCACATGATGGAATCAAACCAATTCTTTTATCAATTTCAGGTGGGGTTTTTTGGTATATGCAAGCTGTACACTGTTCTAGGATACAGGCTTGCTTATATAAAAGTATTTCAGACTTTTTCCGGCCTTACTGAAAGTGCAATTGCTCTATTAAGCACTTTTTCCCTGTTGAAATACCACTGCTCACTGATCACAGCTACAACTCACACAAACAAATTATGTTATTATTCCTGTGGTTTTCTTTGAAAACAACTTGTTTTATATTTGTTTATAACAAATAAAACATTCATTTCCCTATGTATTCAATTTATGAATACTTTTTATTTTATTAGTAAGATTAAAAGCCCAATAAGAAGCGCAAAGAAATAGAAAAAGTGAAGAAAAAAATACAGAGAAAAAGAACAAAAATTGAAAATAACAAAGAAAAATACATATTTCATTTTCCATTTTTCTCTATAACACCTATCGTATTTTAATAAACATACTTTTAGTTTTAGTATCTCCAAAATTTACCTTTTCAATACTGCCCCCTTTCTATTTATTTTCCCAAAATTTGTCTTCTTAGAAATCAAAACCACAAATCATCAGTTTATTTTTCCTCGTATCATGCAGAAAGTCAATAAGGGATTTCCAGTTAATAATAAAGGTAGAAAATGTTTTATCTTTGATCAGAGCTGTAAGTTTAGCCATCTCCGCTAACGCCATCATTTTCACAATCCAGTTCTCGATTGAAGGCAATACTTTCTTTCATCTATGTATTCAATTTATGTGCACATACACTTACCATATTCATGTACCAGATGAAACTGGCTATAAATATGGAAAGCCCATGGCAGTATCAACTAGCCTTAAAAAGCTGACTATACCACTGTTTCTTCTGTCTACTATAAAAGAACACTTGATCCTCATCTGTTCATCTCACTGCTGCCACATGCAGCTTCATAAAAAGTTGGGGCTAGAAACTGACCCAGGCTGTCCTCACAGCTTTGCTCTTTTGCCTTAAAATCCCACTGGAACATATTTTCAGCAAGCTGTACCACCGAGTAGAACAGAATTTTCTGGAACTGAAACATGCAACTTTCACTGCTAAATGCGATCTGAAGAGAAACCAGAGTAGCTGCTAGAGTGGCTGCTAGGAATATAAGGGCAAATGTGGTAGCCAAATGTTGTTTAATGTTTACATTTTAGGCAAAATGCATTTTATAGTAATTTGTTTTATACACACACACACACACACACACATATATATATATCTGTATTCTTGTATTTTTTGTTCTGTTTTTAATGAATGGTTTTAGATTGTGAAGGCCTATGGCCACATACAATAAATTCACAATACAATACAATGCACTGCTAACCGAGGAACAGTGCTCTCCTTGACTGTTCTAGTTTTGAAAAAGGAAAGACAATATACCAGAGACCTTACAGTTCAACTCCCTTTCTTTTCATGTACTAATAAACAGAACTCTCAGTTCCATAGTCTTATATTTGAATTAAGTCATTCTTTTATTCTAAAGAAAGTAAGCCAACTTCTATTAAAACTAACCTGGAGACTGAAGAATAGCCACAACTTCACTGTGTCCCCTTTCACGAGCCTTGTCCAAAGGAGTCTTTCCATCTTCATCTCTCAAATCTGGATTGGCACCATGTCGCAGTAGAGTCTTTAAGAAAATGCAGATACTGTTATAAAAACTACTTTAATCTAAAAGCTAGCACTTGTAGAAACAGCACAATTCTGGGATCCTTGGACCATGTCTTCAACATTCTTAAGCATAAGGCTATTGGGCAGAAGAAGATGGGGAAGAAGAGAGGAAAGGTTTGCTCCTATGGATTTCCTGATCATAGACATGAGTATGTGAACCAGACATAAAAGTAGAGCAAAATTTTTCTCCTGTAGTACCTTAAAGACCAACAAGATTTCCAGGGTGTAAACTTTTGAGAGTCAAGTTCCCTTGGTCAGATGTAAAAGTGTTAAAGAACTACTTATACAAGCACACATGAATTTAGCATTAAACACTTTACACATATTCAATACAAGATATAAATGTATTATTTCTACTTTGTAAGAAAATAGTTGTCATATTGATTTCAAAAAGTATTCCTGTAGAAATAATAGTAAGAATTTATCCTATTGAAGCTTATATCTTACGGCTGATTTAATCCAATGAAAAAACTGGGAAGGGTGAAGGCTAGAAGGGTGGAGAGGATGCGTTGTTTTGTTTAAACACTATTTGCTTCTGCTACACTGCAACTGTGGTAATTTATTTCTATTTTTTAATAAAAAAACCAGACAAAACACACCTTTGCAACTTGTGGTCTTCCAAAGCATGCAGCATAATGTAAGGATGATGATCTCTGGCCCCTATTAACATCAGCGCCCCTTTCACAGAGAAATTCAACCTGTTTGCAAAAGCAAGAAAGTACACAGGTTGAAGAGGAACAGTTCTTACTTGTGTGGCTCCTTTTCTACAGAACATCAATTGTTCATTTATTTGCTTACCATTTCCTGAGTTCCAAAAGCTGAGGCCCAATTTAAGAGAGTTTGCCCTACATCATCCATAAAGTTTACTTCAAAAGCTGAAGAGAGAAAGAGAAGGATTTTTAAAAGTTATCTACTTCTGCAACCAAGTTATTACAACTGACATAATGAACACAAGGAATAAATCTCAGTAAAAGACGGGCAAATCCATCAAACTTTTAAACTTCATCGTAGATAGATAGACAATAGTTCAAAGGAAATGCAAACCAGAGTTTGAGGATCCTCAGATGCACAGGCTACCTTCCCCGATGCCTGGCTTCCACTACCTGGCTGTGAGCAAGGGCAGGAGGGAGTATAAGAGCCCTTAAGTATGTGTCAAGACATCAACTAAAGAACCACAATATGAAACAGAGTTCTTATGCCTACCTCCTGTGTCTATAGCATCTATTAGTGCATCAGTGTCTTTGCTGCGGATGCAATCTATCAGTTGCCGATGGGAACGCTCCCCAGTGCTATCCAGTCTACGTAATCCTGGGATTCTCCCTGTAGATCCAGCACTAGACTTTGGCAGGGCTTTCCGTCCTTCAAACAGTAGCACCAAAAGAAGATCTACCAAACGCATGGTATCTAGTACACACCTTTCATCACCCTGCAATGCACTCTCTATAGAATCTGGAAGCTCAGATCTTAGGAGATCCTGGAAATAATTAAAAGTCTGAACAATAAAAATATACACAACTTTAGACAAGCCAATGAGAAATGGGTTTCATATCCATATGAAAATGCTGAATTTTAATAAATTCAAGTCAAGTGAAAAAATTTGTAACAAAATACAGATTACCGTCTTAAGGATTTAAAAATGTAAAATCACAAGATAGGGTGGCAAAGAAAATCTTACATGGGTTACTACTGGAGAGCCTCTGCAGAGGGTTGATAACAGGCTTACAATAGTGGACACCTGATTGCTCAGTTTAGAGTCTGCAGCTGCAGATGGTGCTCCTGTGCTACTCCTGCCAGGTTTGCACGCTGAGGATGGCCCTGAAGCCGTGCCGCCTGCTGCAGCCATGCGAGATAAAAGCTCCTCAGTAAGTCCATGTTTGGCTAATGGTGCTGGATCTACTCCACGGCGTGTAAATCGGTCGGCTAGTGAAGCAAAACAACGCAGCGCACCATCTGAAACCTGAAGACGACAATTGATAATATACTTAAAATAGTTCATTCAAAGCAAGATCTGATCAGCCACAATTTTCATAGATAACTACACACACAAAAATGGAATTTTAGATGTAGCCCTTCCTGCAGTACTTTCTAAACTATATATGGACTAACCTCTCTAAAAGAAAGCCATGAGAAGATGAAACCCTGCTTCATATTAAAACATGACACTGTAAAGAGGCAACAGATGAGATTCGGTTTCGTTTTCTCGGCCATGTCGGACGCTCCTCTCCGCAGGTCCGGGAGGAAGCGCCCGAGCACCCTGACCGGGCGGCTGACCTGCGAAGATTAGCCCCCAGGACTCCCAGTGAGGGAGGCAGGGTCCGGGATGCTGCGGGAAGAGCCCCCCGAAAATCAATGCGGGGGGTAAATTGCCCGTTTGTCCCTATGGAGGCCGGCAGATGTGCGCAGCGCCTCGAGTGCTGCCGGGCCATGGAAAACGGCAAAGAGCAGAACTAGGCGGAAGCCTGTAAGTAAGCGAATCCCTTCTGTTATTACAAGCGCATGTGAAGGAGCAGTGGGATCTGAAGCTAAGAAGGCTAGTTCTTCCCCCTCGCTGAGTTTCAGAATCCGGTTGGCGGTCCCCCCCCCCTAAAATGGCAGCGAAAAAACAGAGTCCCGCTCTGGGCAAGTCAATTTCGGCTGCCCTGCAGGGGAGAGTCGCTCGAGGAATTGGTGCAGAGGGCGGTTATCGAAGCCATAAAACCCTTTGTTGACAAGCTGAACGAAACAGATCAAAGGGTGGGCTTAATTGAGAGCGAAGTGAAAACCATTAAGGAAGCAGCGGGGGGGGCAGAGAAGTCTGCTCGGGAAAGTGCGTCACTCGTGAAGGCTACGAATAAAGAGTTAAAGCTGGTGGAGAACCAGCTGATCGGGCTACAAGTGGAACGAACACAGACAATTTTGCGCCTCCAGAACGTGAAAGAGGAGGAAAATGAGGATTTATGGGGTCTGGTCTCGGAACTATTGGCGACACCCGCGAAGGCAACTAAAGAAGAGGTTAAAAGCGCCATTTTGGAAGTCCGCCGGGCTTCTTCAAAATATGCAACAAAGCATCAGCTGCCTCGCGAGATCATCATCGATTTTTCATCTAAAAGGATCCGAGACACTATCCTATACAACTCATATAACGCGGATCTGGACTTTTTGGGTAACAAAGTCAAGATACTGAAAGATGTCCCAGTTTTAGTTCGGAAAAGACGATTTAAGTATAAAAAGCTCGCAGCTCTTCTGAGGGAACATGGAATAAAGTACTAATGGCTATTCCCGGAAGGTATCTGGTTCAGTTACAAAGATCAAGCTTACAAGATATTATCAGAAGATCAACTAAGGGATTTTGAGGACAAAAATCCGGAATTTCAGCGAGACACCAAGCAAGAAGAAAAGGAGAAGTCTGAGGGGGGGGGGAGGAAACGAGCACTGCGGCTGCAGTTGCTCAGAGAGAATTGCGTCCGGGACCCAGGAGGGGGAGGAAAAATTAATTTGAATTTGAATTGTAATTTGCATTTTGTAAGGTCAACCACTCCATCAATATTATACAAAGCTTTAATTTTTTAATAATGGTAGTATGAAGGGAAAGCATTCTGTGTAGTGTAGTTGTTATATGTTGTTGTTGGTTTTTTTTTTCTTTCCTTCCCTTGTTCCCCTTCCTTTCCTTTGTATTGTTAGTTAATGTAGTTAATAAAAAGAATAAAAAATCTTAAAAAAAAAAAGGCAACAGATGAACTGGGCCGTAAGGTTCTGTAAGCCAGAATACTGAACAAAAACCTTTTAACTGTCTGAAATATGTACAGTATCTTCTTGATGAACAGACAGCACTCTCTCAACCTGAAATAACTATCTGCATTGTTTATATCAGATAGAAAAGCTTTGTTAGTAAGTTACGTAAAACATTATCACCACTGGCATTATATATGTTACAGTAATTCTGCATCATTTACCTGATGGTCTTCATGTTTTAGCAGACTTGAGAGGGATTCAACACAGATCTCTAAAGAGGAATCCTGAGGTTCCATTTTTCCACAGAGTCTGGATACTACAGCCATAGCAGAATGTAGTGTATCTTTATGAACCAGATGCCCACTGTCTCGAATAAATGTCAATACACAGTTCAACCCTCCAGCTTCAAACACAGCACCTGATTCACGGGTACAGATGAGCTCCAATACCTAGGATGCAAAAGAAATTATAAATGTAAAAAATACAACAAGAGCAAGAACCGTTTCTCCTTCCATCATCTATTAACTGTAATTAATATTTCTTAGGAAGGATCACCTCCTTGGTTTGTAGAGGGACCATGGCTCAATAGTAGAACATCTGCTTTGCATTGAGAAGGCCCCAGGTTCTATCCTCAGCATCTTCAGTTAAAAGAACCAGGCAGTAGATGACAACAAGTATTTCTACTGGAGAGCAGAGGCTAGTCTGAACAGACAATACTGACATTGATACACCAATGATCTGCTTGTTTAAGATCGCTTCAAGTGTGAATTTAATTTGCAAAAGCCTCAGGGCCAAGCCAGATGGGCCGGCATGAAACCGTATACATCCTCATATAGGTTTTTTTAAAGCAACTGTAAATATCTCTGATTCTGGTTGGACACCTAGGAAGGAAGGTGTTATACTGATAACTAACCCCCAAAAAACATGATGTATAAAAGTGTCCAAGGCTTTGGATCCTTTTGGGGATACTTTGTTATATAAATAGTGTGTTTGGCTAAATTATCTGCTTCAGGCTTTCTAGTGATAAGTGCATAAGGGCATGTGGCTTTTTTTTTTTTTGCTGTAGTGTTGTCATTTGTTTTGGTTAAAATCTCAATTTCATAGCCACTACACTCTGGTCTCATACATACACCACTATTGTAAGCGTATCTGATATTCATCAAGCTTTCTGTTCTGCACCAACGGTAAATTAATACAACATACCTTCACACACTGCTCAGCCAAGTCTCTGCTGGTTCTGTTGTTAAGCTCAACAACTACTAAGCGATTACAAAGCGCTTTGATAGCACCATCTACTCCTACAATCCGTCGAGTGCATTCTGCTGATACATCCAAATAATAAGTTATGGCGCGAGCTGTTACTTCTAATACATTGTCTGGAGCACTTTCATCAAGGAAAATTTTGCACAGTGCTGGCAAAAATGTACGAGGTGGACACCTGTTGGCAGAGAGAGAGAGAGAGAAAAGCTCATTACCAACTGCTTATACATTTTCCCAAAGTACATAATTTCTCATACATACAAGTCACTAATCCCCAAAGGCTTCATGTTGAGAAGAAAGTTTACCTAGGTTCTTCTCCCATCAGGATGCTCCCGCTCCCCAAGAATAGGAAAAGCCTGATCTCCTCCTCCTTGGCCACTGGCTTTTAGGGTTCCTAAAGTCCCTCACATCCTTTACATGCCCCATTCCCTTCCTTCCTTTCCCACAGAGCCAGCTCATCTCTCAGGATCTTCCCCTCCAGCTGTAGCAAGGCTCCTGCATCACACCACTGCTGGCTGGCAATACAGCTGGCACTTTGCTGTCTTCAGGGCCGGGGCGCCCATGGAGGCCAGGTAGGCGGTGGCCTCAGGGCGCAGGGTGGTGGAGGGGGCGCCAGAGGAGGCACGGGGGATGGGAGCATGCGCCACAGAGCTGCAGCCTCCCAGCCCTCCCGCCCCATGTTGCCGCCGCCGCCGCCAGCACACGCCCCCGGCCGGGCTCAGCAGCCGTGGGCAGGCATCTGCGGCGGTGCTGGGCAACCGAGTGGGAGAGCTCAGAGGCCACCCGCGCACCGTCCCAGCCTCCCGCTAAAGTGATCGGGCCGGCGTGCATGTGCACCCGTGATGACGTCACACGCGACGTCATCACGCAGGCCTGTGCGAGTGTGTGCGCGCGCACGCAGGGGCGCCCGGCTCGCCGGCTGCTGCGGGCGCCAAAAACCCTGGCGCCGCCGCTGGCTGTCTTGCCGCACTGGGCCACCACTGTGGCATGTCCCTGATGATCAACACTTACTCAGCCTGGACAATCCCAGTGGGAGCAGAGGTGATACAGCATGACTGGAGGTCTCAGAGCCCCACCCAACTTTGTACACATTATTACCATAAACATTTATCAACAATAGGATAATATTCACCAAAATTTTTGTTCATTGTAAACTCCTTACATTGTACCCTCCTTACTGCAAGTGTCCAGGTAAGACTGACTGAGTTTGATATCTTAGGACAGGTTGCAACTGAATAACAAATGATAAATTTTTTAAAATGAAATGGTTTCTTCTATTTAAAGCACCCTATTCAATGTTTAATTCTGAGACCAACACTTTTCCACATGCTCTTCTCTGATAATTTCTACATGTTGTTTTGAAGTTTATAAGCAGCCAAGTATATAACCAAAGAATGCAAAACCCTACATGTTACCAATTAGTCTCTGAATCCAATTCAAGGCGTTGGCTCTCACTTATAAAGCCCTTCACAGCCTGGGACCCTCATAACTTCAGGTTCACCTCTTCCATTATGAAACCCCCTACATGCTTCATTCTTTGTCACAGGCTTGCTGGTGGTTCCTAGTCCCAGAGTGGCACAACTTTCTTCCATCACAAAGAGGGGCCTTTATGACTGTGGTGCCCTCCCTTTGGAATGCACTGCTGGAAGGCACTTGTGCCCCGCGGGACCTGTTGATGTTTTGGAAACTCTGCAAGGCAGAACTATTCCAGCACGCTGATGCAGAGCTGAATGCTGTATATCATATCTATCTGCAATTTTATGTTATCTGCAGGTAGTCTGGGATTGGAACTAGAGCATTTTAACTATTTATACTATGCTGTCTGTTTTATTGTGATTTTATTGAATATATTATGGTTTGCATTGGTTTTAACTGAGGTAACTGTTGTAAACGGCTTTGAAATTTTCCTAGATAAAGGCTGCCAGGGGGAGTAAAGGAGGGAAAACTGAACATATGGAACAGATAAGGCAGACTGGCTAGCTGGCAGGAAGTAAGTACAAAAAGGGGAAATCAATGGGGGCTTTAAGGGACAGAAAATAGGAAATAGTGGAGCACGGGACAAGGAGATGCCTCTCATAAGTCCTTGTGGGTCTCCCATTTGTCAATACATCATTTCTCAACATGGCTCCTGTTATGACCCTTACTTTCTCTAGGGTCGACTTTGCTTTTAATCTTTCCCTTAACACCCTCTGGGTAGTTTGCTGCCACCAGGAATATTATATTCCAAGATATTTTATTTAAGTTTTCACTTTGGTAACGTTCCTAAGCATCAGGCTCCTTCGTGGTTCTATGTGGCCCTGAGGATAGGAATGGAATATAGCAATGACAGCTACTCTGGGATATAACAAAACAAAATAAACATTTATTTTTCAAGAAGCGTATTGGTTTCATAAAAGTAGTTCACAGTTCTTAAAGTTACTTCATTTACTCTCATTCACACGGATCTCTTCTAAGGCTTCACACACAGTTAGCCTCTTTCTCTGACTCTCATTCACAGAAATATTAAACCTGCTCAGGCAGCACACAGCTGGCCTCTCTTTCCCTGACTGAGTGTCCTTTCACAAACATACTCAGTTCAGGTTCCACACAGGTTATATTTCTCTCATAAATACTTCAATATACTCAGGCAGCACACAGCTTGCTTGCTTTCTTCTGACTCAAACCTTTCTCCCTGCACTCTCAGTCTCAAACTGCATTCACTCCGCCCACACTCTCAGTCATCAACCAATCATATCACTCACTCATTCCTCTCTTTCACCCCCACTCTTTACCTAGCTCAAACCAAGCATTTAAAGATACATGCACACATTTACTTGAAATCATTACAGCTCCATGTATGAAAAAGGCCCCAGATTTGCAGGAAAATCTGGCATCTTTTTAAAAAATGGATTAACCCTCTCCAAATCTTAGAAGCAACACCTGTACCTTTAAGAAATGAGATCTCAGTGACCATTGTGGGGGTTGCTAGTCAACCAGGACAGTACGTCCAGCCTTCAACCCTTGGTCGCTGGCAACAGAAGTAGGGGGAAGGCCCTTTCCAGGGTAATTTTTGGCCTCCCAGTCCCCTCCCGATTGCCCTGTAAGGACCAGGCCCAACAGCTGACAACAGTTGTGCAAATTTAGGATGACTAATAATCAGCCTTCCTGAATTACTGTGACTAAAAAGTGATTAACACAAACTAATATTAATAGATTAAAAACTTTAAAATGAAGCTGTAAAATGATTCCTGATGATACTGTTTTACAGAAACTAGCTCAGCCAAAGTACTTTGATTTAAATAAATTTAATCCCATTAAAAGTTCACACTGCACACAATCTGTTGTACTTATCTTGCTTTTTTTCCTTAAGAAAGCCTAGTAACAAACCTTAGGTGTAATCTGATGCAGAAGTTCTCAAATTTAGCCCAATGATTTCAAAGAGCTTAGACTCAAGTAACTCTGGATAGGATATAATATTAAATTGAGATATTCTTGCACCAATATAGATTGAAAACTTTACTCAGTGAAGAACAGGTAACACATTCATATGCTATTTTTTCCTTCAAGCTTTGTGGTTTCTTAGGTTCTCCTGTCACAACAAAGAATTTACTTATTCCTGGCAAGATGCATTTAATTAAAATTCAACAGCTTTGCTAACTCTTTAAAAAATTCTCATCAAAAGAAAAAATATGTAAAGCAACATTGCTGCAACAAAAAACTACCTTTTCACGTTCCAAAAGAAAAGTTCAGTATCAATGGACTCAGAATAGTATAATTCTGCTTAGGATCACATTGTCAGAGATGCAGGTTTCTTATGAAGTCTTCAGAATTTCTTCATGAAGTATCAGCTTATTGAGGTTTCTCATAACTGTTCACTTTTAAAAATCTAATACAAGAGTATCTCTCAGTTTTATTGCATTACAGATACTATGTTTTTATTTACTTCATTTATATCCCACCTTTTTCCACAATGGGGACCCAAAGTGGGTTACACTGTTATTCTCGTCTTCATCTGATCCTCACAACAACCTTGTGAGGTAGGTTAGGCTAAGAGTCTGTGACTTGCACAAAGTCACCCAGTAAGCTTCCATGGCAGAGTGGGATCTGAACTTGGTTTTCTCAGATCTTATTGCAACCACCACACCACACTGGTTCTCCTTTTAAGTTTTTCAGTTTTCAGTTTCTCAGGATATAAGATATTACCTGTACAGCCGAAGTTTGTTCACAGTGATACATCATTTCCAAGATAACCAACTATTCCAAATCACAGTTGGCACAGCTGTTTTTCCATCAGCAAGCCCCATTAAAAGCAAAGTAATCTGATCAGTTTTAAAAATTTGGAACATTTTTAGGTATAGTATTGTTAGATATGGAATTTGAATGGAAAAACAGATGTTTAATATACTTTAACTGTGCCCTTGCTTATTTTAGCCTTCCTCACCAAAATTTAAAGGGCTTAGAACTGCATTTCTTTTTTCCTATTTAACCCATTCATGCAATAAGCATCTAAAGCTATAATAAAGGTCATTTTGTTATACCAGAAGACTTGACATGTACTAAAAGCAACAAGCTCTAGGAAAGCAATTGCTTCAACAGCCTCCAGTACTCTCCTAGATCCCATTGTCGATAACAACAGTGTCAAGTTCCTGACATGAAAACCAACCTTAATACAGCTGCTACAGCTGTATTGTATTGGTGTATTGACCCTACACCTATGGATCACCAGTGGCATTAATGCATTGTCTTCAGTGTTCTCAGCATCAACATAATGTTGGTCATATGATATCTGATTAGAACAGACTCTGGATAGCAGGATCCCAGCAAAATTTTTCCATTTTGAGAAGGAGGATTATCAGCAGGTATAAGCCTGTATAAAGATATCAAAAGGGTAATTCACTTACGTTTCAAAGCATCGATCCACATTGTCTGACATCAAAAGCAGCATACATAACTGCTCCAGTGCTATTAGTTGCATATCTCTTTCATCTCCTTGACCCATTTGCAGCCACTCGAGCAATGTGTCTGGGTCCACATCTGCCATGATTTTAAAGAGTTGCCTTGTTTCCAAATTTAACAGTAAGTTACTGAAGAAATCTTTAAAATATCCGATAAGAATAACTTGAACACAATAAACTTTCCACTCTGCCAAGATCCCAGGTTTTCACAGTCTTCACCTGAAAAGAAAAAGACCAATCTATCAAGTATTGTGTAATTAATTTTCCAGTTTTGACTTCCTAGCCTATTGTTTAGGATGCTTGTAATCTGCATTTGAACACTAAATCTTGCAACATGTATGTTACATATTTATTTAACACAGCATACTTTGTTTTGCTTCTGTTCATCATCAGAGAAAGTTTAAAAAGTTATATACAGTTAATATATAAAGTTAAAAAGCTATATACAGTGCATGGAAGTGCCATTCTATTCCTGCGTTTTGAGATTTCACAAGACATTGATGACACTTCCAAGCTCATTTCTGCTAATATAACACTTTAAAATTTACTTTAAATACAATGCCACCCTTCGGGTGCAGTGTTATCAGAACAATATTCAGCCACTGCAAGTTTTACTGAACTACTATGTTTGTGCTGCTGAATTATCTCTAACACAGCTGCAAAAATACTTATTGTCAGAACATGCAGGCACATATGTTAGTGCCTTAAAAACTAAAAAAAAAACCCTGCCACCTATGTTTTTATTTTTTATTTATTTTATTTATGTTATTTATAGAATTCATTTATTAATGAGACTCAAGGTGGATTACACAGTGTCAATATAATCAACTGCAGAGACATTTCAATAAACAATGAAATAGGATATATAATCGCAAATTTGCATAGATTTGAAAACAAGCAGAAATCCAATACAGAGCTGAAAAAATGCTGAATCTGATCATAACCAGTTCTAAATCTGACATATTAAACAACACTGAAACTACCCACTAGGATCATACTTCAGTAACAGACAGTACATAGTAGTCTACAGTCCCTATTCCTTCATCAAAACATCTCTTTGAGACCAGTTCCCTACTGTACAGGCCTCCCATCTGAGTAAAAAATCCCTCTTGAATAATTCAGTTTTGCATAGTCTGGGGAAAGCCAGAAGGGTGGAAGGCTTTCCTGACCTTTTCAGGTGGGCCGTTCCATAAAGTGGGGGCCACCACAGAGAATGCACATGTATTGGCAGCTGCTGATTTTGCCCATGTGCAGAGTGCTTGCAGAAGGCCCTGTTCAGATGAGCAAAGCTACTGCAGCAGAACACTGAAATGTTTTCCAACCCTGACTTTTAGGTTCTCACACTCTTATATGTCCATTTTTGTATCATGAAAGAGCTTTAATTCCAATTTCTATGCTGACTAAACCAAAGGTACAACAGCAATACTAGTGGCTGCATCAGTAAAAAAAACTAGGGGTAAAAGCAACAGTGAAATGGTGCTGCAGTCCTTATATATATTGGTTTGCTGAAGCAACATAGTAAAATGATACAGATAGGTAAGGTAAACATTGGGGGAGGGGAAGAGAAGGAGACAGAACAGCAGATTTCCAAAAGACCAAATAATCTGGACTCCTTACAATGGAATTTATAATTTCTACTACCTTACCAGTAACTTTCTCTCAGGCTATAAATTGCCCAAGTAATTATCAGCAAGCCAAGCAAACTGTCAACACAATTAAAATAAAATCCAAAAAAGACTCAAAAGAACTCTTTCTTCAGTCTTAAAAAATAGTAGTTTTGAGTTATGACTAAATGCTGAGCAATTTAAGACAAGACTGAAAAAGGTGAATAATTTTACTTTTATTCTCATTTTATTCATTCATCTTGATAAAACCATCCATGAAATATGCTGTAAGTATGAGGCACAAGGAATTGTTAAAGTGGAATATGTATCGTAATGCTATGCATGTCTGCTCACTACAAAAATCCCACTGAGTTCAGTGGGGCTTACTTACTAATCAGTGCATTTAGAAGTTCAGTTTAATCCTATTATTTCCCAATATGCCATTTGGACTAACTCTTTTCATTTCAGCAACAAATATCATGTGGTATGCTGGAGTCAAGAACACTCGACTTAGAATATCTACTGTTTAAAAATTCTCCATCTGCAAGTTTGTACAATTGTGTATACATCCGAAGCCAAAAAGTGTCTTTATGGGGATCTCTGAAGCTCTTGCACCTATACTCTAGCATAAAAACAATTATATAGTTTGTAATAACTTCTGAGTATGAATTAGTTGATCTCAGTAAAATAATTCCCTTCAGCACATTCCTTTTATCCTTCTGATAATACAATTATATTACAAAAGATACCAAAGATTACAACTACACAAAGTATTTCTCCAGTCACTATAATAATGGGAACAAGAAGCAAAAAACAACTCTCCCAATAACTGGTCTTAACCAAATGCTTCTGAACAAAGTCTGCCTGTGTGTTTACTTGTGATCAGTTAGAGATTAAAGGGTAACATTGTTTAAGAGCACAGAAAAGGGAATTCTGAAAAAATTAAGAACACAAAATCCAACCCTGACCCAAACTGCAAAATCTGTCTCCACAATTCCAAGCAAGTTTGAGAACAAAAGAATAAACTCAGAACTTCTATCTTTTTAAAACAGACACAGCCCTTTATGGCACAAAAGTAAATTAACCCAGGAATCACTATACATTTGACTGAGGTTGTCTGCTTGTCTATCTTAAAACTCCACTGTTAAAGTCGCTTAAATATGTAAAAAATTAAAGACCCAAGCAGGAGACACATTTGATTCACACCTTTCATTATCAGCAAGCACAGGGCAGGGCGCATGCTTTTTTTAAGTCCCAAAGTGCCAGTTTCAATGCCTGCCATCTCTTATGAAAAGTCTGAAAAAGAACCCTTAAACTGTGAATTATTCAGGACCCTGAGAAGCCACTACCGATTGGAGTAAAAAAGGACGGAGATAAAAGAGCGGCTAGCTTGACCATGTTCACTTGGTGCCCTTCCTAATAAGTCCAATAAAGCCAACACCACGCAAGACAACTAGGATTGACCAACAGACTTTTGCGCGTCTCCCTTGGGCACAAAAGTAAGGCCTCCCCCTCCCCTCATTCTGGGCCAGGGTCGAAGACCATTTCCAGAGGCCGAAAGGGAAAGTATTAATCCCTCCTCGCCGGGAAGGCCCAGAACCGGCCTCCTGAGATAGCTCGCTGAGCCGCACACGGGCACCTGCTCGTCTCGTCTTTAGCCAGGCCAAGATGGCCCAAAGAGGGCCGCCAGACTCCCCAGCACCCCTTCAATCCCGCCAGGATACCCCTCTAGGCCTAACAGGCTGTCCCTCTTCGCTAGCCTCCTCTCTCGGAGCCCCGTTTTCCGGGGCCTTTCGACCACCCGCGCCTGGGCTCGGTGCGGCCTCCTTCGGTAGATTCTCCTCCGGTCACCTTCCGTCCCTAGGAGCAGCCTTCCTACCCAAGGCCTGACCCGCCGCCACCGTCTTGCGATCATCTGAAAACAACAGAACTTTCCATCTCGCTCACGCAGAAAGGCCGCGGCGCTCACGTCGCCTATAAGCCGCAGGCCTCACAGGGTGACCCGGCCGAGCGCTTAGGAAAGGCCGACACCAGGCCCTGTCTTCTCGGCCGCAGCGTCCCATTTCCTCCTCTTTCGCTCCCTTACCTCGGCGTCCCGGACCCTTCCCTCAGCCGCCGCTGCCGCCCCTCAGCTTCCCGGGGCCCTTCCTTCCCCTCAGTCCATAGCCAAACGGCGTCGCGCCCCGTCCATCTTGATCCTCCCGGCAGAGGATTGGGGAGGGCGGGGGGTAGCGAGCGCCACAGACACTAGAAGAGGAGGAGCCCGCCAGCCTCGGAGTCACGCTCAGGCTGAATCCCGGAGGAGAGACGGAAAGCGGCCGCGAGAGGCGCTGCGGCAACCCTCGCCCGCCTGGGCCTCCATCGTTGCAGCCCGCTCGGAGTCTCGTCGCGAGTTATGTCTTTTTCTGTCTTCTTCTCGCTTTCAGAGCAGGCGTTAGAAGAGAGGAACAGGCAGCAATCCACAACCAGAGTATAACATATCCTGCTGATTTTTCACAACAAAGAGAACTTGCTAAATGTGACGCCCCAGTTCATTCCCTTCTCGCCCTGTCTTATCTTTTGTATATCATGGCAAAAACCTCCCTTGTTTCATGCGAACGCTTTTTGTTATTTCTTCATGTTCACGTGTATGGTAAGTACAGACGGCTACCAAACAACAGACTTGGTATAGATCAGCGGTCACTGGGGGAGGTGTGTGTGTGTGGGGGGGGGGGGAATAGCTGCGAATTTCATGCATTGTGTAGAGGGCTGGTCTAGATGACCCCCTGGATCCAGCTCTGTGTTTCTGGTTCTGATAGACCAAAACAAAAGGAGAAATGTGGCACTAATTGAAGGTGCTGGCTTTCAAGCATATCTGTTTTTAAAGGGCAACAAGATTTTTTTTTGGGGGGGGGCGTTTTCCTGACAAGGCCACCACTTTGGAATTTGTGGTGAAAAAGGAAGTTTTTTTTTACATAGCATATAATTAATTCACTTTTGTAACTGCCTTTATAGGCTTATCTGTCAGTATGACCAGTAAAAAAGTAAAGGTAGTCTCCTGTTCAAGCACCGAGTCATAACCAGCTGGCTTTTTAGTTATGTCTGCACTCTGTAGTTTAAAGATACCATCGTAAATTTGCTAAGAGTGCCCTACATATTATTTTTGTTATTTGCTATGAGTTCAAAGTTCAGAATAAAAATCTTCTTTCAGACACACTGGGTCACCATAATAGCTAGCTTTGTGGAGTTGCATGGCATTTTTGGCTAGAGCATTAGTCACAAAGTTAATAATATAATGAACATAATATTATAGTACATTAAAACATCATTGGTAACTGCATGAAGATCCTTCCTGCAGTCACCTGGAAAATGGGCGTGTGCAGACAAAGACCATGAAAATTGCTCCACCCCACTTATAGCAGCCAGTCACATGCCATTGTACTAAGATTACTAGCTTGACATCATCTGGGGGAAAGGTTTAGTTAGTCAGTATCATGTGATGTGTCAATATCATTGTAAGTGTAGAATAATCATCTTACCAAAGTTGAAAATAAATGTGATATTTTAATCATCATTGGGTGGTAATTGTGCTGACAGCTTCATAGAAAACATATTTGTAAACAAAAATTATAGGATGTAACCTGGGAGAATTTCCTGGATAGGGAATTTAGATTTCCAACTTATTTTAATTAGCAAGGCTACAGCTGAACATCAAGAAGACAAAAGTAACGGCAACTGAGGAATTAAACAACTTTAAGGTTGACAATGAAGAAATTGAAATTGTTAAAGATTTTCTATTTCTTGGCTCAATGATCAACCAAAAGAGAGACTGCAACTAATAAATCAGAAGGAGATTAAACTTGAAAGGGCTGCAATTAAAGATCCTCAAGTGTAAGGAAGCGTTGCTGGAGACCAAGATCGAGATAACGCATGCTATGGTATTTCCCATTATTATAGTTTAAGAGGGTAGCCGACTTGGTCTGTAGTAGAACAGCATTTGAGTCTAGTGGCACCTTAAAAGACCAAAAAGATTTTCAGGATGTAAGCTTTTGAGAGTCAGAGCTCCCATCAAACTGCCCCATTACTATGTATGGATGAGGAAGTTGGACAGTGAAGAAACCTGACAGGAAGAAAATTTGCATTTGAAATGTAATGTTGGAGGATAGTTTTACAGATACCATAGACTGCAAAAAAGACAAGTATTTCTAGAGCAAATCAAGCCTGAATTCTCCCTAGCGAGAAGATGCTAAAATGTATACGGAGGCTATCATACTTTAATCACATCACTCACTGGAAAAGACAAAAATGCTAGGAAAGGTGGAAGGCAGTAGGAAAAGAGGAAGACCGGACATCAGGTGGATTGACTCAGTAGCCGTGGCCTTCAGTCTGCAAGACCTGAGCAAAACTGTTAATGATAGGACGTTTTAGAGGTAATTAATTCATATGGTTAACA
The DNA here is from genome assembly GCF_028583425.1 of Eublepharis macularius. Taxonomy (NCBI): domain Eukaryota; kingdom Metazoa; phylum Chordata; class Lepidosauria; order Squamata; family Eublepharidae; genus Eublepharis; species Eublepharis macularius. The sequence goes on along the minus strand of NC_072791.1, from coordinate 52,920,677 downwards.
TAAGTCATAAGGAACTTGATGATGGCACTTGACATAACACACATAAACAGTGTAGATTATTTTCAGGCCCTTCAGGCCTGTGATGTAGAGACTATTTTGTTTCTCTTAGAAATGTTTATTTACATAAAATATACAATAGAATCCATTTATATGGTATATGTTTTCTGCAGATAGTTGCCTTGCAGGTACAAAATAGTGTGAGAAATACTGCTTTTGTTACCATTCACCTGTAATGATGGATGAAGAGTTGTCAGATCAGACCTATGCCCTGGAACATTTATCCTGAGCATACCTAACAGCTTGGTGAACTTAAAAGAAGTTCAGAAGAGTGGGAGGAAGACACAGTCTACCTAAAAACATTATTCTCTTTCTTCCTTTATGAGAGTTTTTAAAATTCCAATCCTTTTGAGACTAGCTCTTTTAAGCATTTTCAGTTAAGTCCATCTGAAATTTGTACTATAATTTTAAGTTTTAAATAGACACAACTGGAGATGAGTGATTATTAGAATAAATATTTTTAGCTTCTGTAATATTTGTATCTATATCTGAATTTAATTAAAACTTGGCAAACCCTATCTTAGCAGAAACTAGTGTTTGTTGTCAATATTACACAGAAAAGCAATAAAGGTAATAAGTGAGATTTTGTTTTAACCAAGCCTTCCACTTTTAATTAGAAATCTGTTATTGTTTAAAAGATAGAACAATGTTTTTCCCCTTCACTATAATGGATTGAACAGATATATTTGAAAAAAAAAACCTAAGAATGACATAATTAAAAAGCTACTTGGCCTTTCATTATTTGGATTTAGATATATTTATAGGTCTCCTCTCAGCTCAAAGCCATTTCCTTCCAAACATTCTTCCCTGCTTTAATTTGTTGTTGCTCTCAGATGTAACAGATATGTTTTCACTTGCTTCCTACTCTCTTCTAAATGTATAAAGCCATACCAGGATACACAGATCAAAGTGTAGTGTGAGCATCCCGAATGACCCATAGTTCTTAGCCAAGTGCCACAGGATGACACTGGTTTCCAAGTATAAGTAGATGGCATTTATTATATGCTTGTGGTCAGACGCTCAGCAACGTTTGCTGTAACTTTTCCACATAACCCTCCAAAAATGCATCCTAAATCTTAAACAAGCCATTATTCAATTCCTTTTGTTAAAGAAACAGACTCCAAAGAAAAATAAAAGCCCTTTTCTGTTTCTTGTTATTCTCCAGTTTCATTCACAGGGACTGTAATGATTAGCTACTTACTTGTTTTGTCCACTGATAGAGTATAACCTTGGCTGGCTGGCTTTTCAGACATTTTCTTGAAAATGCTTTCATTTTTAAAAAAAGTATTCTTGGTTTAATTTTTTTCCATTTCAGAAAAAGGATGTTGAGGTGAAGCTTCCCATTAAGATCATAACATAGTAGCTCTTCTTACTCATCTGACTGTTGCACAACCCTTATGAGTAAACATAAGGTCATCTTCTGGACTTTCCTAAAGTGTCAGTGTTGGTAATCTTCGACCCTGGCAATCACACATGTAACTCTACATCAGCTGTATAACGGTGTTTACCATATGTCAGTGTGTGCAGTCTGCTGCAGCAAGGACTGGTAAAGGTTGCTTATTAAATTAAATGCTTTAATTAGTCATGCTGATGTGATTGTGTGGGGTTTTTTGTGTTTTTTTTGGTAATATAGTTAGGTATTTTTAAAAGTTTACTATAGTCGTGAACTTTAATAATAAAAGAATTGTTGACAGCTTCAGATTTCTAACTTCCAATTGTATGTAAAAACTAGAGGCTGACGTGGCTTTCAGCTTAGACAATCTAGCTTCCAGGAAAGGCAGCATAGCTTTTCTTAGTCTTCTAAAGGAAGTTGAATTAGGTTGACCATCAGGTCTTGATGCATACATTTCTGCCAAGCTTCTTTGGACATAGCTAAACAGTTTGCCAGCTTACTTCCCCTTGCAAATAGAAGGATGACTGAAGCAACCATTCTGTAGATGCTGCCACCTTGAACTCATGAGTCCAGCAGGCAGGAAGTGAACTCCCTGCTTAAACATCCTGCTTCTCTCTATGACGCTGAGCTAAACTAATTAGGAAGATTTCAGCCTTAGGTTCTAGCCAATCAGAATGCAGGACTTGCAAGAGGATGTCATACTTCTTCTGTTGTTGTTGATCATGTTAAGCATTTGCCCTCCTGTAATCTTTCTGAAGCAAACTTGATTCAGGCTGGTGAACACTTTTTTTCTTCAGTTTTAAATGACTAACCCTAGCCACAAAAGCTCTACATGAATTTATTAGGATTTTTAGCCAGATGGCAGCCTACAGATTCAGAGAAATTTCAGAAATGGGTTGCAATGTGTATGACATGAGATGGGACTGCTGTTTCCAGAGATGGATGGTAGAAAATTTTCCAATGCTTAATTTTTTTGTAGAAAATTTTCCTTTTCTGATATCACCAATGCATGTGAATAATTTATTATGAATAGATGTTCAATTGAATATTGAATATGGCTTTTGAAGAAGCTTTGCAAAATGGGATGGTTTAGTTGCTAGCACACCCGTTGCCAACTCTCCCGGATCACTGCTTCCCATCTGATGAAATCTTGTCCTTCACGACGGTTATTTGCCTGTATAGGAACAAAACATTACATTGTATTGTCGAAGGCTTTCACGGCCGGAGAACGATGGTTGTTGGGGGTTTTCCGGGCTGTATTGCCGTGGTCTTGGCATTGTAGTTCCTGACGTTTCGCCAGCAGCTGTGGCTGGCATCTTCAGAGGTGTAGCACCAAAAGGTCCTTTTGTTTAAAAGGACTATAATATGTTGAATTACTTATATTGTTGAACTTACCTGTTATACTTACCTTATACTGGAGCATTAGTTGAATTGAACATACACGATTAGGGGCTCTCACCCGACTGAGTGGTGGAGTCAGTACAGTCTAATAATTGTATAAATCGCCTTGCACTTACAACATTTACACTTTATAAAATAATTATTGATTATTATATTAGATACTTGTTTGAGTCTCCTTGGAGTGGGCTCCCTGTAGTTTTGTGTGCATATTGGAGACTCCCCCTTTGGTTTTGGTTTTGTGCTAAATTACTACTCATTTCATAGGCTGCTGCCCAGTGAAAAACAAATAAAAGGACACCCATGCACATAAAAGCCTTTGGTCACACTTAAAGAAGCTAACTGGACTGTGTCCTAAAAGGCCAAGCTAGTCATTACAGGGAAACAGGGTTTCCAATCCCAACCCTGTATTTCTTAATAAAGCTGAAATGCATTTGTAAGGCAACATTGGCAGGTGGGACGAAGTATTTTCCTGGGTGTTTAACTATTTTTAACTTTTCTCTGATAACACCTTCTGGCACGGATTTAAATTTATTTTCCCAGTTAGGATTCAAAACAAAATGAACACAGCTTGGAAAACGGCCAGGGTGTTTGCAGGGGAAAATCAGCCAGCAATGGAGCAGTTAAGCAATCCTTCCTCCTGCTTGTCAGCCATTCCCTGGAACAGCTTCTCTTGGCTATATTGTCATCTCAATGCAGTGGGATCTCACATTTACCAAGATAACATGTATTTATTTGATAATTCTGTGCTGCTTCTCCAGGGAACATCTGCTTTGGCCTTTTGTGACAATTGGATATGTGACACAGTTTTTTAGAAACACAACTTTGATGGATGTTATGATCTCATGGTATGCAAGGGACTCATTAACATGGCAAAGCTGAATTGTTTTTGTGTGCACATGCTTAAATTTGTTTGTACCCCAGTCCTAAAACACAGAATTGTAGTTTTCTACTTGAACAATTTCTCAGCATTGGTAAAAAAGAATTGTTCAGGAGGACATTTCTGTTAAAGTATGGATTAGGGCTACAGTAACATCTGTAAAATTTATTTTAGGCAGTTAGTTGCATATATAATACATTTGGGTGGTGGTCTAATTTTTATAATCTGATTTCATTGCATTATTGTATGTATTATACTGTCCTTATTTGCATTTTTTAAACTGATTCTCTGCAAGAACAGTGGAATATAAAATAAATACATACATTTCTGTACATGAAATAATTTTCACAGGTAGCCGTGTTGGTCTGCAGTAGAACAGCAGGACATGAGTCCAGTGGCACATTAGAGACCAACAAGCTTTTCAAAGTGTAAGCTTTCGAGAGTCAGAGCTCCCTTCTTCAGACACGAGTAGGAATGGAGATCCCTGAACCTTTATATCCTAGCCAAAGGTGGGAGAGGTGTTGCAAGGGACGGCAATGCAACTTGATTGGAGCAGAAATTAGCATCTGTAGTGAGATAACAATCCTAAGTCTCTGTTCAGAGTTTGTGTGGGTGATTGCATAAACTCCTTTTCAGCAATTTCACATTGTTATCTCCCCTCCAAGTTTCTCTGAGGACAGCCACTTTTATGTCAGCAATGGAATGTCCTGGAAGATTAAAATGTTCTCCCAGTGCTTTTTGAGTGCTGTGATTTCTAATGTCCATCTGATGTTAGAAATTTGACATTAGATTTCACAATATAATCAACTGTTAGAACATTCACTGAGCGAAGTACAATAATGAACATGAGTCAGGACATTCAGTGAAAGAGATACACAGTGAAATCCTAAGGAGAGTTACTCTAGACTAAGCCCATTGAAATCACTACCCATGATAGCATCAATATTTATGTATTAATATTGTATTTATTAATAAAGTATTAAATTATTAATATGTATTAATATTTATTTACTCACAAGTTTTTTACCCCACCTTTCTGCCCTGATAGACTGGAATATTATATATATTAAAACCTGTTCTTCTCTCTGCAATACTTTTTCTGTATAATTATTGCAAATAATTTTCCTCTCCAGGCTGCTAAGACAGCACAGATGCAACTGCTACCCACAGAATTCAAGTTTTGCTTTTGCTGTTCAAAAATGCTGGGGAGGTCTTATGTAGCCCTTTGTACAAACACAAATGGTTAGTATTAGCAGCACTTTCCCTCTAATCTCACAGCATGTGTCTTTTAAGGCTACATATCACCTCTATTATAGTAGCATTTGGGTAGCAGAGATTAAAACCACCCTTCATCAGCATGGACAAAAGAGGGGGATTCCCTCCCTCATCACATCTGTTTCTCCCTGGGGTCTAGAAAAAAACAATGGAAAAAATGCCCGCAGTATAAATCTGCAAGTTCCAAAAAGGGGTACAGACCCATTTTCAACTGGATGATCTAAGTTTCATTACTATCTTACCATGACTTGTGGTTTGAATGGATTTGGATTAAGCTGAATGTAGCATCTAACACAAATCATATTTATTGCGCCGTTGCCAGTTGAATTCCAGCAACATTGTGAAGGCACAGTAAGCTATATGTTCACCTAAGTATATGGTAAAGCGGAACATGACCTGTTCCCCTTATGTCCAATTTAGTTTGGGTCCATTAATATTTACATAATCTCCATACTCATGAGGTCAAAGGATGACTAATTCACACAACTGTGCTGTCAAGAATATGGATTTTGCTGCCATCAAGCTTCCATTTTTCTGGGCTTTTCCGCTCACCTCCCGTTTTCCACCCCCTGCCACCACTCACCTGGCCTGCAGGGGGGAAAGGCGGGGGAAGAGGCCTCGCAGGTGTGCTCCTGGTGTGGCACAATCCTGTCACTCCCAAAAATGGCATTGCACAAGACTCAAGAGCACTTCTGCGCTTCATATGGGTTGTTTGGGGCTCAAATCGGCCCGGTGCCAAGTGTGGGAGTGCTCCCGGGCCAGATACAACTTGGTGTCATCCGCATCTGTTGCCCATCTGGAGGTTAGCAACTCTACTAACCGTAAACTTCTGCTTTAGAGTCTAGCTCATGTTAGAGCTTTGCTTTCCCCCTTCTCGAATGGAGTACATTGTACAGTGTTTGTTGGTGCTTGAAATATTTAATACGGATAGCAGTGTTGCTGTATGTTTAGTGTTATTGTGACTGCTTCACTTTACCGATTTCTCAGTCCAACTGCTTGAATATTATTTCCGATAATAAACTTTCTCTAATTTTACTCTATTGGAATTTCCAGTAATAATTCTGCACTTTGCTACATGGTCAGCACATCCCTTTATAGCCACCTGTGTGTGTCTACCTAGATAGGGGGTGCTCCTTAAAACAGAATGTAATTCCTTTAGCTTCTTTTGTTTAGGGATGAGGGGCATCAGCACAAGGCTTTTCTTCCTTAAACTCACACTACTCTAGTAAGAATTTATGCTGAATTGACAAGTGAGTCCATTGCCACATTCATGCAGAAACATTTATAGGATATGCATATGACACCACCAGTTATCCTGTGTACCTCAGTGACAGAGGCGCTAGTCTTGAAGGTTTTGCAATGTACTCAAAACATGCTGAGCTAGCTCCTCCGCTTTCTGTGTTTCCCGGTTTGGCATGCGCAAGTAACCATGGGAATGTGTCATAAGCAAACTGATTCCAGTGGTCAAAGAATGGAGTAACTTAACATAGAATTTCACTCTTAAAATACAAAAGTATTGACAGAAGGCATATCAAACGTTCTTTCTACAAAGCATTATTTAATACAAAAGCAATACATTGAGGATATCTGCCAGAAATATTAATTATCCATCTATTGGCTTAAAATAAAAGTGGTAATACCATAAAATCTTTTGTAAGGACTGGATCCTGGGAGGGAGAGAGGGAGGTGGGGGAGAGAGAGAATAAACATAGCAAATAATAAGTACTATTACTTAATTAGGAGTGAAGGTGGCATGGTATAGCCTGATCCCGCCAGATCTCAGAAGCTAAGCAGGGTTACTACTTGGATGGGTAACTACCAAGGAATACTGCAGAAGAAGGTAATGGCAAATCGCCTTTGTTTTTCTGTTGTCTTGAAAGCCCCTTGCTGGGATTGCTGTAAGTCGATTTTGACTTGATGGCACATACACAGCACTTAATTCTCCCAAAGCAAGTACTGTGCATTTGGTGCCCCCATTAGTCCTTCAGGCCAGCAAGGTATGTCATTTACTATCTATCAATGTTAATGATAGGACATTTTGGAGGTCTTTCATTCATAGGGTCACCATAGGTTGGAGGTGACTTGATGGCACATAAAACACACACATTTTCTGATATTGCTCTTTGCTATTAGTCACATTAGTTTACTGGGGAGAAAGTAATTCCCATCATACATACACTCAGCAATGATACATTCATATTCTCAAAAATTTCAGCCACCAATTTCAGCTGTCTGCAATCTCTTCATTTCTGTTCACATAAGATGAGCATTATCTTGATGTGTTGCATATAGGAGCAATTTACATATTGGATCCTATGCCTGGCATTCGTTACTTCAGTCTGTTTCCTCCATCCATGTTGGTGTTCAACGATCAAACAAAGACATTACCAGAGATGCACTGGCATAACAGAAGCAAGGACAGATGGGAGGTCTGGAGTTTCTCAGGAGGACCAGGCAGGCCAGCTCTTTTCAAATATGCTGCTATTATCAGGACTGCCAAAACCGTCTTGCTGTGATGTAAGTAATTGCTGAGACAGTCCAAAAAGCTGGCAGCTTAGTTCAGCTCTGATAGCAAATTGATAGGTCGTGTTCCTCAAATGGAGATTCATGCAATAAACCAAACATCTTTCATCATTAGAGGAAGCATTTCAAGGGCTAGAGCCAAGCAAAAGTGCAATGAAGTAGCACCACATCCTCTTCTACCATTCAGGGTTGAAAGTCTCACCCTATCTTTACTGGTTTGGGAATCGCCATCCTCAAATGTGATGTTTAAACTGTTAAAAAAATTAATCTCCATTTCCTCTGATGTTCAATCAAGGTCCCCTATATGTTACTGCTTTTAAAAAAGAATGTTTCCTTCACTTTTGAATAGCATTTAACTTCTGATCAGAATTAGGTAAGAAAATGTCTTACAGAAGAATTTGAAATATCTACCATATTTTATTAAATTGTTGTGTATGCTGCTATTACTCACCTTGGGTCCTGAGATGCTTGGAAGAAAGGTGGGTATATAAATATTTCAAATAAATAAATAATGTTTTGACTTTGGCTGACGTCAAAACAAGGTTGACTCTGTCATGAAGCCAACTATTGTGATCGCACGCTGGAGCTTGCGATCTTCCTTGCTCCCACTTTAAAACTAGAGATGAGCATCAATTATAAGGGCTTCCAAAACTATCGCAAGATTCCTTTCTTTTTAAAGAGTGTGGCCACAATCTTTACTGCTCGGGCAACACGGAAACAAATATGGTGACCTGTACACATTTTGAAAGACCTATAGAACTCGTGTGGCTTGTTACATTTTTAAACAGGACAAGGGGAGTGAGAAGACAAGGATTAGATGTTCCAACTCCTGGGTAGTGGTGGAGGTGGTGCATTGGATATAAGTAATATCAAAACTAGTTTTTTGCCTCTCTCCCATGACTCAGCAAGGAGAATATCTTCCCAGATCACAAGGGTTGCATTACGCTACAAACAATCATTTGGAGATTCAGATTATCATACTAACATAATTAGTACAAACCATGGTTAACAAACTAGCTTCCAAATGTTTGTATAGTAATGTGCACACTTTTCCTTGGGGAAAGACCTAGGTAGCGAGTGGAAATTGGAGCCACAAGAAAATTGTAAGGTTCAGGAATGAGCCACGAAGATAATAAGTTGTCAAAAGAGGGGAACAAAATAGAGGGCTACGCTTCTATCATCATGTCCTCTAGCCACTGGAAAGAAGAGGATGACATCTTGCCTCCTGAATCAAAACAAAATAAACTGTACTAGTAAGAGTTGAGTACAAATAAGTTTTTGCAGGCGAGTGCTAAATGGGGGGGGGGGAGAGCGGGGAGGGGGCACGGCAACAAGAAACACTCAGACACAGTGCTGGAGGTAAAGAGGCCACAACTTTATTGAGATTACAGCTCAGGGAGCAAAGGCGCGCATAGGGCACAGATCCGGGCATCGGCTGACCCGCCTGCCAAGCCGATGAACCACCCACCCCCTCAGACCCCTGCTGAGGGGGGGGGAACCATGGGATGACAGCCAGTGGGATGCCAGGTGGGTGTACACCCCTGTGTGGATCATCCCCCGTCACCTGGGAGTGAGGCGGACTGACAGCCCCCGTCTGGGCATGCACCGGCCATTCCTCACTCCCCAGACCCCTTATGGGGATCCCCATAATAGGGAAACTGAGCCTGAGGGCCCTGTTTCCCCCCAAACGGATCGGTGCCCAATGCCCCAATCCGCAGCCTGCTCAGTCCAAAGTTGTGACAAAAGGGAGGGCTGGGTGGGATGCCGCCACAGGCCAAGTGCTGAGGGGTGGGGATCAGCCACTTGACCAGGGGCCCACGCCGGATGTGCCTGGGTGGAGTCACCTGGCCCCTGGACACTCCCCACCCCTCCCCAACATGGCGGCCCCCATGCCGCTTCCCCGCTCGCCTCCCCCCGCATCGCCCGCAACTCAGGCCCCCAGGTGAGTCTGGGAGCAGTTATTTATTGCCTGTAGCCAGTTGCATGGAACAGTATTTTGTTGCATTTGCAGATATTATATTGTACCTCATCTCTAATATGAGCTACTGTATGGGAATTTGCTTTTCTACTTACCTTGATGCCGCTGCAGTTCTAGATAACTTGCTTTATAAAATGAACTATTGTGTTGTAATCAGTGTTCATACAACTGAACAGCTAAAGCGTGCCTAACTTTGACAGCAACATAGTAAGATGTTTCCAAGGAATGAGAAAGCAGGAACAATTACAGAATGGAAATTACTTTTTAATTTAATGGTTTGATAAATCCACTTTATACTTGATTTGATGGTATTGTTGTTGACGTTTGTGTGTTGTGTGCGTGAGTTTGAGAGTTGGCATAGGAGGCAACTATTTTCCAAATGGCCTTAATTTGGTGCTTCTTCTAAATGTAAAAACAAAAGAGTATTGTGGGACCTTAAAGCCTAACTGATTTAGTGTGGCAGTACATCTAATGAAGTGTAATTTAATTCATGAAATTTTCTGATGAATCTGTTAGGCTTTAACTCAAGAATCCTTTTAATTGTTGCTGCAACAGCATAAATTACAATAAGTTATATCCTAATGCATGATAAATAGAGGGTAATTAGCATTGAGGAAACACTTCCATTATCAGAGTGGTAGAAACATACAACCCATTATTGGTTAACATTAAATATAAATGGGATATAAGAAGGTTTAATGGCTTCTGACTATTAGGGACCCATTCATACTATCGGAGTTCAGGGAACATTCTGGGCTTGTTGGTAGCCAGGAGGAGGCAGGAAAGAAGCAGCTGGAGCTAGTGCCACAAGTGAGGAATGTGATGTCCCTTCCTCCGCCCCCATGGCGTCCTCAATCCCTTCTTGTTAAAACCAACCTACAATAGCTAAATTGTAGTATAAACTATATTTCTGACGCATGCAGTTTTAAAGACAATCCTAATATACTCAAGTTATTAAAAATAGCAAGAACACAGATATAAGTGAAGAAAATTAGCTTTTATGTAAATTAGAAAATGACATTAGAACTTTGTTCAAATGGTTAATTCTGTACAATTTACAATGTTATGTACAAACTTTATAGTAAAATACAGTACACTCTTCCTGAGTCTCAATTTTGCAGATGATTTTAAAATTCTTTAACAGAAATACTATAATGTCCAAGTGTTTGGTTTACTTTGGGTAATACTGGCAGGATAAACAAGGTAATGGTTGCCAATAGAAGTCCTAAAATAAGTCATAGTTGTTGAAATTAACAACTAGACTTTGATACTGAAATATGATCCATTCTTTAAAAAGTACAATTTTGCTTTGTTTCTTATGACTCAGCCAACTGCACATAACCTCACTTTTCTCTATAATTAATATGTATATGAATAATTATGGTCTATATGGCAATTTGACCCAAATTGAGAACATGAAAAGAGCATGTCAGATAATAAGATGCCTTATGTAGAGACACTGCATCAAAACTTACCCTCTTCTGAACAAGATATGCAAATATTTGATGTCTGCCTAGCATGATAAATATGGAGGCACACATTTATTGAATAGGTGGGGCTTCATAATCAGTAATAAGGCCACAGTGCTGCAATTCTCTCTCTCTCTCTCTCTCTCACACACACACACACACACACACACACACGCACACAGAGGCTTAACATTGTAAATATAAATCCTCCAAATAACTGCATGTAGCAGCTTTAAAATTTACAAGAACATAAAGCTATCAATAATACTTTAAAACATAGTTGGATTTTAGACAGTAATTTTACTCACACTATGGTCTATGAGAACATGTAATAATTTTTCCCTTAATGATATAATTTGCTAAAGTAGCAGCTAGAACCAATTACAATATTGAAGTAAAGTTAGTGTTCTAAAATGACAATTCAAATGTGATAAACATCAGTATTTTTAACAACTATTGCAGCGTAATAATTAAGACTAAAAGGTAATCTGAATGCATCTGAGGCAATATTCCCTTTGTGCCAACTCAGGTGTCTCCTGGAATGGAAACACTATGCCATGTGTCCCTGCAGTGTTTTCAGTGCAGCTAGTCTAGGAATCCCATTCCCCTAGTGTGGGCCAGGGATTGCCCACTCCCAGTATCCACTCCCTTGCCACCATTTATCTGGACAGCGGGGAGGGGGGAGGTATGGAGAACAGGCTTGGGAGCTCCAAAGAACTTCCTTGTCATGCTGGGAATGATGTCATTCCCTGGCATGACAGGGAATGTAGAAATTTGATAGAAATTGGCCCCCAACACTAGTTCGGGGGATGGTTTTTATCAAATTGACCCCGCACAGGGGCCTTCACTTTCTTGTCATGCTGGGAATGACATCATTCCTGGCATGACAAGGAAGTACTCTGGAGTAAGTAAGTTCCCTCTGTGTGTGCCCTCCATGACCCCCCCCCCTCCCCTGGTTTGGGCCCCAGGGGACTTGACTATTCTAAGCTAGTCAGACATTCTGTGCAATGAGAGAAAGGGAGAATTTTCACATCTGTGATTTAAGAAGCACATTCAACACACTCCACGGGAGCCTATAGTGAACATACATGGAATAATTCTTGATAATTTTGTTCTGGAGCAGCTCTCCTTACTAATCTTTAAACTGCTTTATTTACACGAGAGTTGCTACATCAAAAGCAAGAAATCCAGATGCATGCATGATTCTGGGCACGTGTGTGCTGGCTTGTCATTCACATTATTTCTGTCCCATTCATTTGTGCTAACACTGAAGTGCCATATAAGTTTGCAGTTTTATTAATGTAATACTATTTGAGATTCTGACGTATCTAATTAATTCTGTTGCATTTTACTCATAATGCCATTGTGTGTTTAGAAAGAAACATGGAAAAGTGACAGAGTTTTGTTTTGCTTTCTTTTAAAAAATAGAAGTATACGTCCTGTACAAGCAAGAGGCATCTCTTCTTGACTGTGAACTATGAATGCAAATAGGTACTGCATTGTTAGTTCTAATTTCCACATTGAGTACCCATGGCTTCAAGCACAGTAGAATGCCAACCATCTGATCAGTAAGTACTCATGCGCAAGTGCGTGCAAATACTCCTCTGAAGTGGTGCCATCATGTGCTAGTTTTCAACATGGAAAAGTCAGAAACAAATCTTCCAGTTAATGAGAATAACAAGAAATGAAAAAGGACTTTTTGTAGTGTTATCAAAGTGCTTTAGGGTTTAAAAAGTTTCACAGAAAGTTGGTCTTTAACTGAATACTTGAACTTTTACCAGCAGTCTTTGCATGCTTAGATGCTGTCTTGTCTTTCAGGCTTTCCTGGTTGCCCTTTACGGCTAATTCAAGCCTTGCCTTCATTGGTGGAGAAGAAGCCATTAGTTTTTTAAAGACTGAAGAATACTGTGGACCAATCTGCATCAAATACTGCAAAGCAAACTCATGTAGATTCCTTGCTGAACTTGTGGCTGATCCAAGGGCATTCTCATCCAAAAGAAATGAAATTAGCATAGGTAGAAAGCAAGCCACTAGGTCAGTACCTGTGAGAAATAGTTTGCAAATACTAATTAATGCTACTAATTTCACAAATAGAAGTAGTTCAACCATATTATGATTTTAGCTACTTATAGAGGGCATTATTGTTCTGATAGATCTTTCCAAGGCCAGTCTTGCTTTGATTGTGTGCAAAGGAAAGATCTACACTGCAACACCGTAAGCTAGTCTGAAGAAGCTGACAACTCCAGAAACAAGGAGAAAAAAGTTTTAGATCTTCAAGTTGCATTTGTATTAAGAAGTTGCTTCAATTATAAATACCTTAACCAAGTGCTTTCATCTGTTCCAAAGTAAACAAAAATTATTGGTGCAACCTGAAACTCAAGCAGTTGAACTGAACTGGTTAATCAAAATACACTTTCAGAATATGGGTGTGTTCCTCAATTTACAATCTTAAGGGCTGGATCCAGACTAAATTCCCCATCAGTAGAATCTCTCACACACACACACACCAACCAATTGCAGCCCGTTAATCTCCACAAAATGTTGCTCCTGAGGAATAGGAGCCTCTGAGGAATGACATGAGGGGTGTCTGCAGCAGAAAGGGGAAATTGGTCGAAACTGACAATATTGTTTGGTTCCAACTCTAAAAATATTGTGATATATTTTATGAGTATTGCATAGAATTAAACAGCTGAGCAGGGTTGGGATTACGAATTTATAATTATTTACTCTGACTAAACTGAAGTCTATTGTTAACTGAACAATCAACTAAAAGAAACAACTTGATGTTTCAAAATTAATTTTTCAATTACATTTGATCTACATGAATGTTTTTCTGTATTAAAAACAAGCGCTTCAGCTCTGACCCACAGATCCTCATATGTAGCAACAGATTATATGCAGAATGATCTCCCCCACCTAGCAGATCGTTGCTGATGTCAGTTTTTACAATGTTGATCTATTTTTTTTAGATCAGTGGGAGAGAGTGTAGGAAGGATACATCTCGATCAGTCCTTTCTACTCTTAAAAAAGGTGCTACCAGATATGCTGGCCAACTAAACATTCAGAAATATAGGTGGATGCCCTGCCACGCCCCCAGCATTAAGGAGGGTAAATCTGTAAAGATCTCCTGCTCACTGTATTCAGATCACCCTTGCTGGATTGGGCCACTAAAATTTTGTTCTAAATCCAACAAGACAAAAATGAAGCAGCTCTCTTGTACTGAATCAGACCTTTAGTTTATCAAGATCACCATTTTCTACTCGACTGGCCGTGGCTTTCCAAAGGCTCAGGCACATCACCTACTACCTGATCCTTTTAACTGGAGATGCTGAGATTGAACCTAGGACCTTCTGTATGCAAAGCCAATGCCCTACCACCGAGTCTGGGCCTACCCCAGTCAATTAACATTGATATCAGGAGTACTGAATATACTTTTACAAAAGATGTCTTTCACTGAAATCAGCATAAAGATATATTTTAAATGTATATTTATTTATTTTGCTCTATGAATGGTACTTACGATGCTCCTCCTTGGCAATGGCTATAACAGCAGCCACCACTTTTATCCCTTCCTGAATAACTTGGAGTTCAGCAGAATTCTCAGGTTTAGATTTCTCTGCTTCTTGCAATTTGCCCACAATTGACGGTACTAACGAATGAATGTAAGGATATGAGATCGCTTGGTTTGGATACTGAAAAATGGTAAGAAGCAGTTGGTAGCATTTAAGTTGTACCTAAAAAGAATGAGGAAAATCCAGGTTCACAAAGCAAAGTTAACATTTAAAAATTATATATGAGTGTTTGGGCTAAGGATTTGGCTTCAAGACTTTAATCTGCTATGCATGACCATTAAGACAGAGAGAAGCTGGGTTTTATTTTCCCTGCTACCAAAAAAATCCTCCAGTCCAGACCTGCACTGACTTTCTTGTATATTATAAATGCAGTTTATCAGAAGAAAAAAACCTATGTAATATCAGTAGCAACAAACAAAATGAAAATCCGTTGCTGGATACAGCAGGAATGTGTTCCTTCAGAAGAAGGGAAAAATGCAAATCATCACAAGAACAAGAACAAATCCAGACAATCTTTTTCTTCCACTTATACAAGTACAAGGACTTACTTGCTCAAATAACAGTGTTTTACAAACAACAGGAGCTGCTCCGGAAATACAATTGCTCACATACAAAGCAGCTATCCGGAGTAAACAATATATACAAAATATCAAGCTTTTAATAATTCATATAAAGTGCAAAAAAGTGCTTCAGTGCTAACAGTCAATAACATCAATTAGTCCAATTGTTAACATATCCAACTGGTGGAAAAGTACAAAGACAGTTTAATACACTCTTCGGAATGCACGCAGGCATTCAGTGATATATCAAGAGAATTTTAGGTATCAGTCTCCGCAGCATACGCTTGCAACAATCCACGTTTAAGTTCACATTCAAATAAACATGCCACAGTGTAATATCAATATCCCCCAGTCTCTAGGATGCACCACTATTATCAATAGTACTATGGATGGTAGTCTTTGTAGCGTACCCCTACAGAAATCAACGTGTAGCCTTGTACTTTTCCACCAGTTGGATATGTTAACAATTGGACTAATTGATGTCATTGACTGTTAGCACTGAAGCACTTTTTCACACTTTATATGAATTATTAAACGCTTGATATTTTGTATATATTGTTTACTCCGGATAGCTGTTTTGTATGTGAGCAAATAACAGTGTTAACAAATGTAGAAAAATTGATCTCGGTGCATGATATCTTTAATGACCCATAGCACATCCCTGCTAATTCTTGCCACATGGTTAAAAACTACAAATCAAAAGAATGCTAAGTCAAAATAATACCTTTGAATTCAGTTCAGTGGAACAGCTGAACATATAACGTACATTATATGGACATACAACATAAGCAAATATGTAGTACTTACAACAGGATCTTTTGATTCCAGTGCTAATTTAAACTTCTCAATACAAGACATCTGAAGGCACTCCATGGTAGTTACTTCTTGACTTGCAGACAAAATAAATATTGTAATGGCTGTAAGCAGACTGCCTTCATCCAATTCTTGATGAGGACCATCTACCAATTAAAAAAAAAATCTTTAATTTGTGGTTTGAAGCTGAAGCTTTGAACACATCCTGGATTTTTACATGGAATGCTAACCATGTCATTCTTATGCTAAAGCAGTCAGCAAAACAGCATTGCTTGCTTATACTATAATCATAATGTAAAACTGTATGAGTGACAAGCTCCACTGAAAAAACGTGGTGGGAATAAGGGGACTAAGCTGGAAAAGGAACCAAGCAGAGACAAAAGAGCAGAAGACAGTGGTCATGTCACACAAGCAGATAAAGAACAAGCAGAAGAAGCAGGAGAACACTGATTTTTGCCCAGATGCCTGCCTATTAACAAATCCAGTCTTTTAGGTAGTTGCTAAAGAACTTGTTTTTTGCATTTTGACAATGGGATGGATCCACCAGAAGAGTTCATGGAAGGTGCTAGCAGAGTAGATCTTTTCCTACTTTATTTCTGAAGCAACCTGCTGCTTGTCCTTAAAGTCTTTTCTATGAATGCAAACGGGGGGAGGGAAAAAAGTATTTTTTATCCCTCCTCATATCACTTCTGTGCTGCCTCCCACCCCAACGGCTCATTTTGGTTGCAAGACTCCACCAGTCTTCGGAGAGGACTTTCAGAAAAACGACAAGCTGCTTGGAGGAGCAGAAGGCAGGAAAAGATGCCCTCCGTCAACTTTCTCTGCGGACTCTTCTGCTGGATCCAGTGCAATACAGGAACATGTATTATCATACCACCTCAGTTACCTGAATTCCAAAAATCAAGAACAGTAACCAAAGCACTGCAAAGTAATTCATTCCAAGCAGTTCGGCTCTTCTCTGCCCGAGCCATGGGAGAAGAGAGCACTCCCTTAAGAGCCTGCAATGATGCAGCTACAGTCAAGGATAACTGGCCAGTGGGTAACTTCACAGCAGTTTCTCCAAGGACTCCAATAATCAGGTACAAGATAGTAGGGAGAACAGCAACGCTTCCTGTAGATCAGAATAAAGGCAGGAAATGGATATCAATGTTAAGAAAAGATTTTTATTGGTGACAACTGAATAAAACAGATAAGTCATTGCTGGGAGGCGTTTGATCAATGTGTATGGTGTAATTTCATTACTTAAAGTTTGGAGGAAGAATATAGTTCTTTACTGGATGTGTAAATGAAAATCTCTATTTCTCTGCTGCAAATCTATTTAATTACAGCTGTTATAAATTAAGCACTTACAAATGTTAGAATATTGTAGTAATATAATAAGGTACCAGTATAGACACAGTACTACATTATTAAAAGAATGGGATCTTGCCCGAAGGCTTACAATTTAATAAGCACACATAAAAGGCAGTGGAGGGGGGATAAACAAATGAACAAGAACTATTTCAACTAATAGAGAATTCAACAAAATACTGGCAGCCAACCTGCACATACGCATATGTACACACACATGAAACCTGCTCACAACGCTAGTACAAGTTGTGCAATCTTACACAAGTTTGCAGTTCTAGTGAATAACTTATACAAACAGATCACTAATGTGATTAGTTTTTAAAAATACACTGGCTGTTGGTATATGGTTAGAATCAGCTTTTTCCCCGTTGGTTTAGTATATTAATTTTAAAAACCAAAGACAATACAGAAAATCTTGCCTCAATATATTCTAGAAATATAATAGCAAAAGCCATTTATCTCCCCAACACTGGCTCTTCAGTTCCCCTGTTAAAATACACCACACACAAACATTTATGTAGGGACTGGATACTACCTTCTGGTGAGCAGACTGCAGGAACATCAGACAGGATAGCTAATGCTGCTGATACCAGTCTACTTCCATTTTCTGATAACAACTGAGGATTTCCAGCTGTAATTCCAGGACTACCTGTTATCTTAGGGTTAAGTTGAGGCAACTGCCTAACAAGAATGCATACACACATCTCGAGTGTTGCAAAAACTAAGGACTTTCCAGGAATCAATCCTCCTGTGTCTTTGCCTTCTCCAAACTCTGGCAATGTTTCCTTTTCTTCAGCCCCATCATCAACTAAAAAGGAAAGGAAGGACAAGAATATAGCAATCAGCTGTCCTTTAGTTGATCAAAGTTTATTCCTCAAAGCTTTGTAAACAACAGCTGGCTGTATTTCTGTATAATAAAACAAAATATAATCACCAATCCAACAATAATGATCCATATATAGAAACAAGTTTCTGTCTGCAGATCCCCTACTGCATGAAATGCAGGACAGTGTGCTGGGTAGGAAACAAACATCTCCAATTGGGCACATGGGATTGCTGCATCAAAAATGGTTAAGCTGCGCGTTCGAACCCCACAACTGCCATGAACACAGTAGGTGGCCTTGGGTAAGTCACTCCTTTTTGCCCATGCTCCTTAGCTGTGTTGTTTGGATAATAACAACACTAACTTTGTATTGTTGAAGGCTTTCACGGCCGGAGAACGATGGTTGTTGTGGGTTTTCCGGGCTGTATTGCCGTGGTCTTGGCATTGTAGTTCCTGACGTTTCGCCAGCAGCTGTGGCTGGCATCTTCAGAGGTGTAGCACCAAAAGACAGAGATCTCTGTGACACTGAGAGATCTCTGTCTTTTGGTGCTACACCTCTGAAGATGCCAGCCACAGCTGCTGGCGAAACCTCAGGAACTACAATGCCAAGACCACGGCTATACAGCCTGGAAAACCCACAACAACCAACACTAACTTTGTTTGCTACTCTGAGTGGAGCATAACATATTTAGAAGAGCAATATATAAGCACAGATGTTGTTACCACCACCACTGAATGAATGATCCAGTACCATCAAAACTGACCACATATGTTCAGTGAAGAAATCTTTGCATGTGACTCTGAAGAAAAATTGTAACATTAGCCCTTGGCTGCCCTCACAAAGCATATACACAGTATTCCACACTCTGCAACCATTAGGATTAAAGCTTGGGCATAAATGCAGTGGTGATTTCTATGGGCAAAAGGAATTTCCATCTGTGGAGTGCAATTTCCCCACCTCCCCACTCCCTTTGCAATCTAAAATGTCCCCCCTCAGCTGCTGCTGAGAGATAGGCAATCCCCCCCCCCCCCCCAGAACACAATGAGGTAGGAGTTGGAAGTCTCTAATGAGACCTCCCTTTCTGTTCATGGAAATATATTGCTGGATCCAAGACTTGGCGTGTGTGTGTGTGTGTGTGTTTTAGGTAGACTTTGCAAGCTACCTATATGAAATACACATAGATTTAATAATATCGTTTTTCTAAATAAATATTTATAATAATGCACCCAGTTGGTCTGCTCAGCATGAAAGCTAAGAATTGGTTTTTTAAAAAAAGCTCCTTTGGTTTGATAAGAGTTGGAGGTAAGGGATTAATTTACTAATATGTACCTTAGGCATTTTGCTTATGTATCTGTTATAAGGCATACAATTGCAGAAAGTAATTTAACTTGTTTACTTCCCATAAACTAAAAGTAAAAGATCTAAAAAAGGATCTTTTTGCACAACACCTGTCACATATACCATGAAGCTATTTTCTAATTCATTTATGAGTACCATATAATTAATATTATGTATATGTGTGTACACTTGTGGATGTATGTATTACACAATCCCCGATTCACTCTAGCTATATGTACAGTAAAAACCCAGAGTGCTTTTAGATAAGTTTAATGGTTATGCTATCTCCCAAGAAATCCTGGCAATTGTAAATGTGAATATACAACAACAACAACAACAACAACAGGACAACTTAATGCCCACTCAGAGCGGTTTACAAAGTATGCTATTATTACCCCACAACAATCACCCCGTGAGGTGGGTGGGGCTGAGAGAGCTCCAGAGAACTGTGACTCGCCCAAGGTCACCCAGCTGGCTTCAAGTGGAGGAGTGGGGAATCAAACCCGGCTCTCCAGATTAGAGTCCCGTGCTCTTAACCACTACACCAAAGTTCCCTGTTAGACAGCCCTAGCTCCTTTACAAAATTAGAGTTTCTAAAGTTCTTGGGAGGGCAGAAGCAGAAGTTAAACCATTCTGATCTGCAACATAAACATGCCTTTGATTTAAACAATCTGATTCATTCTAGAAAATACATACTATACATAATAACTGCCGTGACCTGGATAGCCCAGACAAGCCTGATCTTGTCAGATCTTGGAAGATAAGCAGTATCTGCTTTGGTTAGTAACTGGATGGAAGACTGCCAACAAAGACCAGGGCTGTCGAGGCAGGCAATGGCAAACCACCTCTGTTAGTCTCTTGCTATGAAAATCCCACCAGGCGTCACCCTATGTCACTACGACTTGATGGCACTCTATACCAGGAAAAAGAGAGATGGCTTACTTACCATCACCACAATGCCCCCCATCACTTCCCCCAGAGAAAAGTTACACTCTAATACAGCAGGAGGAATATGGAAATTAATATGGAGTACAGATTCAAAATTGTATTAATACTATGCAAATGGCAATGAAAACATTTCTCTCCCCATACAATAAGCCACTTTCATAGTTAATTGGAAATTATTATCATGGTAAACTATACCTTCTGCACTTCTCCGTTTTTCCTTGATATGTTCCTGAGCTGCAAAAAGAATCTGCCGAACAACTTCTAGAGCAGCAAGTTGAATGTCAGGGGACTCTCTGGTCAGTGTAAGTCGATGCAAAACATTCAGCAGCTCAACACTCAGTTCCTATTGAAAGAGATACGGGCAAGGCTTTTTCCACTAACACTTATGTTCCATTTCAACCTCACAGTATCTTTGTGAAGTTAAGTCACATTATTTTGATTCATGACTAGGGATGCGTGCCTTGGGATTCGGGTTCAGTTTAAATACCCAAATTGAGCCTGATACGGGTAGATTCGGTATTCCCAAATCGGGGCCAACATGCTGGCCCCGTTTCAGAAATACTGAAGCCGAGCAACCCGAAGTGATTCAGGTCGCTTCGAGTTGCTTTGGGTCAACCGGGAGCACTTTGCTGCCTGTTTGCACATGCAACGAAAACAAGAGAAGCACCCCTAGTAACAGCAAGCAGAATATGCAGTGGAAACCCACAGCTAAGGGATTTAAAGAAACACATACTGTATATAAAGAAATCTTTTCTGTTTATAAACCATATAAAGTGACACAGTGCAATTAAATAGCTTAGTACAAAAACAGATTCTCAGACAGTACATAGGTTATCATTGACAAGTAAAGGCAAACGGCCAAATAGTACGCAGTAAATAAGTACAGATATTATTATTCTTATCACATTCAGCAGAATTAGTCCTTCATAGGTGTGAGGAAACCGGAACGGTAAGAAACAATAACATCCAAAGTGGTATGTCTATTTCTTAATAAAGAAGAAAATTATCTTGGTATTTTTCTTTTATGTCTTTGTCTTTTTGCAGATGAACGTGAACTGAGATAGCAAGCTATCAAGGACCATTTGACCCCTGATGAAGTGTTCTTCTTGGAAACAAGCATCTTTGATGACCGGTTCTTTGTTGGGTCTACGGGCTGCTGTTACTGTTTTAAAATTATTGTTGTTGGGGTTTCATTTTCCAGTTGTTGTTGGTGGGGCTGCTGTTACTGTTTTAAAGTTATTGTTTTTAGGGTCCCAGTTTCCAGTGTTGGGGGGGGGCTGCTGTTACTGTTTTGAAGTTAATTGTTGTTGGGATGCTGTGTGACACCCACCCTGTGCATAAGTGCCCCTGGGAAGAGAAATTTAAAAAGTTCTCATCATAGGGAATAATGGAGAGTGGCTGGCCAGCCAGTTCTGGGAGTGATGGAGGATTTTGGGGTGCGTGTCTTTGCTTCTGTTTTGCTTTCCCAGGGATGAACTTGCATCAGAGGCGCATGCCTGTGCTGTGTGGCACCCACCCTGTGCATAAGTGCCTCTGGGAGCAAAGTCTGAAAAGTTCTCGTCATAGGGAAGAATGAAGAGTGGCTGGCCAGCCAGCTCTGGGGGTGATGGAGGATTTGGGGGGGGTGTCTTTGCTTCTTTTGGGGGGTGGATTGTGAGTAGGACTGTGACTACGGCCACTGGCAGCCACAATCCATGTGTTTCTGCTGTGTGGGAGTTTTCCCCACAGTAGAAATATGGTGTGGGATGGAAACCACCTTTGGGGGGGGCATAAAATGGCTCCCCCAGTCTCCCGGAAAGCCAGGAGCATGTTCCTCATTGAAAATAATGGCTGAATCCTTCCTAATCATACCCGAAGTGAACTGAATTGCTTGATTCCAAATCTTTTTCCCAATTCAGGTAAACTGAATCACCCTAGCACTGCACACCCCTATTCATGACTAAATGAGTTCAAGTCTCCAGCATACCATCTGCTATGCCACTTCACTTTTAAATTAAACAGCTATCTTTTTTAAAAAAATAAATTTTATTAAGAATTTTTAGAACCAGAAGATAAAAACTAACAAAAAAAATTTAAAAAGAAAAGATAGTAATACAACGCAGAACGTAAAAAAAAAGAAAAATATAAAGAAGTGATTTTCGATTTTCTCTATGACAAACGTAAGTAAAACCACAAGCTTAACACTTACAAAATTAAAAAAGAAGGCTATCTTTTACTATTACACAATTCCGCCCCCATCACTGGATCCACAAATCATCAGTTCACTTTTTCCTATTTCATGCAAAAGGTCAATAAGGGTTTCCAGTTAGCAATAAACGCATGTAATGTCTTCTCTCCATTCAAAGAAGTAAGTTTAGTAATCTCTGCAAGTTCCATTATCTTTATCAACCATCCCTCTGCTGTGGATAATGTTGAACTTTTCCATGTTGGGATGTAAAATAATCTTGCAGCCATTGTCATATATAAAAATAAAGTTCCATGACTTTTTTTCTAGCTGTCTATCCATTAGTATCAAAAGAAAAACCTTTGGTTTCATTTGAACATTAGACTTTAAAATTGTCTGGATTAATTAATGTAACTGTAACCAAAAAAAAATTGGTTTTATTACACATCTAAATTAAACAGCTTTCTAACTGTGGGTAAAACTGCTCAACTGCTTAGAAACACATCAGCAACTATCAATAAAGTTTCTCATCCCTGGTTAGAAGGTTTTGCACCAGATAAAGTCAGACAAAGCTTATGTAGTTTGTTTTAAATCCCAAATGGATGGCAAACCAGAAAACAAAAGTATCTTACAGTGTTTCTAAACTAAGGCCTCAGATTATATTTATTGTTCCCAATAATGGTCTGAAAGCATATGGCAAAACTCTGCTGATGAAGCTGAACAGGTTTGGCCCACACGCTCAAAATGCAGACATCAAAAGGCCTCCTAAGCACAGAGTGAAGCTTTTGGCAAAATGCCGTAATTCTTATCTCCCACAGAAATCGCCCAAATACATGTAACTGGATACATCACCTCCATCTCCCTTCTTTCTCTCTATTTTAGATTGTAAGCTTCTCAGGGCTCCATCTCCCTTCTTTCTCTCTATTTTAGATTGTAAGCTTCTCAGGGCTATGCAAAGTATCATAAAACTGAGGACCCCAAATAAAATGATAAATCAGTGCCACAGCCAAAAGGACTGCTTCTCATGACACAACCATCACAGCCGGGGCATAACAGTGTTCCACACAGTAAGATGCATTGTATGTAGCTAGCAGATATTATGTGCAGAAACTCTCTTTCCCAATATTCCTGGACCAATTTATGTAGAAAGCTAGTGCGTGAAGCAGTGCTCCCTACCTGGGACAGCTGTATCAAAGAAGCAGTTTCAAATGACCTCCACGTTACGGCTGTATAATCAGACATCAAGATGGGAATAATGGAGGAGGAGGTGCCATCCTTGGCCAGTTGGACAAAAGCTATTACCTTAACAAACTTATTACTGCTACCATACTTAAGATCCCCAAATCCGATTGCTACCTGATCACTACCAATCTTGGACCTTGGCCAAGGGACATCAAGAAGTGCCTGGAGTGCGTGAAGACAAGCAGTAATGTTTTCCATCGCAGCATCTGACCGAGGAGAACAAAGGAATTCCACACTGATTCCTATAGGAGGTAGGAGAAAGTGCCATTATTATAAATACTAATTTTATGGGAAAAGGTAGAATTAAATGATTATTACCAGCTACCAGCTGGTATGATTAATACCGCAGACAAGTAACTACTGTGGCTTCCCCCGGTAATTACTAGCAAAAAAAGAGCGAGAGAAAAAAGTCCCGCCCAGGGGAGAGTAATAATAGTTGATAGTCAGAAAGACCAAAGAATCATATATAGAGATATATAAAGATGGAAGTCCCAAGAAGATGCCCATAGGCCATCTTCCCCTTGTTGCATTTCCATCTTCTCCGTACCTCTAGCTAAAAAGACAAGAAAAGACGCAACCATTTAAAGTGACATAACCTCAGAGACTTACTTGGTTATTATTTGCATTTAAACCCCTAGAACTTCAAGAGTGGGACTCTTGTTTGTTGATTATATTTATGAATTGATAGACAGTCAGTTGCAAACATATTTATTACTATTGTTATAATTATACACTGTTAAAGGAAATAAGCTTGTCACTTACACATTGAACATTGTATTGTTAGTGTATGATTTAATTCTATATATGATTCTTTGGTCTTTCTGACTATCAACTATTATTACTCTCCCCTGGGCGGGACTTTTTTTCTCTCGCTCTTTTTTTGCTGGTATGATTAATACCAGCTGCCAAGTTACAACAGGAACATATGCAAATAAAGTGACGGCAGTAGACCATACATTCCAAAATACGGGTTTGCAGTCTTGCTGCCACTGTGAATTGACAAACCTAGGCAAAGATACAACAGTGGGCTAATAATTTCATCATAATATTCTGCAATAATCCAGTACAACAAAAGTTCTTGTATGATGTGATATTCAGCATTTTGACATATTCAAAACAGCCAAGACCAATTTCCAGGGGCACTTGGCAAAGATTACCTTTGAAATCAAGAAAAGGTCAGGCACTAACCTAAAACAAGATGAAATCTGTCAGTATTCACATCCTCAGGTGATTTTATAGCAGCCCTTGACATAGAATCTTGACACATAGTAGTTGGAGTGACAGGCCGCGAGAGATTGGTTAAACCTTCATCAGAATCACCTACAAGGAAACCTGTGCTGGTAAGCCACAATGCTGTAGCATGGAGAATAGGAGCCCAGGAGTTTTGATAGTGTGGTCTCGAATTTTCCATTGTCTCGGCAGTATAAAAAGCACCACCTACAAGAAGAAAGCCATAAATATCTGGCATTTACCAAACAGCCTAAAACCACTTTGTATTTATTACTAAAATCATGTGTGCTTAATGTTAAAGCTCTAAGAGTCTGAAAAATTATTTGTTACAACTATTCAAAGCAAAATCCAATAATGTGTAATCTGAAAAGTATGTTCCAATTTAAGTATCTGCAAAAATAAATAAGTAAATCATAAACTAGCATCGTACTACATAATAGTTTCAAAATGCAGTACTCAGGTTCTAGAAACAAAGAGCTGAAAGAAATCCAAAGAGTCCTCTAGTCAATCCTCTGCACAGTGACAGAAATTCACAGCTACCTCCCTCCCTACTCTCCCCCCAGTGACCCCTGCTCTATGCACAGAGGAAGGCAAAAAACCTCCAGGATCCCCAGCCAATCAGGTTAGATGAAAATTCCTTCCTGACCCCAATGTGGGGGTCATTACTCAGGGCATATAAGAAAAAGCCACAAGAACCTAGCACCAAGTTCATCCCTTCATGCCCACCCTAGCCCAATTTACCTACATTCATATTGAGTCACAAAATCATCATTTCTGTCAGGTGACTATCTAGCCTCTTCTCAAAAACCTCCAAAGGAGAACCCACTACCTCCCGAGGAAGCCTGTTCCACTGAGGAACTGCTCTGACTGTCAGGAAGTTCTTCCTAATGTTTAGCTGAGAATTCTTTTGCTTTAATTTGAATCCATTGTTTCTGGTCTGGTTCTAGGAGGTGTCTGACTCAGTGTGTTCTTGCTAGGTGCTTCCTGGAGAAACTTTATAGATCGGTTTGCTTTCCTACCTTCAGCAGGAAGCTGAGGGGCATATTCTGGAGGCAAAGTTAAGAGGGCAGAATCCTGGAGGGCTGCAAGCCAGAGTTTGCTCAGATTTCCCAGGTCCATTTGGACTAGCTCTAACAGTTCATCTGCTGACGATGCTTGATTTCTATCGCTCTCATCTGTGGTGTTTATGACCAAAGGAGACCTTTTCACATCACTTTGTTTTTTCTGTCTTTGAACTGCAACTATGTAAACCTGTTAGAAGAGCAAAAATGTAAGAAAAATCTTATTGCTAGGTCATTGGAACAGAATTTGAGAAAATCAAATAAAGTACTAGCTATAACTCAACTCCCCTGTAGTATAAAAACATTTAAAAGAACTTCCTCTTCAAGTCCTGGTCAGTTTCATTATTTAGGAGGTTAGATTCATATTTACTGTGCCCAGAAACTGGTCAGTTTCATTATTTAGGAGGTTAGATTTATATTTACTGTGCCCAGAAACTTGTCATAATCTTATTTTTCTAGTACATTATTTTACCCTTCTTCCAAAGAGCTCTATGGTATATGCTGTTCTCCCTTCCTAATTTAATCTTTATGCAGTTCTCTCTTCCTAATTTAATTTAAACTGCTCTCAGACAGAAGATGTCATTAATCCAACTTTTTCTCGCCCCTTTTCCATCATGACATTTGTCTACTGAAGAATTTCTCCTTCCCTACTGAAAGCAAAAGCATCTTGAGGAAGCAATTTTCAGCAGAAGAAACAGAGTGGATTAAGAAGCTCCACTTTCCCTCTGTGTGGATCTTCTACAAACAGCAGATCAGTGGCTGTTCTGTATTTTTTTTTAAATCACGGAACTAAAAGTAGCGTGTAATTTTGCCCAGACTGAGGCAGTTTTTGCCAGCAATTGGGAGGTAAAAGAGCAAGAAAAGCAGACAGTGTCAGAGAGGATAAGGCAAGGTAACAGTAAGACCAGTTATCACTCAGAAAGGAAAGGTGCTGAAGAGCTAGGAGGTAGTTCTTTAACCTCAAATCACTACCCTCCAACCACAAACCTCTGTAGTACAAATCATGCCTTAGCGTGCTCTACTTACCTACATGTAAAAAACTGTAAATTCATTTTTACATCAGGTGTAAATACTGAGATCTGCTAAAACCACTGCAATAACATGTTTTTACTAGCCCAAGTTTACATCAAATCATGGGGCTTAATTATCCAGATATAGATATCTACTTTAAAGCAACACTTCTAGCTAATATCATACTAATGTTACAAGTTGGTGACAAAATAGACTGGATAAAAAAATCTTACAATCTCTTCATCATCCTCTATCCATCCAAAAGCTGATCTGGAGCAAACCTAACTCCCGTCCTTCGACGATGGATCTAAATATATTTTTAAACTCCATTCAGAAACCAGCTAACACCTAAGATATCCATGAATGCCTCATTCTTGGCTCAAGAACGGTTCCCCCTGGTATGAGTAAAATCTGGAGGCAACACAAGACAACATGATTGATAGACATTGCCACAAAAAATGGAATCCTAGAAAAGACAGAGCTGGAAAGGAAAGTCCAATGGAAAATCCCATGGTATTACTACCTGCAACTTAAACACATGACCACGCAGATAAAGATAGCGGAAATACTGGAAGAGACTGAAACAGAATTAGAACTACTAACCAAATCAAAACATACTTGTAAAAACTTAATCTCAAAATTATATAGAATACTATAAATACCAATAAAACCAAACCCTTAAGCTGCCAAACAAAATGGCAACAAGGCGGTGGAATTCCTATATCAAAGGATCAATGGGAAGCAATCTGGCCCTCAAGTCTCTTAAATTCCCCAATGATCAACACTAAATTACAGTCTTATAAATTAATAATGCACTGGTATTGTACCTCCAAAAAGATGGCAGTAATATCTTCAGCAAAATCTCCCCTATGCAGGAAAAGTGTGGAGAGAGAGGCATATACGCCCACTGCTGGTGGAAATGTAAAAACTTCTGGAGAGATATTCTTGAACATATAGAATATATAACTGGATATACAAATCCATTGAGACGTGAACTAATCTTCCTAAACCGATGGCAAAATACTAAAATTCTAAAAATCAGACGAGACCTAATAACTTTCTTAGTGGCAGCCAAAAGAGCAATAGCCTTAAGATGGAAATCACCAAAAGCTCCCACACTGAAAAACTGGTATTCAAATGTTTGGGATCATTACATTATTGGAAAAAAATCACAGATGGTATTCAACAAGCTTATCTATTTCCCAGAACTACAGGATTTACCAAAAATGGCCCCCCCTTCTTTGAATACATCACCAAAAATGATGTACAACCAACTAATCAATCTTATCAGTCACTCTTAATCTTATAACTCTAGACAACTGAATTCATTCTACTCATGTTCTTGAAAACTCAATTAAAACCATCAATCCACAAGGCTTAACTGAAAACAGAAAGAACATTATAATACAACGGACAACTAAAGAGATATGTAGCAATACTAACAATATCATTGTGCTCTAATATGACTGATTTTATTGTTATATCTGTTACTGTTAAATTGATAAATAAAGGATTAAAAAATCATGAGGCATCTTCCAATTGTGCATTGTGGAAATAAATTTGCCCCTTAAAAAGTCTCTAGGGGCCAAATTTGAAAAACAATGTTTAAGAATTGTTATCATATAGTATATAGGGGAAAGGGTTCTACATCAGCTGATACAAAAGAAAACAAATACAATTAAGCTTAATTACTCAGTAGTACTGCCAAGATCCTTGCTATAAATTGCATTGGCAAAAAACAAAAAAAAATCCTCCTCATTCTAATGCACTACAGTAGGGTTCTGTGCCAAACCTAAAGGAAGAGGCCATCGGGCTAAAATCCATGATACATAGCCCAGCTAACAAAATTCCAAGAAAGGCTGATGCTATTTTTCAGATTTACTGTGGTTAGTCACAAATTCAATTCCACAGCACTACAGCAAACATTAAAAAGTACCTCTGCCCAAGCTTTTAGCACAGCTAGTATTTCCATAGTCGAAGTCCCTTCATTGTACAGTTGATTTTGTGCTTCTTTTCCAATCTGTATTTTGTTCAAGGACATCACGAGCAACTGATGGACCCTCTGAAGGTCATTAAGGTCACTTACTACACCACTTGCTATCCATGCACTGCAAACCTGCAAACAATCATGAACACTGTTACCTTAGAAATGCTGGAAACAGTATTCTCAAGACAGGCAGACAGACCAAAAAATAGTTTGTATTTTATAACTCCGTAAGGCAAGGTTTTATTTATTTATTTCTGTCATTTATATTTCGCCTTTCTCATTGAGACTCAAGGTGGATGTGAAATTACCACAGTCAGTATCAAGGATAGTTCAATAAACAATGTCATAGGGTAAATAAATGCAAGTTTACAAAGACATAACATTAGCAAAAATCCAGTAAGAGTTGAAGAAATGCTGAAACAGAGCATAAGCAATTCTAGGACTGACATTAGACAACCTAGAACTACCCAATAGGATCATACTTAAAGTAACAGGTAGTACATAGATAGGAGCACATACTTAAAGCAACAGAATGTGGAAGCACACTTGGGCACAAAGACAGCTCCTTCTCTGTAACCAGATGATTCCTGATAGTCAGGTTTAATGCTTGAAAGTGTGGTAGTTTCAAATAGGCAACATAAATAAAATCTCTGTATATTCTACCAACTTTTACTCTGGATTGCTCAAGACTATGAAGGATTTGAAAACTTGCCTGACATGCTTTTGCTGTTACATCAGGAGGAGTTTCTGGGGCAAAAGCTGGTCTTAGTGCAGCACCAACCTGAAGAGAAAAAAGGAGCATTTATAAAATGATTAACAGTGCAATCCTAAGAAGAGTTACTCCAGTCTAAGCTCATTGATTTCAATGGGCTTAGACTGGAGTAACTCTTCTTAGAACCTTTACAAATATCTACAATCTACCAATATCATGGCCTTGAGAGATGAAAGGTTAGATATCATGCATCAAGTAATAACAAATTACATTTTTTGCTGCTTAAATAAAACCACCTCTAGAAAAGAATAATGCAGCCAGTCTCTCCCCAAGGAGACTCGTCTGTCTGTTTCTATTGCCATCTTCCACCAGTGCATCTTTGTTTCGTTTGTGTCCTCTCAGTAATCTTTCCTTTCTGCCTAAAGTTTTAATAGCTGTTTTTATGTTTTTGTATGTATTTTAGCTCTGGTTTTAAATCTTTTAATTATGTGTTTTTGTTGGCTTTAAAGGTTTTTAAGATATGATTTTTAATGAATGTTTTTAAACTGTAAGCCATCTTCATGGCTCTGCTGAAGGCAGACAAGGTGTAAGTCCTATAAACCAACCAACCAACCAACCAACCCCTGGCATATAACTTGCCCTTCCAGGATAAAATGATAGAAAAAGATGTTGCAGAGAAACTCCGGGCTTTCCTGGATAAATCATCTGCCCCAGACCCCTTTCAGTCTGGTTTCAAGCCAGGCAATGGCACGAAGATACCTAATGGTTTATTTCCATCTAATTGTAGATAAAGGTGATTCTTCTACCTAATCTTATTAGACTTATCCATAGAAGTAGGGATTAAGGGATGTGTTTTGGATTGGATTGGATTGGATTGGCAGGAGTCAAAAAGCTGCTGTTGAGACCAGTTTTCATTTGCAAGAGAGCTGCCTTTTGGGGTTCCATAAAGCTCTATCTTGCCCTTTTCAAATTTCATGTAAAGGCTTTAGGGAAAATCATTTAAAGCTGAGGAATACTGTGTCATTAGTAGGCTGATAACACCCAGCTCTATATTATTTTTTATCTACCTAATGATGCTGTAGAGACTCTGAACCAAGACCTGATGGCTTTAGTTAAATGGCTAAGAGTAAATAAGCTGAAACTGAATCCTGACAAAACAGAAGTAATCTTGGTTGAGAAGGTTGAGGTCCTAATGGACATGATGCTCCCCACTTTTGATGGAGTCGAGTTGACTCTTGCTGATTCAGTTAAGAGCCTAGGGTTGACACTTGATCCACCTTTATTGCTGGAGAAGCAAGCTGATGCAGCTGCAAAACAGGCACCCTACAAACTCCACTTAGCTTGAAAGCTGGTCTCCTACCTCAGCTCTGCAAACCTGGTCACATGGATCCATGCTATGCTTTACCTTGAGGCTAACCTACTAGAATGTACTGTACATGGGTCTGCCCTTAAAGACAACTTGGAAACTACACTTAGAACAGAATGCTGGGGCCTGGCTACTATCAGGCACCAAGTGGAATCTGCATATCCCTTTCTGCAGACATTTCATGGATTGCCAATCAGTTACAGGGTTCAAATCGACAAAGATGCTGTAGCATAGAGGTTAGGTTGTGAATCAGCACTCTGCCGGTTTGAATCCCACTACTGCAATGAGATCAGTAGTTAGCCTTGAGTAAGCCACTCCACTCAGCCCCACCTCCCCAGCTGTATTGTGGGGGTAATGATAACACTGACTTTGTTTACAACTCTAAGAGGGGCACTGATCTGTCTAGAAGAGCAGTATATAAGCACAGTTGTTATTAGAAGGTGCTATCATCCTCAAAGCCCTTAAAAGCACTGAATCTACATACTAAGTTATGATGCGACAGCACCGATCATGTGACCAAAGCCTTCTGCAGGTGTAGGGTTGCCAATTCCCCACTGGGGGGGCGGGGGATACCCCGCTCCCACCCTCCACTTACCCGGCTGGCGGGGGGAGGCATGGTCTTCATGGGGTGCACTCCCAGGTGGCAAAGCGCACTCCCTTGGGCCTGATCTGGCCTGGATCAGGCCTGAATCGGCCTGGAACGGGCTGCTGTGAAGCATGGGAGCACTCCTGTATGGTGCAGCAACCTGTTCCAGACCGACCCTGGCTGATTTGGGTCCAATCTGGGCTGATTTAGGCCTGAATCAGGCCATTGCGGAGTGCATAATTACTCCCACACTCAACAGCAGCCTGTTCCAGGCCAACTTGGGCCTGAATTGGGCCACTGTGGAGCATGGGAGCTCTCTTGCGCTCTGCAGTGGCCCGATCTAGGCCAAATCCAGCCCAATTTGGCCCCCTGTAGAGAGCAGGAGCGCTCCCGGGGATGGCCGCGCCCTGTGCGATGACATCACTTCCCGGAAGTGATGTCGTCGCATGGGCCCGGGAGCACGCATGCAAGAAAAAGAACATAAGATAGGTGCTGGGTCACCTGCCTCCTGCTGAGAGGACAGGGGGACCTGGCAACCTTAAGCAGGTGCCACCCTGCAAACTTGTAAAATCAGCAATTGCTTGTTCACATGCATTCTCTGTGATGGCTCCTATATTTTGGAATGGTCTGCCTGAAGCTATTAGGAAGACCCCCAAGCTTCTATTGTTTTGCAGAATGAGCAAAACAGAAGTATTCTTAAGGGCATTCTTGTAGAGGGAGCAAAACTACAGAATAATTGTTCTGCTCAGGTGACTTATTAGAGATAAAGTCCTTCCTACACTGGCTGTCTTGTTACCATAAGCAGATAAATTTGCATTTATTGTTCAGGGTTTTTCCTATTCTATAATCCAGGCTCAACTGCCATTGTCTTACTAGGAATCTTTGTTGTTAGATCCAAATGTTATTTTGTAATCTGCTTACTGATTGAAAAGTTTTTTTTAATCATACTTGTAATCTGCCTTGGGTTTCAGTGGGAAAAGCAGACTATAAATGGAAATAAATAAATAAATGCATAGAATATTTATAAGGTTAGATGAAATCTTACTAACTAAATTCTATGAGCTTGCATCCTGTCAAAAGTTATCAGAGGTGGTAGGATTTCTGCCCTCAGAAATTTTCTGGAAATTTTCTCCTCCCACTGCAGCCCAAAATGCTGCCAGAAATGCTGCTTCTGGGGGATGTGGTACCCCCAGGAACAGCATGAGCAAGGAACTGGAAAAAACCACCCACCCCCCTTTGGACTTTTGGATCTGTTCCATGTTATTCAGCCCATTGGCTTGGATCTAGAAAATTGTTGGAGAAGCAATTCCTGCACTCCATACCAGGTCTTCACAATGCATCCCATCCATTGGCTTTAGGGAGCCACAAAGGGCTGCAGCAAAAAGAAGGCCACAAAGATCTGCTGTGCTGCAGAGAACTCATAGTTCTCTTGATCTAGGCCAATATCTTCCAAAATTGCTTTATTTTAGGCAAATCCATACAATTTTTTTATATGTTAATAGCACCCTTTCTGTAAACTCTGTTCAGTCTGGGCAGAGTACAATAGTAGTCACGTCGTATTTTATAGCAATGCTTAAAATTAATGCAGGGTGATGGGTGACATCTGACCAAAAAGCACCGAGAATCAAAAAGCCCCTTACGTTTGCTTGATATTGCTCCAGAATTACATGACCGGGAAACTCTGGTTCTGGTACAGCAGCAAACTTTTGAACAAGAAGTAGCAACATCTGAAGGCCAGAAAGACGAAGCCGGTCACTGTGATCAGTAGCAGCCATAAAAGCCATGCGGATCAAGTCTGCTAAATGCAATACTAAGAAATCATCTAATGATGAAGCCAAAGAGAAACAGACAAGAAAAGAAATCATTTCCTAATATAAATATTGTCACTTGATTTTGCAGTATGGGCTCCTAAAAGCCCCAAGCCAATTTCATTCCTCTTCTCTACCTTCCTCAGAAGCATGCACCTATACATACACAAATTGTTGCTAAAGGAATGACCAACAACAAGCACAGGTTGTCAACATTTTGTATAAAGTTTGTTTCATCTAGCATGTGTTGCAGTATCTGAAAAAATGTGCCTAAATAGTAGTGCTTGTGTTAAAACACACATAGAAGTTAACAGTAACTGATATTAGAATGAATTCATGCTCTATTCATCTTAGTGTATGCAGTGGTAATAGTAAAGATCCTTATGCTAAATACCATTAAGCCAGTATTTGTCAGAATTAATTTTAATTTCACTTTGAACTCCATGACTTTCTAGTTTTTAGCACATACCTCTTGAATCCCTTTGCTTCATTTCTTGTGCCAAAGCTATGTCAAAGTGAACAACCCCGGCTTTCTCACACTGGCCAATTATTTTACAAACACATTCTGCAGCAAAAACTCTAGTAGACCATCGTGGATGGGGGAACGGGTGAGATTTTTCATCGTTTCCCAAGGCTAATACCAATTCATCATCGCCTTGAGCTCCTTCTTCTTCTTGGGTGGTATCTACAGAAGCCACCGTTGTGAAATCTGCATTAAGACACAAACGGGGGACCAACAGCTTATTGAGGGGTGTAACTTGTATCGCGGATCAGGGTGGCTGCAGAGGTTAGTATAACTTATCATTTATTTACATTTAAAATATTCGTATGCCACCATTCCACCCAAAAAATAGGGCCCCCAAGGCATCAAACAGATATAAATACAGTAAAAACATATCAACATATACACAATCAGGAGGAGGGTCAATAAGAGGTGACTGCTTGCTTTGATTTCTGACCAGCCCAGTTCATCGATAACTAAGCAAAAGAGAGAAGCAGCCACACACAGGGAGACAAAGGGGTACAGGGTGAGGGGAAGAGTAGGGATGTGAGCAGAGTGAAAGACTTGGAAGCAAAGGACATTCCTCCTACTCTTTGAGAGTTCTGTCAGATCATTCTCTACTCACCCATCCTGCCTTTGCATTTAAACTCATGGTCAAAATTTTAAAAACCCACATTAGCACTTAGAAATAAAATCCAAATTAAATACATTACACACAAAATATTACGCTTCATATGACAGAAAAGTAGGAAGAGGGGCACAGGAGCTGTGTAAGCACATAGTGTTTGTACACAATGCCAACAAATCAGTGTTTAATTCATATATTGTGACATATGAACATCACCTTTGCTGGTGTAATGGGACACATTGGCAGAAAGCAAGACAAGTAAAGAGACCAACCTAGTATGATGGTCAGAGGATTCTTTTCTGACGTGGCAATATATATACTATAGGCTTGTTTCTAGGTAGATATTAGCTCTTACCAGTAGAGGCGGCTAGAACATCTTTGCATAGCTTCATCCAGAAAGAGAGTTTTTCAACAGCCATTGTTGTGAGCATATGGATTAAAGTTTCTCTTATATCTTGGCACAGTTTTAGATCCAATTCTTTGTCCAGTAAAATCAGCAATGCTCCTTCAAGGCCTACTTCTCTGATATTCATGTCTGTCAAGAAGAGAGAGAAAGAGAGAGAGCTTAATACTATTGCTTTCATATGACCATGAACTTGAAAGAGCAAGTGTGTTGTTGTGGTAACAGTGCTGAGCAGAAGAGGGGAAATATGGGTTCGAATCCATACTGTGTTATGTGCTGTCAAGTCACCTCTGACCTATGGCAATTCTATGAATGAAAGACCTCCAAAATATTCTATCATTAACAGACTTGCTCAGATAACTGCAAACTGGAGGATGTGGCTTCTTTTATTGAGTCGAGCCATCTCATTTTAGGTCTTCCTCTTTTCCTACTGCCTTCTACTTTTCCTAGCATTATTGACTTTTCCAGAGCATCTTGTCTTCTCATGATGTGACCAAAGTACGATAGCCCCAGTTTTGTCATTTTAGCTTCTAGGGAGAATTCAGGCTTGATTTGATCTAGTACCTACTTATTTGTCTTTCTGGCTGACCACAACTCTCCTCCAGCACCACATTTCAAATGAATCAATTTTCTTCCTTTCAGTTTTCTTCACTGCCCAGCTTTCACATCCATGCACAGTAATGAAGAATACCATAGTTTGGATTATCTTGATCTTAGTTCCCAGAGTGAATTCCCAGAGGTGAAGTGAAAATTGGTGGAAGGAACATTAACAATTTGAGATATGCAGATGACACCACGCTACTGGCAGAAAATAGTGTAGACTTGAAACGACTACCGATGAAGGTTAAAGGAGAAAGCGCCAAAGCAGGATTACAGCTGTACATCAAGAAGTCAAAAGTAATGACTACTAAGGAATTACACAATTTTAAAGTTGGCAATGAGGACACTGAAATTGTTCAAGATTTCCTATTCCTTGGCTTAATCATCAACCAAAAGGGAGACTGCAATGAAGAAATCAGAAGAAGACTGAGACTTGGAAGAGCAGCTGTGAGGGAGCTAGATAAGATCCTTAAAGATAAAGATGTTTCTCTGGGAACCAAGAATCCAGACTGTACCATAAAGGTAACTTTGGGCCAATCACTCCGTCTCAGCCTAAACTAAAGGCTAAAGCTTCTAAGAGAAAGGGTGAAAATAAAAATGCAGTAGGTGGATAAATAAAAAAGTTTTGAAATAAAATGTTAACTTTGAAATAATTTTTAAAGAACTAGTTCTTCCCCATACCTCTCATATTATAGTACATAAGCAGAGAATAAACACAGGACACTGCACAGTTCCAGACCCAATTCTTCTAAACTTTTGTCTAATTCCATATAGTAAGGAGAAAAAACCATAAAAAGCTAATGTGGAGGAATCTATAGGATTATCTACAGGAAAGCCCTTCAAGATCATTTTTATTTGCCAGTGGATTCAATGGGATATAAACTGCAGGAATATTTGGGGGAAGGTGCTGTTTGCAGCTTTATCTTACAGATTTTAAATTGAACCATGAGGAAAGGTGGGATAGTTATTTTAAGTTGTATGCCCATCTGAAACTTGAAAATATTTTCTATGCAACGTCATTTATTTCTCTTATTTACAGTCTGTCTTTCTCAGTTAGACTCAAGGAGGATTACACAGTGTGAGTCAGTACCGTCAACTTAAAAGATATTTCAATAAACATGTAACATGCAAATTTGCAAAGATTTAAAATGCAGCATAAATCCAATACAGGGCTGAAGAAATTCTCAAACAGAGCATAGGCAATTCTAAAACTGACATATTAAACAACATAGGATCATATTTACAGCAATAGTAGTAGTGTCTGTGGTCTCTCATACTTACAGCAAGTCCTCCTTTACCAATTGATCTCTTTGAGATCACTTCTTACACTACAGCCCTCCTATCTGAGTAAAACAGCCCTCTTGAAAAGTTCAGTTTTGCATAAGAAATCTGAAGAAGCGAGCTGTGGCTCACAAAAGCTCATACCCTACCACAAATGTTGTTAGTGTTATAGGTGCTACTGGACTCCTGCTCTTTTCTACTGTTACAGACAGACTAACACAGCTACCTATCTTAATCAGTTTTGCATAGTTTGCGGAAAGACAGGAGAGTGGGTGATTTCCTAACTTCTTCAGGTAGACCATTCCATAAAGTAGGGGCCACCACAGAGAATGCACATGTACAGGCAGCTGTTAATTTTGCCCATGTGCAAGGTGGCACTAGCAGAAGGTCTTGTTCAAATAAGCGAAGCTGCCATGATGGAATGCATACAGGATTTTATCTGGAAAGGAAAGAACTTGCACAAGACCCAAAATAAAAGGAGAGAAAATGAGATTTTTCCAAGTTGGTCAAATGCTGTAGTTGTACCTGGATTGAAATCTTCTCTGTTGTCTTTAGCAAGGGAAATTGCATGCTCAGATACTTCAGCTGCCTCTCTCTGCACAAGCTGCCGTAAACAAGCTAGGACTGCTTGCCTCAACAACAGATATGAACTAGAGAGATTCACCTGAAATAGACAGACAAAAGATATGAACCTTTGTAGTTTTCTGAAATGCAAAAATCTGATGCTTCCTGAGCAATAATAATGGTTGAGACAAAATGGGAAGTCATATATTAGAAAAAAAAAAGTCAAAAGAAAGGAAGAAAAATTCCAATATTATTGATTTGTAAGTGCAAGATTCCTCTCCCTTTCCAGAAACCCTCAAAACACAGAACTGTTGATTGAAATTCCACTAAGCAAGAAAAATAATTAATTGTGAAGACTCTGAATGCTTATACAATAATGACTGATTGTGGGATCCAAAAAAACTATGAGAGGAGTTTCACTTAGAGAGTGGGTTTTTCCTGCTGCAGCCCCTTGAGTCTCGGTGAGAAAAGTAGACTATAAATAATGTAAATAATGTAAGTGTTTAGAGGGAGGGACTGTCAGTGTGGTGTAGTGTTGGACTAGGATGAAGATACCATGTTCAAATCTTCCCTTACTGTGAAACTTACTGGGTGACCTTGGCAAGTTGTTCTCTTTCAGTCTGACCTATCTTATAGGGTTATTTTAAGGATAAAACAGAGGAGGAGAGAACCACATACACTGCCCTGAACCTCTTGAAGGAACTGCAGCATAGAAACACGTGTGAGTAGTACGAGAGTCTGCAGTTGTAGGGATAATTCACAGAAATGAAATATTTCCCCTTGCTTTAAAAGATGTGTCTGCTGCTCTCTCAAGGGGAAGACTGGATCCAACCTTTATCTCTGTTGCAGTGATTATTATACACAATCAAACCGCAATTCTAAAGAACTGTGTTTATACCACGGATATAATGCATGTTTGATAAAACTTGAAAAGATCATAATGTAGCAAGGGACAGGAAAATGCTTATAATACTTATAAATATTTATAAATACTTATAAAATAAGGAAAGACGAGGCAGCACAGTGAAGATTAAGACTTCTGTGAAATAACAAACAGAGATATGGGCTCAGAAGTTTATCAATTTTATGTGACAAGCCTATTATTGAAACTTTTCTTGCTCTCTTAAATTAGTCTCCAAAATGCTGCTGTGTTAACACTACACTGGTTATATTGTTTTCTTAATTTACAAACTGAACAGATGACAAAATTAAATTGGCATATTTAATATGTGTTAATATAATGGATTCTTTTTTTCTAAATTTAAGGTTAGTTTTGATGGAATCCACATATATAACAAAGCCAGCATTTAGCCAAATTGGTAGTACTAAAGCAAAAAACCAGGCTCTAAAAGTTATGATGAAGGAAACAATTAAATGAACACAGAATTAAGTAAGCATTCTTTTTTACCATTTGTACCCTTGTACCCATTAAAATGTTCAATATTAAAACCTGAGAAATAGGCAGAACTGAGAGAGCCTGTGGTAGAGAAGCCATGTTGGAGGCCATGTACCTCATTTCTCAATTTAAAGGCATTAGAATGAAAGATTGAAAAAGGAGATAAAATGGATACAAAGAATAAAATCTTTGGAAATGCAGTTAATCAAACCAAGTCCATGTCTATATTTTTGTATGTTCCTGCATGCACACTAATTTCCAAGGTCACACAACACATACAAAAATATGCCCTGAAAATCTTTAAGTCAAGA
This sequence comes from Eublepharis macularius, assembly GCF_028583425.1. Taxonomy (NCBI): domain Eukaryota; kingdom Metazoa; phylum Chordata; class Lepidosauria; order Squamata; family Eublepharidae; genus Eublepharis; species Eublepharis macularius. The sequence goes on along the minus strand of NC_072791.1, from coordinate 52,881,447 downwards.
ACATTACTGTATCTTTAAAATGTTTGCTACAAGAAATTCAAGTATGCAAATGGTTACTTTATTCAAGTTGACACACATTGTCTTGAGATTTAGGCATGCATAAAAAAAACTGAAGTTTGCCAGTTTTACACAAAAAAAGCCAGAGCACACAAACTGAACTGCAAGACAAAGCGAAATGCAAATTTTTGATCTCTTTCATTCTCCCATAGTTTAAAGGACAAGGAAAATGGCAATAAATAGATACAGAAAATGCAAGCAATACAAATAAAACACACACACACACACTCATCCCAGAAAGTGTTCTCTTGTTTGGCACTGAAAATGTTAAAAGTCAAACTAATGCAAAAAATAAAATGTACACAACAAGTTATGGCCAGTTATAAAGATGTTAAAGAGATAATTTGATTAGGCTAAAATAAAAAGTCACTCAACATGCTAAAAGTGTTTTATTGACATTAATGGTTAAACACAGGAAAAAATTAAAGAAACAGCACTGAAAATTGCTGAAGTTTTAACAATGCACAGAGACCTACCAACACAGAATTTTCCAACAAGATCTCCTGCACAAAAACAAATGATAATCCAGTCACGATAAACCCCAGGTATCAATACCATAGTGATCCTGATTCCAGCAGGACAGAATAAACCCATTGTATTGTTCTATCTCAAACATGCCACGAGACAAACACTAACAGTGCAATCCTAAGAAGAGTTACTCCAGTCTAAACCCATTGAAATCAATGGGCTTAGACTGGTGTAACTCCTCCTAGGATTGCGCTGTTAATTGTATTCTCATCACCGAATGAAAACTTACATCCTTAAAATAAAAAAACAGCTTCCTACACTAGTATCTGCTCAAAACTATGATGCCACTAATACAAAACCTAATTAGAAATTACTTATAATTTTATATCAAACAATGTGTTGCTTTTATAGAAAAAAGCAGACTAAAATCTCTGTAAACAAGGTGATAAAAATGTTAAAGACCCATGCACAAATGCCAAGGGTGGTCAATCCTGGCCTTGTTAATTAGGAACAATTCAAAACTACATCTGCAGTGGTGCAGTTAGATACTTTAAAACTCTGGACTTAACTGTTTTATGCACCTTTCCAGATTTAAATGATGGGCTGTCAAATGCAAACTTATAGGCTCCTTTGGGGAGCCCCTCTACTAAGCCTTTAGTCCAGGGCCCTGGACCTCCAACCTAAAGTCTTGCCCTGATGGTACCAGTACACACCCAGAAATTAAGTGCTAAATTTAGAGTGTTTAATACTGGATGCTACATTTCCATGACCTACTTTTTCTTGCCAGAACTAACCTGTAGTTAGCTGTAAAGCATTACAAGCCAGATCCCCAGAGAAAGATCAGTCCAAAAGAATTTATACAAGGACAAATCCTCTTATTTATACTGACTACATACTCAAAAGTGTATCCTGACATAAATATGAAGAAAGCACTCACTGTATTTTAATAGCTTTGATTCTTACTCTGTATCTACTCAGAGCTTAATAACATCAGCTGTATCACACAGGTTTTTATTTATGTGGTCACCCTGCAATGTGACCTATGCCATAATATGCTAACAATGCCCTCCTGCTGCTTACACAAGACAATAGTACTATCTATATACAAAAAAAAAAAAATAAGGATACAAAACTGACATTAAAAGGCCTTATATTTCCCAGAAATCAGTGGGGGAATATTTCAGTCTTTCTGGACAACCTACCACAGAGCTAAAATTCACCATACATCACCACCAACAACAACTTCAAGGGGAACCCAAAGTGCAATTGCTGAACTAGAATTTATCCATAGATTTGATTCTATTTAGTGGTGTTTTAACTGCTTCACAGAGGTTTTATTCTGGTTGCTTCACAGAGGTTTTGTTTGGTATTCAAACTAGAGATGGATTTTTTTTTAAAGCATCCACATGACATCATTCCCCAATTGTCTAGTATCCAGATTCCCCCCCCCCCCTGGTTTGCTCCAATCCTTCCCAAACCTGGACTGATAAAATCTTTTGGGAAATACCACAATCAAAGTGTTTTTGCATGCCGTGTGGATGTGAAGGTGTACATTTTTACAGGTCCCCTCACATCAGCACCATTTTCCCTTGCCTCAGCCATTGCCACCCTTCCGTCCTCCTTAGGACCACCAGAGACCTTTTTTTAAAAAAAAGGTCACTACCAAAGTACTGCAGACAGAGTTAGGCTACAGTGATATGTCAATTAACCATTTTAAACTGTAGTGATATATCAGTTACATTTAGTAACTGGCATATTGCTATAGATTAAAATCACTAAATAGCACCACTGTAACTTAACACTATAATGGTATATTAATTACTTTTTTTAAGCCTAAGGAAGTCCTCCAGTGGCAGAGAGGGTGGAATAGCGGCTGCACAGTCGCTGTGGCAAGCAAAGTACAGGGCAAGCCACCATACAAACACTGCATCGCCTTTGCTTTTATGGTGGCAAAGAGAGCTCAATCAAGAATAGTCACTGTGCGGAACCAGCATGGGACCATGGGGTTGTTCTCCCAGTACGTGTAGGAAATTAGCCTAGCAAAGCTAGAAATATTACATTATCATCAATTACTGCTGAAAAGAATAGTTGCTATGCTTATCCTGAATATATCTGAATACTGAAGTGGAAGCATTGCAGATCTATTAGAACTTGCCTTTCACAGCCTTTTGGTTCCCACTCATTCCAATTTTTATTCCTGGTAGTTATGTATACACGTTTGAATACATACATCTACCAACTTCATACATCTGACAAGGCAGTCTATAGTACATGAAACCTCATGTCACAAAGCCACTGGTCTTTTAAAGTTCTGCAAGACTCTTATTTCACTATATTTTCAAGTGGGTAGCCACATTGTTCTGCAGTAGAAGAGCAAGATTCAAGTTCAGTAGCACCTTAAAGACCAACCAGACAAAGGGAGCTTTGACTCTTTAAAGCTTTTATCCTGGAAATCTTGTGGGTCTTTAAGATGCTTCTTGACTCAAACCTTGCTGTAACGGAAAATGACTTATTTACCTTGTTTGAAATGTTCTACTAGGTTTGTGTTGAACAGCTGTTTTCCCTTAAAGTAGATCCCTCTGTTTTTACAGCAGCAGTCTAACTGCACCAGTTCCAAAGTCACAAAACAGAGCAGACTGGAAAAAGCATTTTAAATTTATACTTACACATAAGCACTTTACAAGGCTAGACAAGTTTACATGACGTGGAGCAAACATATGAAGTTGCTGAAGGCAAGAGATGGCATGAGCCTGAACAAGACAATCGGGACTGTCTTGCATCAGTGCACAGCCCAGGAGACAAGATGCCCTTAACGCTGAGACTGTAGTGTTGCTGCCTACAGATAAGACAAAGAGGAAGAGAACAGGCTTACCTCTGTCATCGTCAGTAATCCAATAACATCATCAAAACTGAAGTACTGTAAAGAATATGCTTATGAAATTACCTTTAAAATTGCCATTTTTAATAAAAGGTCCTTTATTTAGTAGTGTGGTACTGATGGAAAATGTGCAGCATGACTGCTATATCTCAACGGCTTTCCCTTGTCCAATAAGAAGCCCCTCTTCTGCCCCTGCTTGTAATGAGCCAGTTTATATTCCCACTAGCTCAGGCTTATTTCCCTTGCTGATTAGAATATGCAAGTATATGTACATCCATGCACAAGGGGCAAGGTGGATTCCAAGGATAAAAGGAAGCCTAGCTTTGCCCAAGTAATCCTTCTTGCATTCACAGTAGGATTATTCTTATCTACGTGAGGAAGTAGTTTCATCTAACAGGATATAAATTTGCTGAGAGTTCAAGACACAGAAAGGTTCTCTTGAGAGGGAAGATTTGATTCATATGAAAAGCTCAAAAATGGAACTCGTAGGTCACTGTCTTTATCTCTAATCAATGAACTTTGGAGGGTGACAAGCTATGTACAAAATGATCTGATAGATTTTTGGTACTACCACAATCTGGACATTTTAAAGATGATTCCTCACACTGTTCCCTACAAATGCTCTTAAGATGAAAACTCATGCCACAGTTCTATTAAATGAACAAGTCTCAACTACATAACTTTCGGTGCAAAACTGCCTCAAATGTATGCATACCTTGCAACTCAGGACCCAATGTAGTAATAAGTGCATTTAAACAGCGACCAAGGCTTTGATGGACTTCAGCATAAGCAGGAGGTACAGTCAACAACAACATGAGAACAAGAGAAAGGGTAGGTTCCACATGCATGTGATACAGAGGGCCAGCGGAATCAATGACCAGTGATAAGGAATGCAGTGCCCAGGTCTGTAAAACATCAAAAATGTAGCGCTGTCACACATGTGCACACACAAGCATGAATTATATAATTTGCACACTGAATAAAAAACTGAGGGCAATTCAGTGAGAAGGTGATAAATAGGACACTAATGATTTTGCACAATAAGATGATGAGGAACTACACAATATTTAAGTTGAATGCATCTAATTTCTCCTGGCAAAGGTGAGCAAAGGGCTGAGAAGGTGAAAAGGGCTATTTCTGGCACATATGTGTACACACACACTCTTTATCTTCCCTGACTTCCTGAATGTGCAAGAGCAACTTATTTAACACAATCTACCACAATGTGAAGAACAAAATGGGGAGGCAGCCCAGGAAAGGGGAAGGTTTGGTATGTGTGTGACCCCCCCCCAACACATGTAAGCAGTCCCCCATGCTAACTTAAGAGTCACGGAAAGAAGAAAGTAAAACTACATTCAGAAAGTGGAAGTTGATGAAAAGAAGGACAATGCTTACTTTGTTCATTGCCCATAAATTTATTAAACAAGATCTTCTGCAAGCAGAAAGACAAGTGGGGGGATACAATTAAGTTTGACATAGCACAAGTGGCTACCGTGGTCTTTTTCTTGCATTTTCACTTGCAGAAATGCTCAAGTGCAAGTGAAAATTTTGCACTGGAACAAACCCATTGTATTCAAGTGTTTGGCAAACATTTGGGAAAGAAAGTGCACACTGAAACAAAATACCTGTACTTCAGGTGAAGTGCTGTCCTGAGATAGTGTATAAAGTATTCCAACACATGCATTCAGATGCTGAGTAGAGCTTATACCTCCTAGATATCTATAGAGAGATCCCAGAGCCAAAGAATGCCCTGCTCTTGATATCACATCCCTAGCAGATTTTAGCCTATGAATTGTAAGGAAAAAATTATATTTAAAAGAGGATCAAAAGTCCGACTTTACAGTAAGACTACACAGAATCAAAGATAATATTATTTTGCATTTCCTCATAGCAAAATGGTCACTTCAATCCTTTGGTCTGTAACCAAAAACGCAATGGCACTATGTTTTCAAGTTCAACACTATCCTCAACAAGGTATGGCTACAGAAAAGCCATCTCTGTTGACTACAGGTACTGGGGCAGCACTCATCTAACAGATGTTAGTAGCAATCCTAAACAGATCTACTTTTTCCCAGGAAAGCATACTTAGAAGTGCAGCCGTTGTTGACTGGTATGCTTGTAGATGTATGAAGGCAGAATACGAAGGCTCCTGATCCAGAACTGCACAGATTCTGATGCCCACTTGGTACTTCCACATCAGTGATGAACTAAATAGGGAAAGGGGGGGGGGTCAAGAAAATGCTGTTTGCTAATATTCAGTCCCATTGCACTACGAAGGGATGAAGTGCAAACATTTATATTCATGTTGGGTATCAGCATACATAATCTTCTCCCAGTAAAAAAAAAACTCAAGGTCAACTGAGGTGTTCTTCGGTATTTTATGTTAAAGTAAGTAAAACAAGTATAGAGAGGAACTGTGGCTCAATGACAGAGCACCTGCTTTATATTCAGAATGCACTGAGTTCAATCCCAGCACATCCAGCTAAAGGGCCAGTGGCAAGTGATGTGAAAGGGCTCTTCCTTAGACCACCGCCAGTTAGAACAGACAGTAATGACACACCAATGGTCTGTTTCAATATTAGGCAGTTTTATGAGTTCACAAATAATGATCAGATTCACTATTCATGCCTTATTCTCACAGGTTCTTAAAAATTATGCCAAATCATGTAGCAACAACTTGCATAAATACCATTTATGCATTGTACAGACATCAGATCCCTACCTAAGTAATCACTGGCACTACTAAGAAAAAGGATATAAAATAGGAACAATGTAATGTAATAAAACCATATTAAAAGAAGTGCCTTACTTGTCAAAGTTCATTTGTGCCAATCCAGCAGTGAAGGCACTGTCAGCAACTACCTGGGTAAGTCTGGCAAGGGATTCTGCAGCAGAACACCTTAAAAGCGGATTACTACTTTCCAAGGCATTCATCAGTAAAGTCAGAGCACACCTTCGGATTTCTTCAGAACCCAAATTACCCTTGCAACTAGCCAAGTTCTACAACAGAAAGAAAGCTGTTGTAATTTTAGTTACCCAACTGCAAACATTCCTGCTATTTTCTAATAAAATAACTATATTGAGTTTGTTTCTGTTTTGGAAGGATAATGAGTATATTTGCAGGCCAGTGCTGAATGGGGGAGGAGAGCGGGGCGGGGGGCAAGGCAACAGAAACACAACAGACAACAGTGCTGGAGTTGATATTACAGCTCACGGAGCATTGGCACTGCATAGGGCACTGATCCAAGCATCAGCTGACCTGCCTGCCAGCCAATGATCCCCATGCTGAGCCCGCCTCTAAGGGGGGGGGGACAAGAGAAGACAGTCAATGGGATGGTATGTGGGTGTACACTCCTGTGTGAATCATCCCCTGCCACCTGGGAGTGAGGCAGCCCCTCGGCTAGGCATGCACCTGCCATGCCTCACTCCCCAGACCCCTTAAGGGGATCCCCATAACAGGGGAAAAGGGAGGGCTGAGTGGGATGACAGCCAAGAGCCAAGTGCTGAGGGGGAGGGGCCAGCTCCCCAGACCAGGGCCTGTGGATGTGCGTGAACTGCAGCTCCCCGCTCTCTTGAGCAACATGATGGCCACCATGTCCCACCTTGCCCTCCTCCCCCACACAGCCTGCAACCTGGTCCCCCAGGTAAGTCTGGGTGGCCAGTGTTTCGTATTCAGTTATTCCATCATTCTTAGCTGCTTCAATTTTGAAAGTGATCCCTAAGATTGGGGGGGGGGAGTATGATTTTGGGATACTTCTTCAATTGGATACTAAAAATATAACTCATTCTTACATGCATTAACATCTTGTGGCTTTGTGGAGACTCAGTTCTGAAATCACGGTGCAGGCTCCACAAATCAGCAAGGTTGTTGATACAGGGTTACAGAGTTTCCTTTGACATTTTAATTTTAATATACATACTAAATAACAAAACCACATTAGTACATACAAATACCAAAACAGTATCTAAACTACAGCCAAATTGTGTTGCATTAGTTTCTCTTAATCTCTCTTTTTCCTTTAATCTCATTACCACCAAATAAGCTCCATATTGCAACTCCCTGTCAAGTGTCCCCTCAAGTCAAACCTGACTTATGGTGGCCCCCAGCAAGGGGGCTTTCAAGGCAAGTGAGAAGGTGGTTTGCCATTGCCTTCCTCTGCAGATTGTTCCTTGGTGGTCCACCATCCAAGTACAGTCCCTGCTTAGCTTCCAAGATCTGATGAGATCAGGCTATACCATGCCACCTTCCCTCCTTGCAACTCTCTAATTAGATATAATTTAATACTTCAGTTTTAATCTTATCTAAAGTGTTGTCCTTATGCAAAAAACCACTGTGCTCCTAATGTATTAGGTTTTGCAGAAGTATAATACAGAGGTCCCCAACCTTGCTGAGTCTGTGGGTATTTTGGAATTCTGAGAACAAGATGGGCAAATGTCAATATGTTGGGAGGTTCCCACTAAAGAATCCTCATATGATGGAGGGAGCTGTTTCTGAACAGGTGCTCCCTGCTGGCACAGAGGTAATGCTTCCTGAGGCAGATGAAAGGACAGAGGAAAGGCAGGATTTACTTTGTTAAGAGGTGGGGGAAGAAAGTGGGTGTCAGAAAACACAGGGGCACTATATTAAGTATCACTTAATATGTATCCACTGAAACAGTAATTATATTACACACACAAACACACACATATATAAGCCTGAACACAAAAAATAGGGTGAAATCAAGTGGATAATGAACAGAGAGGAGAATAAAAATTTTAGAAGGAGAAAAAAAACTAAAAACACACATACGTAAAGCTGCATTAATATAATTCATATTCCCATTTTCCCCAAGATTCTTATAATAGTTTGAAATTTACAATCTTGATTCCAGTGAAGAATAAGGAGACAAAATTTAAATAAAGGGTAAAATGGATGTTTTGAGCATATCTAGCATTACATATGAACACCATAGGAATATTTTTTGCCAAAGAAACAGTTATTATAACAAGGGGAACCTCTTACCTTCAGAAAGTTAGAAAGGGCAGATACAACATTGTGTTGCACTATCTGCTGCCGTGTTCCTTTTGTTTGTTTTATGGATGTTAATAATTGTTCTAATACTTGCAGCCTAAAGCACCCACACAGAGTGAGAGGAAAATAAGTACTCATTTATATTCAATAGCCAAACATCCACTGATTCTTTTCCTTTTCTAATTAAAAAAGCTGCTTAATATATTTCTGTTCTACAAATTTTCCATTGTTGTTTACCCTTTATTATTTATTTCCTTTGATATATATTATTTTGTTGATTTATGGATCACTTTTCTGTTTCTGAAGAGTAAAGACATGGACAATCCACATACACAGTAAAACAATTCTAAAAAAAATTCCAGCAAATCAGACAATCATAACCATCAGTCAATCCAAGGCAATAAAAACAGTAGCTAATCAATAGAAATAGCAGCAGTCATAGAACGTCAAAGGCTTTCCAGAATAAATAGGTCTGGAAGGTCTAAGGGTTCATGGCCATCTTAGCTCCTCATAGAGGGACTTCTACAACTAGGAAGTGGCTGCAAAGAATCTCTTTTGTTAGTCCCTACCAACCAAATTTTGCACAATATAAGTTTCAGCAGGAAGGCTCCATCCACTGATCTAAAAAGCTTTGGGAGTTTGTTATAAATGGAGGCAGCTGTTTGGGAATGTTGGACCCAAGCTGTTCAGGGCTTCAAATGGTCAAATATGGCAACCTTACTGACATCTTATAAAATGCACTGGTAGTGCTGTCAGGTTATGGCTGACTTATGGCAACCCCTGCCAGGATTTTTAAAGCAAGAGACTAACAGAGATGGTTTGTCATTGCCTGCCTCTGCATAGTGACCCTGAAATTTTTTGGTGGTCTGGTCTCTTATCCAATTACTAACCAAGGCTGACCCTGCTTAGCTTCTGGAATCTGATGAGACTGGTCTAGCCTGGACTATCCAGGTCAAGGCATAGCACTCACTATCCTATATCAAATGACACAATATACCATCTAATAATGTACATACAACAAAATCTTATTCATGAATCTTCCCACAACAATTCAGAGAATTCCACATACTATGAAACAGATATTATCTTTATTTTATGCTTATTTGACTAAAATATACCAGAGAATGTTAAAAAAAACAAACCAATTCTTGGTAATTTTTCCAACCAATGTATTTATTTGTTTATGTTATGTATTAAACTATTTATATTTCACCTTTCATCTTGGCTCAAAGTAACTAAACCAACACAAAATTTATATTATACTCATTTTACAATTATGATTATAAAATTCTTATGAATATGAGCTATTTTTACTTACAGGAAAATTCCTTACCTAAACATTTGTAATTGTGCCATTTTAAATTCACAATCATGAATAGTTTACCTTTGCAATTCGGCTACATGGGAAAATATTACTCCAAAGAGACGAGTTGCTGCATTGATAATGGATAATGTTAGAGGTAGAGGTTTAGGCACTAAATCACCTTCTGAAGATTTCTCATAAACTGAATATGGGTCATACTCCAGGCTTCCAGCTACACTGTTAACTAACAGTAGCTGCAACAGTGAGAAAAGTACAAATGTTAAATCTTTCTGGCCAAATCACAGTGCAACAGCCTCTTTCATGTAAATGCTATGAAACTGCTAAAGTAAATACCTGCTCCTCAATAAATCTGTGCTGTGTTTCCTGTAGCAGAGGACCAAGTAAAGTAAGTTCATTCCGATGACAGAGAGAAGGAAGATAAGAAACAGATGCTGTCATCTGGTTATCGGGCTGAGTCAAATCAGGCACTAGTTCTTTGAGAATAGCAGAGAAACATCCTGAAAATAATGGAGGCAGAAAAATACTTTTACTCAGAGCTGGTTCCCATATATAACAACAGTGTTTTGATAGATAGATATAGATAAGAGATATGGTATTTGTGCCTGACAAAAGCTGAAAAGTCACAGAACTGAGTAAGTTCAATACATCACAGTGAAACTTGAACTTAAGAAATTTCATATATTCTACTGAACTATTTTTGAAAATGACCATTACTTAAGAGTAACTAGCAGTGTCATCCTAAACAGATTTACACACACTTTTCTAACCTCACTGAGGTCAATGGACATAGTCTAATGTAACTGTGCTTAAAGTGGCATCATTAGTCACCCTTTCTCCATGTTGCTTGAGAAAGAGAAGACAAGAACCAGAAAGGGAAATAATTGTTTGGCTCTTGTTTTTCTACTTTTAAGCTTTCAATACAAAATCTGCCACATTTTGTTGAGGCATAAAAGTCTGGTGGAAAGGGAATTCTTGAAAGGAATATGATCAAAAGCTGAGTTATAGGCTTCCTCCTTCAGGTTATAGATTCAAACAAACCCCAGTTTAGAATAGCAGCAAAACCAAATGGAAGATATGTGTGTTCTATATACCACACGTTCCAGGCTTAGAGCTATGCAAATCGAACACGGGAAGTTCGAACACGGGCAGTTCGAACATGGGAATGAAAGCATTGATAATAAGATGCAAATTGATTTCTCCTACAGTTTTTGTTACTGGATTTAAGAGCTGCTATAAGGAGAAATGCAACTAGCTTAGTAATCTAAGTCATTTCAAGGGTGCACCCATATTACTGTAATTTTCTGTGTCTCTTCCATTGCCACTTTGAATGCAAAGGCAATACCAGCAGCGTTTTCCCTGCACTTTCCTTCCCTCAACCACCCATGGCTGTCATTCTTCCTCCCCCCCCACTAATGTTTTTTTCAGTTGCTTTTTTCTTTAAAATGCTGTAGTAATATGTCTATTTTTTAAAGCCCCAAAAAGACATCTGGTGGTGTGGTGGCATGGCAGCCATGGAAGGCTGGGTCAAGAAAAATGGCACTGTTATGGAATAGATATGAAAAAGGCATACATTTGTCTCTACACAGCCCACAAAGACACTTGCCCTGAAAGATCATAACCAAATCAGGTATGGGAAAGACTGCAACAAAGTGGGAAAACACAGAAAGTAGACAATTGGGGGATGATGTTGGGTGGATGCTTATCTCTGCAAAACTGAATTATTAAGGAAGTCCTTCTTACACAGGTAATAGGGCGGTGATGTAAAGAAATGGTTCAGAGAGATGCATTGGTAAGGATAAGTATACTGCTGTGCACCGCCTGTTGCTGCAAGTATGCTCCGAATGGACAGTTCTGTGTTGTTTAATATATCGTATCAATCTGCTTATATTTTGTTTCAGCATTTTCCCCCAACTTTGTATCAGACTTCTGCTTGTTTCCAAATTTTTGCAACCCATCGTCTCTTGTACTGTTTACTGAATGTTCCAGTCATTGATTGTATTTATTTACATGGTGTAATCTGCCTTGAGTCTCAGTAAGAAAAACAGACTATAAATAATGTTAAATAAATAAATGCATGAAACAGGAGCAAAACTTCTATGTGAAAGTAACTAAAATTAAAATAAGATTAACTTTACATTTCTAAAATGTAAAGACAAAAGAGATTATAATAAAGAGAGAACAGTGTAATTATTAATATTCTGGCACTACATTGAAAATACTCATATTCAGAACTAGCATAGTGCCCCCATACTGCAGTATGTAAAAGCTGCTTCAGTAAGAATCAGATCATAAATGTATTATGTGGGACAAAGGGGTTTGCCATCAGGCTGAAGTCTATAGTCTCTTACATTTTTATTCTGCTGTTCCACATACAGTTATTGTACCAGCTCATACATCACACCAAAACATGGCTAAGGAAGTTTAACTGTGCCTTGAGATCAACCAGCAATTAGTAAGGCATTTGATAAGGTTCCACATGATATTCTCATCGACAAGTGGTAACATGTGGTTTGGATCCTATTTCTGTTAGGTAGATTTGTAAGTGGTTGACAGATCGCACCCAAAGAGTTCTAGTAAATGGTTTCATATCCTCTTGGGAAGGAGTGACAAGTGGAATTCCTCAGGGATCTGTCCTGGGCCCTGTATTATTCGATATCATATAAATTACTTGAATGAAGGAATAGAGGGGATGCTCATTAAATTTTCTAATGATACTAAATTGGAAGGGGTTGCAAACACTGTAGAAGACAGAAGAAAGATTCAAGGTGATCTTGATAGGTTGGAAAACTGGACTAAAACTAACTAAATGTCAAGAGAAATAAAGTTCTGCATGTAGGTAGGAAAAATCAAAGGCAAACTTATAGGATGAGGGAGGCTTTTCTTGGCAGTAGTACATGTGAAAAGGATCTAAGGGTTCATGAATTAGCAGCGTGATGCTGTAGCTAAAAAGGCAAATGCAATTTTAGGTTGTATCAACAGAAGTATCGTGTCCAGATCACATGAAGTGATGATATTGCTTTACCCTGCTCTGATTAGATCCCACTTGAAATACTACGTTCAGTTTTGGGCACCACAGTTTAAGAAGGATGTTGACAAGCTAGAAAGTGTCCAAAGGCAGGCCACAAAGGAGAGCATGTCTTATGAGGAATGGTTGAGGGAGCCGGGTATGTTTAGCCTGGAGAAGAAGCGACTGAGAGGTGATATGATAGCCCTCTTCAAGTAAATATTTAAAAGGCTTTCACATAGAAGACGGAGCAGAGTTGTTTTCTGTTGCCCAAGAGAGTTGGACCAGAAACGTGTTAAAATTAAAGCAAAAGAGTTTTCAGCTAAACATTAGGAAGAACTTCTGACAGAGCAGTTCCTCAGTGGAACATGCTTCCTTGGGAGGTGGTGGACTCGCCTTCCTTGGGGGTATTTAAGAAAAGACTAGATGGTCACTTGACAGCTATGATTCTCTGACTTAATATGAACATACACAGATCAGGAAAGGGAGAGCATGAAGGGAAGAGCTGGTACTAGACTCTCATGGCTCTTTCTTATATGTCCAGGCAGGGTAATGCTGATTGCCACTTTGGGATTAGGAAGAAATTTTCTTCCAGGCCACATTGGTCAGGGATCCTGGAAGTTTTTTGCCTTCCTCTGGGCATAGAGCAGGGATCACTGGGGGAAGCGAGGGGAGGAGTTAGCTGTGAATTTCCTGCACTGTGCAGTGGGCTGGACTAGATGACTCTTGGGTTCCTTCTAGCTCTATGTTTCTAAATTATGGCTTGTAGTGGGTTTGCGCTGTGGTTTAGATGTGTAAATGGAGAAACTACTATTGTGGTCACTACTCTTCCTATAATAAGAAATGCTATGCAAATGAAAGCAGGCAAGTATATGAATTGAAATCCAAAGTAGGCAAGCAGCACATATTTTCCTTTCCTAAGTACTCTACCCTTAGATAAAGCAGAATCTTTACTCAGTTAAAATTCACTTTCTATGAAAAGCAACCTGGACTCATCCTCACCAATCCAACATGTAAAGCCTCCCTGAAATCTTACCTTTCTAAAGAGCAACTCTGTCAGGTAGCATGCTGGCATGGATACTATACCACATTTGACAACTCCATAAAATATGGATTCATAATAGGAGGATACTTTAAGTTTGTACTGAGACAAGATTTGTTATTTGCACATTTACAGTCAAACAAATATGACAACAAGGAAACCATTAGGGTATCTCAGGGCAGGTTTTTTTTGGGTGAGAAAATATGTACCTTCATAAGTCTTGGGAGGTAACAGTGTAAGCAATTCATAAAGTCTTTTCCTGTAAGTCACTGATGATGATTTTACTGGATTGCCATAGGTTTTATTTAATGAAGGAAGCCTTAAAATAAAAATTCACAAGTTGAAGTTAGACTGAGGTAAAAGTTTGAGGTACAAGTTTGAGGTAAAAGTGTGCAGCTCACTGGTTTGCTTTGTACTTTACCTGGAAACCTACAAACTTAAGCCACCATACAAGACTATACAACTTCAATTATTTCTAAAGAACTTGTACTCATTTCACTGTTTAATAATGTAGGTATATAAACTGTTTTATACAGATCCTTTAAAAAGAGGAAAGAAGCAATGGCTGCCACAATGCAGAAAACATTTCAAAAACATGTTAACTAGTGTATACTATAATCATGTAAAGTATAAATAACATTGAATTTACAGGCATTTATAAATTAGTCTTGGACTGTCACATTGGGTATTACAAGTCTAGTACATTTCTCACTCACAGAGTAATACATTAATAGACTTTTCCCCATTTTAATTTTATTTAATTATGATTAATGCTCTCTAAGTTGACATTGAAATATAATAACCAATAACAAACTAAGTTTTTAAAAACCCAAATGACATATATCCAAACACTTCTTGAATATGAAACCACAGCTTAAAAATCCTAATGACATTATTGGGGTCAACTAATAGCTTCAGAAAGATTTTTTCTCCACAATACTTACTGTGTCAGTAAATCAACAGCACATGGAAGAGGAGGTAGAAGACTCTGAATAACTTCATCGGTAAGTAGCCCCCCACAGTGGACAATAAAGCTTTTGATAGCTGAGGAAAAAATAGAGTGAGTAACTATTAATAAATTAGGAGTTCGTTTCCCCCCCATCTTTTTAAAACAAAAAATAAATTGGGGTGGATCCTGTCAACTTTTCTGCTTGATCACTTCCAATTCCCTTCCTCACTGTACCCTCCGACTCACATGGCTTTGGTTTTTCATTGGTTAAGCTGGTAAGACATCACCTTGTACTATCTGTTCAAATCTTAATATAATTGTTCACATACTTTAAAAGTTGGCATAGGTAACAGCTGAAAGATTAATAAGGAAATGGAAGAAAATTTGTTCAGCTATTGTATAAAATAAAAATCTTAGCCATTTATGGTAATGGCAGTAATTAAATGTTCAAAACAATGGGAGATACATATTTGTAGACCCTTTTGAAGTATAAGTTGCAGGTGTGGCTGAACTGTGGCTCTGGATCCACATGCTGCTCTTTAAAATGTAAGATTCAGCTTGCAGGCTTTTGTTAGCACACATGGCACTCGGCTGCCATGTCTCCCCGCCCCTCCCCCCCCGCCGGGTGTCTGGACATTTTTCTGTCCTCATGCAGCAGCCATGGTCCCAGGGCTAAAAGTGAACTGAAAATGGATCCGGTCAAGATGCAGGTGTTGCTAGTCCATGAGGCTGAGATCCCGGAGGGTATTGTGCTTCCCACATTTGATGAGCTTCAGCTAATTCAGTTAATAGTTATGAGTTATATTTGAATCAATATTATTGCTGAGAAGCAAGTTAGTTCACCTGAGGAAAAAATGCTTTCTTCCACCTCTACTTAACATGGAAGGTGGCTTCTTACCAAGCCAATTTGGCCTCATGGATCCATGCCACTGTAGACTTGAGGTCAAACTACTGGAACATTGTCTATATGGGATTACCCTTAAAGACAGCATGGAAATTTCAAGTGAACAATGCTACAGCTCAATTAACATCAGGAGTTAAGCAAAGAGATTATAAAACACCTATTCTACAATTGCTCCACAGGTTACTGATTTGTTCCTAGGTGCTGGTTGTTAACTATGAGGGGAGGTCAATTCTAGTGCTAGAAAAGGCAGTGTGGTTTGAAAAGCGCATAGCTGCTGCTGTTCTGGGCTTGATCCCAACAGAGATTGGTTTGCTTCACTGGTACTGGCCTCCACCTCCTAGCTCTGGATCAGCCTGAGCAAGGCTGCCCAGTTTGGACAATGTGGGGGACGAGCGTTAGATTTGGGTGGTGGAGTTACTCCCCTTTTAGGCTTCCCCATGTAAAGACTTCCCTGTGTGTTCATTTTTCATTTTTTTAAAAAAAATCCGCCTTTATATTGGTACAGCCATCTATGCACAAAAAGGGAGGTACTGTGACATCACCGATGACCACATGCTCAGCTGAAAATCCTGATTATTTAAGGCACATGCGGAACAAAACCAACCAACTCTGCAACTGTAAAAATGCAAAGGGAGGGCAGATGTGTGGAAGAAGCATACTCATACTAATTCCAATGCTTGGGGTTCAACAGCAAAGAAAATCAGGAATACATCAATTGTACAGATAAGCCCTGTGACAGAAAACCAGGAATTAGTCCTGTGACAGCTCTCTGCTCATTTGAGTGGAGCCTTCTGGAAGTACCATCAGTGGCTGCCTGAACTCATGCATTCCTACTTAGTGGGATTTCTCTGATGAGGAAGACTTCCACACTGATACTCTTTCAGACTATGTTAGACTGAACTACTTAGAAAGACACTTTTATGAAGATGGAATTCTGTTGTGATTAGTTTTCAGTTTGCTGCACGTCTGATAGTTGTTACTGTTTTTATTGTTGGTTTTTAATTGTTGTAATTTGCCTTGAATCTTGATGAGAAGGATGGAGAATAAGACAGACAAGAAATATTGCAATATATAAATTATCATTAACTCTATCACAGCATCTGACTCTAATATAACAATTTCTCACATCTAAAAGCACTTTTGAAGCTCACAAAAGCCACTGAGGTGTAGCAGTTAAAGTGCTAGAGTAGGGCTGGGGAATCCTGCATTCAAATCCCTACTTTGCCATTAAGTTCACCAGGTGACCTTCGGCCAGTCCTTCTTTATGTCAGTCGAATGTGCCTCACAGGGATAAGGGGAGAACCACATGCAGATGGCCAAACAAAAATGTGATATGATGGACAAAAGTAGTGAGTCCACTCAGATTAATACGCAGCATATTTAAACATAATGAAAACTGAAGAATAAAAATAACTGGCTTGAATTCCATGGAAAATTTCTACCAGTGGAATGGGCCTTCCTTGCCTCCCTTGTTCTGCTACAGTGAAAAATGACCTCCAGGAAAAGCAAGGGTCAAAGGTCTGCAGCTGGAAGGGGGGAAATCGGCTAAAAACACCTGCTCACAGAAATCATCTATAGGATCCACGCCATTTTCTTTTTTTTTTTCCTGTTTGCCTTCTGAAAGCACATAAAACATAAGCATGACAAAACAGAAGTGATGCTGGTAGAGGAAAGGTTTGACCCAGGAATGGGAATATCTCCAGTTCTAGATGGGGTTGCACTCCCCCTAAAGGAGTAATTTTGTAGCTTAGGAGTAGGTTTGTAGCTTGTAGCTGCTGAATCTGGGCTCCTGTTGGATAAATAGGTGGCGGCAGTGGCCACAGGTGCCTTTTATCAGCTTGAGTAGTGAGCCACCTGCAGCCCTTCCTGGGTGGGAAAAAAATCTTGCCACTGTGGGGCATGCCCTGGTTACATCCAAATTAGATTACTGCAATATGCTCTATGTGGGGCTGCTCTTGAAGACTGTCAGGAAGCTGCAATTGGTACAGAATGCCGTGACCAGAATGTTGACTGGTGTGGGTTGTAAGGACCATATCACTCTAATCTTGTTCCATCTGCACTACCTACAAATTTGCTTCAAGACCCAATTCAAGGTGCTGGCATTGACCTATAAGGTTTGAGGACAGCATACCTTAAGGATTTCCTTATCCCTTACGAACCTACCTGTCAACTCCAGTAATCTTCTGAGATCTTGCTTTGGGTGCCCTTGCCATCTGAGGTCAAATGGCAAGAAAGGGATGCCTAAACTTTGGAACTCCCTCCCCAAGGAGTGAGACAGGATCTGCCTGTCTCACTCTGTCCTTGTCTTCCAGCAGTGTATGAAGACTTTTCTGTTTCATTTGGCATACCTCAGTAAACTCTTAATTGGTCCTCCTCTCTTGCTGTGTTTGTTTATATGTCAATATGTTTTTACTATATTTATGTATGTATTTTAAATTTATTTTAATGTTTTAATTATCTGATGTTCACTGCCCTGGAGACTCTATTTTGTGTGGAAAGGCAGCATATAAATAAATATTTTAAATAAATAAACAAGAGACACCCCACACCCCATGAACTCTGCCTACCACAGAGAGCGCCTGCACGGCCTTCCAGCGTCACTTGCCAGGTAAAAGAATCGCCCCGATTCTTCTCTGTTTCTAAATCTTTAGGAGACAGCGGGAACACACACTTCCACAGTAACAGCATTCTTGGAAGATGGTGCTGGACAACTGCAGGACCTATAAGATGGGCAATTTTAATATCATGAACTACAAATTTTAAAAATCATTTTATCAGCAACTATGCATGCACCCTCAAAGAACTCATATGAACTGCTAGATGGCTACAGCTGAGATTTTCTGCCATGCTCTAAGACCTTACTATTAGTGATTAGTAGCATGACCTGCAGTTAAAGTTATCTCTGGTTACTTGATTAGTTCAAGTTAGATTTCTTCGTTCCAACTGGAAAACCCAAAGATGGTATTACTTACGATTTTTTACAGAACAGCCAAAAGGATAGCCAGAAAAATCTGGGACTTATATATGATTCATCTTTCATTAGTCTTTCTGGACTGGAAGGATACATGTCCAAATTCAAAACCTTATAGTACAAAGACTATCATGTCATCTGATCAGGACTGAACATTTCAGTGGCACAACTGATGCCATGAGGTGAACTGATGGGTAATTATGGCCAACATGCACCATTCATGCCTTTCCGTTTTAAACCATTTCTTTTAGTCTTTGAAATATTTGGAAATTGCTTACAACTCCTAACAACTTTCTTTAATGTTTTTTGCACAACATTAATTGAAAAACATAGCTTGCCTATATCTTGATTCACCATACAATTCATTGTTATAAAATAATATGAAGAACCTCAGAGTTCATATGTCAACATTTTAGCTAAATTATATGCACTTGGGTTGCCAGCCAAAAGAGTGCACATTTAGCAGCTACGATACAAATATACAGCCCAGAAAAATAAGCCAGGATCTGTTTGGCAATGAAGTAAAAGAATGGATCTAGAATCCTAGAATCTGTCCCCTGCCCCAACTGCTAATCAGGGGGATTCTAGTTTTGTTTACTGGGCTGTTTTTATGTAGACCTAGCTCATTTGAAGTGACACTGGCTTGGATCCACAATCCATCAGCAGAAGATGCTGCCCAAGACCAATTTTCATCATGTTCCCCTCTCCCCAGAAAATATTATTCCTAAGGCCATTGGACCTATGGGAAAAAACTTGTTGTGCAATTCAGAGGGGGTAATAGTGAGGAGTGGGAAGGAGGTGAGATCATCTCCTTCCTGTTCCATCCATGAAGATGTAGTTGCACAATAGGGAGGAGCGGCAAATACACCTGTTTCCTCCTCACTGCATCCCCCCAAACAGCTTGGCTGATGAGGTTGCTGTGTCTCCAGAAATCATCTTTCTGAGGATCATAAGAGACAAGAGGAAGAGAAATCCAGTGGAAAACCATGGTCTTTCTGTAGTCATATTACTGGACACCTGCCAATATATTCTTTTACATAATGAAAGAGCTCAGAATAACTTTCATGGTGTATCTATTATGCACTCTTCAGGCAGAATTTTCTATTCCAACACAAAACCAAATTAGGTGTGCTGATGCCAAACTCCCTGTGGAAAAATAAATACTTTGCAGATTATTATGCATCACTTACACGTCACTTTATTTCTAAGATTTAGGTTCCCCTGATGCAGAACCTGAACGTGGAAGGGAGGTGGGGTGATGGCAGCAGCACCAACCATAGCTTATGAACATGAAGTAAGTATACAGGACTGATACACATATTATTTTAGATACAAATTCTCATTTAAAACACATAGTCCACCCATATATACTCTACAGGGGTCCCCAATGTGGCACCCACTGATACCTTTCCTGATGTCAGCCAAAAAGCTTTTAGTAGTAGGGAAGGGGTGGGGGGGGCATCTGACTTGCCAGGCTTCTGATTGACCATGGGAGATCTGATTGGCTGTGCAGATTTTTAAAAAATTGCTTTGGCAGCATATGCTACCACAGTATAAGGATCTTCACTGCTTGTATGACTGAAGATAAGCTGTGTATATGCAAGGCAATATTTTAAAACAATGTCAATTTAAAAGGCATCCTGTCAGACAGAGCTTCTGCCTAAATTGTTGAAGTTATTATTAGAATTATGCATAACCTCACTCCCTGATATTTTGTGGTTGCGCTCACCGCTCTGTGTCAGAATTCCTAAGGTGCTCACTAGCTCGAAAACACGGGGGACCTCTGCTCTACAGTGTACAGGACAACCAAAGGGATGTAAAGGGATGTGTCAGAAGAGTGAGAACTATGATAGTTTAGCTTTTCTGTGTTTCTAGGACTATTTGAAAGAATATTTTGGTGAATTATTACAATACAGATAGCTAAGATATCTTCCTTTGCAAACTACAACAGATACGTATAGGACAGAACATGTTCAAATACTGATATATTATGAAAAACAAGGTAGCAGAGACAACATCTCAACTGAAGAGACGGGTTTTGGTGAATACTCTTACCCAGCGTCATTAAGGCTCCTATCAAAAGCCATCCGGATTGTATTCGTTGTACTGAAATTCGACTATTCTGAGAAGCAGAACGCAACAAATCCTCTGCTACTGTCATGATGACCTATGGAAAACAAAACCGTAACCATCTAACACACACATTTGTATATACATTGCAGGCATTCCGTCACCATCACCTATCTATGAATGCAATGCAGGAGGCCAATTCATATATCTAATAAAGTGGACTTTGTCCTGCAAAAGCTTATACAGCAATATATTTCTTAATCTTTAAGATTTACATAATTACACACAGAGGGGCCTTGGACAAAGAGCTCTGGTGCAGAGGGGATCAATCTTGTCAGTTTAACCCTGGACCTTGCATAAGCTGCTACTTTCAGGATGCATTACGAGGATTTCTTAATATGTTTTGGGGAGCTTTGCATTAAGATGGAGTGTAAGGTATCACCTCACTTTGTTATGTATATTTATTTTGAATTGTAGCTCTCTATGTCCTGAAATATCCAGCCATAACAGAAAGGCAGGGCTTTAGAACAGGGACATGGCCTGAGAAATGGATATGGCAGCAGATATGAAAGCTGCCCACTCCTGACCCAGTAAAGTAGTGATGAAAGACAACAGTAGAGAACATGTAGATTCCTGCCCTGAATGCTTTCACAGTTTCCATAACAGAGAGCCAGCTGATCTGTGGATGTACTTCTAATTAGCCATTTTAAAAGAAAATCTTTTCCTTGGCAAAGCCAAATAGATTTCAGTTGCATTATCCAAGAACACAGCCATAGATTTTTCTCTCCCACTGACAAAGCTGTGATGTCTGTGGGAAAGGGTGAGTTATGGTAACCTGCCAATTTAAACTAAATGACAAGCCAGAATAAGGTTATGGAGCCCTTGAACCACTTAGAAGATTTTTTCCTCTAACACACTCAAACACAAACAGAAAAAGAACCCCCTATTTGTAAAACTTGAATTCTGAAAACATAAGTCCTGGGTTTTTCCCTACACTTCACAAAATTAATTCTCATTTAAGTGTTACTAAGGATTAGGAATATTACATTTAATTATATAAAAATTATAGTAGAAGAGCAATATAGTAGAGCGGTAAATAATCTTTACATGTATTGTCGAACGCTTTCACGGCCGGAGAACGATGGTTGTTGTGGATTTTCCGGGCTGTATAGCCGTGGTCTTGGCATTGTAGTTCCTGACGTTTTGCCAGCAGCTGTGGTTGGCATCTTCAGAGGTGTAGCACCAAAAGACAGAGATTTCTCAGTGTCACAGTGTGGAGAAGATGTTGGCAGGTCATTTATATCTACTCAGGAGGGGTGGGGTTGAGCTGAGTCATCCTGTAAGAGTTCTTTTGCATATGGATTGGTGCTTGATGTGCTAATCTTCTCTGCAGGGCTATTGTCGGGTATAGAGGGTTTTGTTAGCCTGGTGTTTTTCAGGACTGGAAACCATGCTCTATTCATTCTTAAAGTCTCTTCTTTCCTGTTGAAATTGTGCTTATGCTTATGAATTTCAATGGCTTCCCTGTGCAGTCTGACAAAGTAGTTGGAAGTGTTGTCAAGTACTTTAGTGTCCTGGAATAGGATACTGTGTCCTGTTTGAGTTAGGCTATGTTCAGCCACTGCTGATTTTTCAGGATGGCCAAGTCTGCAGTGTCTTTCATGTTCTTTTATTCTTGTCTGGATGCTACGCTTTGTGGTCCCGATGTAAACTTGTCCACAGCTGCAGGGTATACGGTATACTCCTGCAGAGGTGAGGGGGTCTCTAATGTCTTTTGCTGAACGTAGCATCTGTTGTATTTTTCTGGTGGGTCTGAATACTGTTTGTAAGCTGTACTTTTTCATAAGCTTTCCCATCTGATCAGTGATTCCTTTGATATATGGCAAAAACACTTTTCCTGTGGGAGACTGTTTTTCCTTAGTTGTTTGATTTATCCTTGGTTTACTCGCTCTTCTGATTTCATTTCTGGAGTAGCCATTTGCTTGAAGTGCGTGGTTTAGATGATTAATTTCCTTGTTGAGAAAGTGCGGTTCACATAATCCGTCTTGCACAGTCTACTAATGTTTTTATTATGCCTCTTTTCTGTCGAGAGTGGTGATTGGAGTTTTTGTGTAAGTACCGATCCGTGTGAGTTGGTTTCCTGTAGACTTTGTGACCTAACTGAAAGTTTGCTTTGCAGATGACCAAGGTATCTAGAAACGGAAGTTTACACTCGGTTTCTTTCTCCATGGTAAATTGTATGTTCGGGTGGATATTGTTGAGGTGGTTTAAAATTCTTCCTCACCATGGCTCCAAATGATAAAGGTATCATCCACAAACCGGAACCAGACTGTAGGTTTGTGGGGTGCTGATTCTAGAGCTGTTTTTTCAAAATGTTCCATGTAGAAGTTTGCTATAACTGGGCTGAGAGGGCTTCCCATGGCCACCCCATCTATCTGTTCATAGAATTCATTATCCCATTGGAAGTAACTGGTTGTCAGACAATGGTGGAATAAGGCTGTTACATCCTCTGGAAAAATCTGATTAATAAGTGCGATTCCAGGACACTAAAATATTTGACAACACTTCCAACTACTTTGTCAGACTGCACAGGGAAGCCATTGAAATTCATAAGCATAAGCACAATTTCAACAGGAAAGAAGAGACTTTAAGAATGAATAGAGCATGGTTTCCAGTCCTGAAAAACACCAGGCTAACAAAACCCTCCATACCCGACAATAGCCCTGCAGAGAAGATTAGCACATCAAGCACCAATCCATATGCAAAAGAACCTCCTCAGGTTACAGTGAAGCCTCCCTCCATTAGCATTCCACACCCTGGGAAACTCTTACAGGATGACTCAGCTCGACCCCTCCCCTCCTGAGTAGATATAAATGACCTGCCAACATCTTCTCCACACTGTGACACTGAGAAACCTCTGTCTTTTGGTGCTACACCTCTGAAGATGCCAGCCACAGCTGCTGGCGAAACATCAGGAACTACAATGCCAAGACAACGGCTATACAGCCCGGAAAATCCACAACAACAATCTTTACATGGTAAACTCAGTAATGAACTACTGTCTTGGTGACCGTATCCCACCCTATTAAAGAAAAATACAATAATTTCAATTAGAACACTATAAAATATTGTTAAGAATTAAAATTACATTTTCTTTATGATACATGTCTGTTGTTCCTGCATAACGTTATGGACTATGGGAAAATGAGCACACATATAGACATGTAAAAAAATAGATCATCCTCTTGCAAAGAAAAGATGTAGCACAATATTTAAATCATGTTTAATCTGTCTGTTGCTATACATGAATACATGAAGCTTTCCTATTCTGAGTCAGACCACCAGTCTTCTATCAAAGTCAGTATCACCTACTATCTGAATCTGTTAATTGGAAATTGAACCTGGGATCTTCTCCATGCAAAGTTCTACCACAGAGCCACAGCCCTTCCCCAGGAGTTGAATGGTACATGACAACATACAACTGTGGCAAAGCTACAAATAGTTCTGTTAATTACCTTCCCTTTACAATGTGGAATTCCCAGAGGACACTGCTTGACTGCTCCCAGCAAAGCAGCAATAGCAAAGCTATAGCCGGTCACTGCTTCTGGGGAGGATTTCAGTGCTGTGAGCCTCTCAATACAGCGATCCAGAAGTGGAGTGAGAAAGCAAGGAAGGGCTACAGCAATACAGCGTAAACACCACGCTGCTGCTAGCTGAACTGAAATGCTGGGGTGAAGAATAATGGATATTACCACATCCAGGACCCCTGAAAAGTCACAGAAATTTCACAAAATCAAAACATTTTTCTTTCAAGGCAGACAGTTTGAAAAACAAATACATGGTAGAGTGCTAAGCAACGCTATATCATGGATATATTTAAAGATCATTTTTCTCATGTTTCTCTCTCTCTCTGTTGACATTACCAAAATTTTACTTCATTCTCTTATTCCCTCACATATTATGCAACACTCCTTTTTGTCGGTCTCCTTTGTTCTACTCTTAAGCTCCTCTCTTCTAAGTCCAGAATGCTGCCACTTTTTCATACTGTTTTCTTGGTTGGCATCGTCTTTTGTTGTCTTCACTTTAAGCTTCTTGTACTTAATATTAAACTCCCCCCTAGTCTCACTTCTCTTTCCTTTTCTCGCTTGAGCTATTATTTCATAGGAACCAATCTAGAAAATTACATTTTCTTTCCCCACCTTCATTCATCTTCCCTTGCAGTTGCCAACCACTGGTACACATAAAACGGCCCCTTGGTTACTCACCGTGAAGGGTCCTTCTCCTCTGAGGACAGGAGGACATCTTGGGTGATTCCAACCGTCCAATCGGGGAGGCAGGAAGTTATTAATCTTGCTTCCTCTTCCTCTAGTAGGTGGGGCCACCCTCTGATCCCCAGTTCTTTTCCTGCCTCAGGGGAGAGCAGTAGTATTTAGGCTAGCTTAGCTACCCTGTCTATCTATTGCCTTTACCTAGTGTCTTATCTTTTGCTATACCTTTCTCTTTAGTCTTCTCTTCCTACCTCTATCCTTCACTGACCTTTTAACCCTCTCACTGTCCCTTTCACGAGGAGCCCTGGTCTCCTCAGAAGAAAAGAATGTCCACAAGGGAGTCGTCGGACTCTGAAGAGTCCTTTATGGACAAAGCGGACAGCTGCAACCTAGGAGCCATTCTGCCGACGGCGGGAGAAGGCTCAGCAGGACCAGACGCGCCACGGAGGCTCGATCGGTCCCCAGAAGAAGGCACTTCCAGGAAGGAAGGTCAGCCTTCAAAGAAGCGCCCCCGTCTGCCGAGCAAGACGTCAGAGGGGGCTGCAAGAAGAGCCAGGTCGACCGGAGGCGGCAGCAGAAGACGCGGCTCAGTTTCGGTGGGAAAAGCGGCCAGACGCGATTTCCCGCCAAAAAGCGGCTCCGTGCTTGCCAACCTCCCAGCGGGAGAAGTTGAGCAAAATAATGATTCCAACACGCAGAACTGCTCCGGAGCCACTGCAGGAGAGCAAGTAAGTGAGGATTGAGAGACTCTTTCCCCCCAGATCCTGGCAGCCATCAGGGCAACCCTTAGAGAAGAGCTATGGTCGCTCAGCCAGGGGCAGGCCTCGGGCCCTTCTTCCCCAGCAGCCACCCCATTGCAACCCACTTGCCAAGACCCTTCACCTCAGAGAGCTTCCTGGCCCACCAAGGCGGCCAGAAAGCAATCTTTCTGTCAGACCTCCACCAGCACCTCTCCATGGCTGGATGAGGATGGCCCTGCAAGTGAGGTATCGGAAGAAGGAGCGTTCCTGTCAGAGGAAGAACGTGAGTTTGACACCAACCTTCCCCAACAGTCTAACAGGCTTTTCCTGTTTGAGGACTATAATTACTTGCTAGCAAAAACTCTTTCTGCCCTTGACCTGAAGGGGGCAACAGAAGGGGAAGAGGAGGAGGAGGGGGCCTCCAAGGCTTCTGACCGTAAGTCCAGACCTAAGGGAAATAAGGAGTTTTTTCCCAGATCAGATGCCAAAGCTGAGGTCTTCCCTTTCCCAGACTATTTTGAGCATCAGCTCCGGGCAGAATGGGCTACGCCAGCAGCCTCAAAGCAAATGCCTAGCCTCATAAAGAAATTATATGTGCTGCCTAATTTTGTGGACGAGTTCTTACAGGTCCCCATTATTGACGCTCCGGTTGTGGCTCTACAATCCCAGGGTCTCCTATCCGAGGACGGCCAAGGCACCATCCGAGACGGCCTCGACAAGAAAGGAGAAGCCGTCCTGAAGAGGGCCCACGAGGCCACGGCAATGGCCATTAAGGCCTCAGCCATTGCCTCAATGGTGTCCAGAGCTTCGGTGGTGTGGATCAGAAGGCTGATCCAACTTCTACCTGTCAACGACAAGCGTTTGCTGGACGGGGCCGACAGAGTTCTCAAGGCGTGCACCTTCGTGGCTGACACTACACTAGACAGCCTTTCTCCTTCTTCCAGGGCCATAGCATCATCTACAGTGGCCAGACGCCTGTTATGGCTGAGAGCGTGGCAGGCCGACGTCCAGGCTAAGCTGATAGTTGCATCTTACCCCTTTCAGGGAAACAAGCTGTTCGGGGACCAACTCGACAAGATCCTGGTGGAGACCAGGGATAAAAAGAAGGCACTTCCCAAGTCCCTAAAATATGCCCCAAGGAAACCATATTTCAACCAGCCCTTTCGCTCTCAACACACTCTGCCGAGAAGCAGACAAGACTACAAGCGTCCATGGAACCCACCCAGGAATCAGGCCAGACGTTCCAACTTCACTTCAAGATTCAACCGCACCCAGGGCTCTCGTGGGAACAGGCATGAGTCAGAGGACAAGGGGCAGAAGCCCTGACTGTCAAAGGACCTCAGTAGGGGGCAGGCTCCTCCTCTTTCGTCAGGCCTGGGTGGAATCAGAGGCAGACGCTTGGGCCTTAGAAATCGTCTCCAATGGTTACTCCATAGAATTTGCCTCTTTTCCACCAGAGCGCTTCGTTCCTTCTCCCACGAAGAGGGACCCGCACAAGAAGGCCATAACCCTACAAGCTGTGCAACATCTCCTACAGAAAAGGGCCATCGAACCGGTGCCACCACCCGAGAGGGGTCGCGGCGTCTATTCGATCTTCTTCACCGTGCCCAAGCGAAACGGAGATTGGCGGGCCATTCTCGATCTCAAATACGTCAACAGACATATCCAACTACGTCATTTCAGGATGGAGACTCTCAGGTCGATTGCCGAAGCCCTTCGCAAGGGAGAGTTCCTGACGTCTATAGATTTGACGGAGGCATATCTTCACGTACCAATCTCCACATCACACCGAAAGTTTCTCAGGTTTTACATCCAGAAGGAGCACTTTCAGTTCAGGGCACTCCCTTTCGGTCTGGCTACGGCACCCCGGGTCTTCACGAAGCTCCTGGTGGTTCCGATAGTCAAGCTGCGAGAGAGAGGCATTCACGTGCATCCATACCTCGACGATATTCTACTGAGATCCGCCTCCAGACAGGGCGCAATCAGGGACACGGAGTACACCCTACGCTTCCTCGAGAGCCACGGGTTCCTAATAAACCGCGAGAAGTGCTCTCTGCTCCCATCCCAGCGGCTGGAGCACCTGGGCATGACCATAGACACCATCAAGGGCAGCCTTTTTCTTCCAGAAGCCAAGAGGTCCAAGACCAAACAGCTGGCACAGCAGGTGATCAAGCAACAAGCATCTCCGCTGATGGAGCTATCCAAGCTGATGGGACTCCTAGTGGCCAACTCAGAAGCCCTATACTGGGGAAAGTTCCACGCCAAGCCGCTCCAGATATTCCTGCGTCCCTTCCAGTGGCAGATCGGCTGGAAGGAGAACTTCAAGGTTCCTGTTCCCTTAGAGGTCAGAAACAGCCTGAGATGGTGGACCAGGGACCACAACCTGGGTCAGGGCAAGAGTTTTCTCTCACATCAACGCACTCAAATTTTCACAGATGCCAGTCTCAAGGGATGGGGGGCATCCTTGGACAGCATACCCGCCCAGGGGGTTTGGTCGACGCCGGAAAAGGGCCTTCCGATCAACGTCCTGGAAATGCGCGCAGTCTACCTGACCTTACTACACTTCAAGGACCAGATTGCCCAGTCCCACATCCTGATACGGACAGACAACGTAGCAACCAAAACGTACCTGAACAAGCAAGGGGGAACCAGATCGTCGCGCCTCCAGAAGGAAGCAATCAAGATCATGAAGTGGGCGGAACGCAACCTGGCATCCATTCAAGCGGAGCACATCAGGGGTGTGCAGAACGTTCATGCCGACTGGTTGAGCAGGGAAGCTCTACATCCAGGGGAGTGGTTCATCAAGAAGGAAGTCTTCGGGATCTTAGCGGAGCATTTCGGCTATCCAGACGTGGATCTCTTCGCGACGCCTCTGAACAGACAAGTCCAGAGGTTCTTCTCCAGGTACTTCCACCCCTCGGCGGAGGATATAGACGCCCTCACGGCCCCCTGGCCGGATGCCCTCCTGTACGCCTTCCCTCCTCTGCCGCTACTCCCACGACTGCTTCGGAGAATCATGGACTTGGGTGCCACAGTCATAGTGGTGGCACCCTGGTGGCCAAGGAGACCGTGGTTCTCAGCCCTTCAACAGTTATCGACCGCTGCGCCCTTGCGCCTGCCAATCGTACCAGACCTGTTACAGCAGGGCCCGATCTGGCACCCTCATCCAGAGTGGTGGGCCCTAACCGGATGGAAGCTGAACGGAGCTGCTTCCTAGGCCTGGGTCTCCCACATCAGGTGGTTGACACACGGATGGCTTCCAGAAAGAAATCCACCACGCGAATCTACAACTACACGTGGAAGGCTTTCCACAGACGGTGCCGACGCAAGAAAAAGCAAGGGGCGGAGTTATCCTTACACTCTGTGCTAGGCTTCCTCCAAGAAGGCCTCGACAGCGGCCTGAGCGCGGCAACGCTGAGGAGACAGGTCGCGGCCATTGGTTCTATATGAATGGACGAGAAGGGCGCTCCTCTATCCTCTCTCCCATTAATTCGAAGATTTCTCAGAGGGGCCACACTACTGAAATCCCCAATGGTTCACCGTTTTCCCACATGGAGGCTTAACGTGGTCCTTTCGGCGCTGACTAAGCCCCCTTTCGAACCTCTCCGAGACATCCCTATCAGATGGCTGAAACTCAAAGCGATATTCCTGGTGGCAATTACATCTGCTCGCAGAATATCGGAGCTGGGTGCTCTATCTATTCGCCCCGATCTGTGCGTCTTCCACAGAGATAAGGTGGTACTGCGCACGGATCCGACTTTCCTTCCTAAAGCGTATTCCATCTTCCACCGATCCTAGGAGATCAGCTTGCCATCCTTTGCTCCTAACCCTCGTCACCCAAGGGAACAGGAATGGCATACCTTAGACGTCCGAAGAGTGCTCAAAGCGTATCTAGTCCAGATGGAGGACTTCAGGCAAACGGATTCGCTGTTCATCAATGTCTCCCGTCCCAGGAAGGGACAGCGCATGGCTCCCGCAGCGATAGCCTACAGCATCAAGTCATGCATAAAGGAATCCTACAAGGCCCTCGGTCTGGACGCACCGCAGGGCATTACGGCACATTCCACGAGGAGTGCGGCTACCAATGCGGCCCTGAGAAAGCACGCATCTGTGGAAGAAATTTGCAAGGCCGCCACATGGTCCTCTCTATCTTCCTTCATCCGACACTATCGCTTACACTCAAGCGCTTCGGCTGACGCAGCATTTGGGCGGAGAGTGCTTCAACATGTGCTACCAGACGAAGAGGCATTCCCACCCGATGCCTAATGTACTGCTTTGGGAGCACCCAAGATGTCCTCCGCCTCAGAGGGAGAACGGCCCCTTGGTTACTCACCGTGAAGGGTCCTTCTCCTCTGAGGACAGGAGGACATCTTGCCCTCCCATTGCTCTTCGTCCCACGCTGCCAGCCCATGTTCATTCTCATGTTTTCTACTCATGTTGTATTGCTTCCACACCTCCGCCTTGCCTGTTGCGAGGTGTGTGTTTTGTCTGACTACGTATGTTGTTCTCTACGTGTTGTTTACACGTTGCATGCTAATCACCTGTTTTGAGTTCTATCTTCCTAGTTTGTTATACCTTTTACATGAGGGAGATACTGATACTGCTGAGGGGATTCACCCGAACTGGAGATCAGAGGGTGGCCCCACCTACTAGAGGAAGAGGAAGCAAGATTAATAACTTCCTGCCTCCCCGATTGGACGGTGGGAATCACCCAAGATGTCCTCCGCCTCAGAGGGAGAACATCCTATTCTTGTTTCTATTACCACATTACAGTTTCTCCTTAAGAGGCATTCCCCCCTCCCCCAGGAGCTTCCAGACTTTGCTTACTTCTTTTTTATCTTCACTCTTCTTTCTACAATGACTATACAGGACGGTCTTTTAATTTTTGTAGCATTTTGAACATGTTATGCAGAGTAATATTATTTCACAACATTGTTGCATCCTATAAGCTAGGGGGATCCTGGTAGTGGCTTCTGCATTCCCTTTTCCTGTAACATGCAGCTACTCTGCAAAATAGCACTCAAAAATGAAGACTAAACACAGTTTGGAACTCTGGTTTGCAGGAAAATCACAAATTCTAATTATTTGTTTGGACAAAAGGGCAAATTATGGTTTACCATAGAAAATAAAAGTAATTAATTAGTTGGCAATGTGAAAAGAAAGGGGGGATATGTACACCCAAGGATCCTCCAGATTCATAAGACTTAGAATAATATACACTAAATTAGCTTTCACAAACGTGGGAATGTGGATTTGGGACTCTGGCTCCCTGTACTTGATGGGGCAGTGCTTACAGAGTTAGGAGCCTGGGGGTGATTCTGGATGCCTCCTTGAAAATGGAGGCCCAGATCATGGCGGTTGCCAGGTAGTCGTTTTTCCATCTTTGACAGACCAGGCAACTCGCCCCCTATCTCTCGACTCACGACTTAACTACAGTGGTCCAAGCAATGGTCACCTCTAGGTTAGACTACTGTAACGCGCTCTACAAGGGCTTCCCCTGAACCTGATCCGGCGGTTACAACTGGTCCAAAATGCAGCGGCGCAGGTCATCACCGGAGTGCCTTGCACTGCACGTATAACACTGGTATTGCGCCAGCTGAATTGGTTACCGGTGGAGTACTGGATCAGATTCAAGGGTTTGGTACTAACCTATAAAGCCCTATGCAGACTGGGACCGGCATATCTACGGGACCGTCTCTCCCTGTATGAGCCCCGGAGGATGCTTCAATTCAATGATAAACAGCTGCTACTGGTCCCTGACCCCAGGGAGGCCCATTTAGCGTCGACCAGAGCCAGGGCCTTTTGGGTCCTGGCTCCAACCTGGTGGAACGCTCTAAAGAGATCAGGGCCTGGCCGGATTTGCTATCCTTCTACTGGGCCTGTAAGACAGAGCTATTCCACCAAGCATATGGTTGATACTCTGGGGCTCCCTGCCGGCCACCTAGAGAAAGCTGTGCCCCTATAAAGGGATATCTACCACCTAGCCTTTGCCATATATTTCTGGAGGTGGTTGGGTGGCGATTACTGATGAAATCTGCTGCCATATGTTTTTCACAACCTGCTGCTGTACTGATTGTTGTGTGTTCTTTTTTAAATATTTAAGATGTTTTATTGGTTTTAAAGATATTGTATTTTATATTGTTCTATTAATTGGAATCCACCCTGAGCCTGTTGGTGCAGGGAGGGCAGAATACAAATTCAATAAAATAAATACATATATACATACATACATACATAAACAAAAGAGAACGGACTCTCAAAATGATGCTGAAAAATATAGATTTTCCTAGGCACCATGAAAACTGAGCCTAAAAGTCCATTCATTATGATTCTCAACAATACTCTGAATGAATGGAAGATCTTTCTTTCATAAGTACATTTATAAGAAACCACTACTGGAGAAGCCAGAACCCTCCCTTGAGGAATGCACCTCCCATGTTAGTTCTTGTGATAATTCTGCATACTTTATTACAGGCTGAGATATCCAATTCATACTCTGCTTTATTTATTTGCATTTTTAATACCAACAATCTAACAGCTCAAGAATTCAAACTCATATTGATATAATCACACAAAAATAAGTGCCATACATTACCAGTACTAGAATCTTGCAGCACTGGTGCAGCTGTAGTGCCTAAGCCATGTATGAGGTTTCCAAGCTCTTCTAGGGCACATATAAGCATATGCTGGATACCTATTACATCTTTTGTACCAACATGGTTTTCCACATTGGAGTCACTCGTTGCAGCATCTAGGAATACAATAACATTGATTATCTACTCTTTATCATATTAAGTAAAACAAAGTATTTCAAAAATGCTGGGATGAGCGAAATTACATGTACCATATTCAATACAGTTTTATGATTAAAGGGAAAGCTCATGACAACACTGAGTCAGAGGCAAGTATTATGCAAAAATGAACCAAGCTATACATATTCCTTTTGCAAACAATTCTAGAGAACTATGCAACATTTTTGTATGATATTACATCAGTGTTAGAAATATGATTACTCCATATCCTTCCTGAGTAGATCAGGAAATGATAAAAGCACTGGTGAAAGGAGGAAAGGGGAGGCAGAGGGGCACATAATCTTGTTAGTCCCATACCCACAACTTTCTTCAGTTTCCAGATGGCTTGACAAATCTCCTTTGCAGTTGCAATTTGAGCTTTCTCCCCAAGAAGGCCTCCTACAGTAGCTCGGAGGATAAATGAAACACAACGGCGGCAACAGATTGCATCCATTTGACTCTGAATAGCTTTAGGGTGCAACTGAGAGACTAAGTGTAGAACATGGGAAAGCAAGACTGAGAAATTCCTTTCAAGCCATGGACCTCCTAGTGTGGAGATAAATACCACATATGCCTGAAAGACAGTTTTGATTAAAAACATTTTAAATCAAAATACTCTTTTAAAAAACCCGTGCATATTCCCAGTTATAAAACTTCATTATACAGGTAGCCGCTGCTAAAGATTTCTATAATTAAACTTATGCTGCTATCATTCCATTAAAAGCAACATGTTTATGATTCAAGATGGAAAAAGAGGCACAACACGTTTTTCATTTCCAAATTCAGAATTTATGCTGAGAAAATTGTTTTAATTAGAACAGCAGAATCAACCAAGTCTTATTTATAAATTAATTTGACCTACTTTAGTGCTTTATTACATTGCCGAGCAAGAGAAACAGTAGATACTTGTTACGTAAAACATTACATTCAGCTTCATTGAACAAGTGCTTCCAGCTACTTAACATTCTGCACATGGAACACAAATTTAATGTATGAATGCATTTTAAGAACTATTAGATTATGATGACCTGCTACCTTGTGAGGAGTCAGGGACTCGTCTCCTTTTCAGACATCTCTCCCCCTTTGTAGATTTTAATTAGAGAATGTTTGCAAATACTGAAATATTTCTTCTCATTACAAATGCAGTTTAATTGTCTGGCAACCACGGGAGTCACAACAGAACTACAGAATATACAGCTGCTTCACAAATCTATTGTGAAGGTCATTTATCTTGCTGTGTATCAACCCTTAACTAATGCTTAACGGGTAGTTTACTTTATAAATACTGTATGTGCACAGATAATCAGTCACAATGGGAAGTAAGTGCATTAAAATGCAGATACACACATTGAGTATTGTCCTAGTTATTAAAAGAGTTATTTTGAGGCCAATCTCTTCATTTTTAAATAATTTTTAATACATTTAACCACTGTTTTATTTAAAGATAAAGAAAAAGGATAACTCTAATCAGACAGTACAATGTCTGATTGTATATGAAAAGCCAATTATTTCAGGGGCACATTCTGGGAATCACACTACTTTCATACTACAAGAAAGCTAGCACATGAATCCATCTTTCAGAAAAAAACGCATCTTCTGAGGACAAGGTTTCTGTAGTTCTCCTGAACATTCATTTTCTAGAGATAATGGAAGAGATTCACCTACCCGCCACCTCTGCACTAACCATTTGCAAGTTGCAACAGAAATAGCCCTAAAGCTTTCTCCCAGCAATCTGCTACAGATTGCTACAATGATCCAGGTGAAATAATTCTATTTAAGAAAATAAAGAACAAGTTGCAGCATTTTGCTGTTTAGATGTGATATTGCTCAGAAAGATAAAAAAATTAGCAAGAGGCAAAGCCTGTTTTTCTGCTGGATTTGTGTTGTTGCTTTTTTTAACCAAAAGCAGTATCAGAAATTTTCCATGCATGAACTCCATTGACTTGTCCAGGCACTGACTGGCTAAACACAGATTTGCTCTTCTAGTTTTATCTCCTTTCAATGGTATATAATCTAGATGACTTATTGAAAAGAAATGCAATTATCCCCAGCAGTAAATGATGAAGAAAAATGCAGTGAGGTTACAGTGGGGCCAATCAAGTTGTTTCTGCATGCTTGATCAAGGAAAATTCTTTCAGACATCAGTTGAGAACAATTACTTGTTTAAAGAGAGACCAGCTAATTTGCACTGCTTTTGTGGTATCTGAAAGTACATAACATTGCAAACTGTTCAGTATTCCTTTTACAAAAAGAACCTTTTCTTTTTATGTTAGGAAGCAACTTACAGTGCAATCCTACACAGAGTAACTTTGGGTCCATTAGAATCATCAGTCATAGAGTGGACTAGCTCTGCATAGGTTTGCACTGTTAAACTATTTGTATTTAAAAGATAATGAACTTATTCAATCTTCAGTTTTTAATCAATAGCTGGACCAAGAAATTATGCTATTTTCAACATCATGATAGGACATTTTAAATAAAAAGTGACAGTAAATTCCTACCAACCATTTTAAAACATTAACAATTAAGCTACCATCAACATGTGGGGTAGAAGACTATGAAATATTAGAAGAAAAATAATCAGGTTGCTGTAAGTAAGTGTATATATATATATATATATATAATATGTCAAACCTGCGTTACTCCAACTCTAACATCTCTGCTTACTGAACTGGTCCCTTTCAGTATGTCTCCACTGGCTCGTAGAAATCCTGAACTCCCGCGTAGGAAGCCTGTCCCCAGCAATTCCAAAGCTTCCTCAAATGAAATTTTACGAACATTTTGTTTGGCAGATGCTTTATTGTTGAAAAAAAATGGGAATGTCAGTACCAGTCACTGAAAGAGTTTTATACATTTTCTACTCTGTTCTACCACTTTTTCTTACAGGTAATAGAATTAGATCCAAATATTGAAGAATAAATTCTTAAGAGAAAGTTTCTGGGCAAAGAAGCTGAAAAATGCTGTGCAGTCCAGGTTTATGTATGTTCACTTAGACATCCTGTTGTATTTAGTGGCACAAATATATATAGCATTGAACCTTTAGAAGTGGTAAGAAGAGAAATTTTAATTTTTAATTTAATTTATTATATTTATATTCCGCCCTCCCCGCTTTCGCAGGCTCAGGGCGGATAACAAATACAAACACCATTAAAAAAAACAGGGTCTCTCACCTGTAACTGTTGATCGTCGAGTCTCTTCTGTGCAGACACACATTGGGACTGCGCAGGGCAGGCCAGCCGTGGAAAAGATTTTTCTAGCTTCCAGAGATGTGAAGGGGATGGTCGGACCCACCGTGCATGCGCGCCAGTGTTCCCGCCAATTTTGAATGTATATATATATATCTGAGCGTCCCCGCCATTCCCTCAGTTCACCTGAGCCGCTGGAGAACCAACTTAGTCAACAAAGCACTCACAGCGGGGTAGGTGGGAGGGAATGTGTGTCTGCACAGAAGAGACTCGACGATCAACAGTTACAGGTGAGAAACCCTGTTTATCGTTGTCGTCCTTCTGTGCAGCCCCACATTGGGAGAATAGCGAGCATCTCACCAATGGGGGCGGGTGTGAGTATATTACTGGAATAAGGAATGCAGGACAGCCGTGCCAACAGCTGATTCACGCCATGCATTCACGTCCACAGAATAATGTTTGATGAAAGTGTCTGCAGTGGATCACATTGCGGCTTGACAGACGTCCTGCAGCGGCACTCCCCGCAGGAAGGCAGCAGAAGCAGCTTGCGCTCGAGTAGAGTGAGCGGTAAGCAACAAAGGACACTGGACTCCAGCTTGCTGATAACAAAGTTTAACTGTAGACACAATCCAACGAGAGATGGACTGGGCAGAAGCAGGCAAGCCCTTGCGAGTGCCGGAGTAACACAAAAACAGAGCAGGAGATTTCCTAAAACATTTGGTGCGATGTAAATAAAACAATAAAGCACGTTTCACATCCAAGGTGTGTAGCGTCCGTTCCCCTGGGGACGAGGGTGTCGGAAAAAAGGAAGGGAGGACCACCTTTTGCTGCAGGTGAAATTTGGAGACCACCTTGGGCAGAAATTCCATGCTAGTGTGGAGCATGACCGTACCAGGGAAAAACTGCAGGAAGGGAGGGTCACACCTCAGAGCAGACAGCTCCCCTAACCGTCTAGATGATGTGACTGCCACCAGAAAGGCTACCTTTTGTGTGAGTAAAGGCAAGGGACAGGTGGATAGGGGCTCAAAGGGCCGGAGCATCAGCTAGGAGAGTACCAGAGACAGACTCCACTGAGGAATCGGAGGGGCCCTAGGAGGGAAGGTCTTGAATAGGCCCTTCAGGAACTGCTTGGAAAGCCACTGTGTAAAAACAGTCTTCTCATCAATCTGCTCGTGGAAAGCAGAGATCGCAGCCATGTGTACCTTAATGCTCGAAAAGGCAAGACCCTGCGAGCACAAGTCCAGGAGGTAGTCCAGAATGATAGGTAAGGGACAATCAAAGGGAGAAATCCCCTTGGGGGCCAACCACCCGGAAAATCGGGACCACTTCCTCTGGTAGGATAGACGAGTTGATAGTTTCCGGGCATTCAGAATAACCTTAAGAACCTTTGAGGAGAGGCCTATGTCGAAGCGCACAGGATCCAGGCAGCCAGGTTCAGAACCGCCACATTGTGGTGCCTGACCCCGTCCCTGATCAACAGGTCCGGGGCAGGTGGCAGTGCTAGGCATCGTCCCTGTGAAAGGGAGAGTAAGAGAGGGAACCAATCTTGACGAGGCCACCGAGGGGCAATCAGGATACAGTGGGTGTTGAAGGCCCTGACCCTGGAGAGGACCTTGTGCATGAGTGGGAAGGGTGGGAAGGCATAAAAGAGACCTGGGGACCAGGGTATCTGAAAGGCGTCCCCTAGCGAGCAACGGCCAACACCAGCCCGGGAGCAGAACAGTGGAGCCTGCTTGTTGTGGGCCGTGGTGAAGAGGTCGATGAGTGGAGTACCCCATGTGCGGAAGACTTGGTGGAGGTAAGCCCTGTTGAGGGACCACTCGTGCTGAGGCAGAAACATCCTGCTCAGTGTGTCTGCTGCGGTGTTGAGCTCCCCGGCAATGTGAACGGCCCTGGGAAGGACGTTGTTGACAATGGCCCAATTCCAGAGAGTCGCAGCTTCCCTGCAGAGCTTGAGCGAGACCGTTCCTCCCTGCTTGTTGAGATAGTAGTGGGCCGTGGTATTGTCCGATAGGACCTGAACCCTCTTGTCCCGAATGACATCTGCAAAAGAAGCAAGGGAGTAACGGATCGCTCTAAGCTCTAAGAGGTTAATGTGCATGTTTGCTTCAGTTGGGGACCAGATGCCTTGGGCTGACAGTTGCCCAAAGCGACCCCCCCCATCCCAAGTTGGAGGCGTCAGTAAAGACGGTGACCTCTGCCAAGAAGGGGCCAAAAGGACAACCTTCGGACAGGTTTTCAGGGACAGTCCACCAGGCCAAGGAACGCTGTATCACCCTGGAGATGGAGAACTTCTGATACTGGCCCATAGTGAGGGGGTTGAATCTCCGGATGAACCAGTTTTGTAGAGGCCTCATGCGCAGGCGTGCAAAAAAGACCACCCCTATGGAGGAGGCCATAAGGCCTAGCAATGTCTGAATTAAGAGGGCAGGTTGGAACCGGTCGTGCATGAAATGACGGGTCAGGGAGGAAAGCCTTTTCAACCGATCCGGGGGTAAGTAGGCCCTTCCCCGTGGCGAGTCGAAATGGACCCCTATGAATCTAATGACTGTGCCCGGAGATAAGACAGACTTGTCCCAATTCACCACTAAGCCCAACCTAGTTAGTACGGACAAGGTGAGCGTAACATGGTCCCGGAGAGAGTCAGCCGAGGGTCCCACCAGGAGCCAGTCATCTAAGTAGGGGTAGATAAAGCATCCCCTTGACCTCAGATACGCCACCACAGTGGCCATGCACTTTGTGAAAACCCTGGGTGCCGAGGCCAGCCCAAAAGGCAATACTGTATATTCATATACAGAATCCCCATAGACAAACCGCAGATACCTTCTGTGGCCCTCAAAGATGGAG
Source organism: Eublepharis macularius (assembly GCF_028583425.1). Lineage (NCBI taxonomy): Eukaryota > Metazoa > Chordata > Lepidosauria > Squamata > Eublepharidae > Eublepharis > Eublepharis macularius. The sequence goes on along the minus strand of NC_072791.1, from coordinate 52,842,938 downwards.
ATGTGGAAGTAAGCGTCTTTCAAGTCTAAAATAGCTAGCCAGACGCCCGCTTCCAAGAGCTCTATGACCCTTGTCAGGGTCAGCATCCGAAATTTCTCAACCTTTAAATAGATGTTAAGGCCCCTAAGGTCTGAAATGGGCCGAGACCCTCCATCTTTCTTATCTATGAGAAAGTGTCTTGAATAGAATCCCCAAGGGGAAGTAGCGACATTGACCACTCGAACAGCACCTTTGTTCACCAACTCCATAACATTATTATGTAAAACAACATCCCAACATGCAGAACAACGGGGAGGGTGCGAAAGAGGAGGTGCATCAGAAAACAACAATTTGTAACCACGGGCCACAATAGACAGGACCCAAGCGTCAGAGGTAATAAGTTGCCAACAGGGCAAAAAGGGCCGAAGCCTGTCCAAGAAACGGGCAGTAACAACAGTGTCCTTGGAGGCCCAAGGACTGGGCAGCATCCAGGCCTAGTCAGAAGACAGAAGGCTTCTGCACGGATGTAGAGGGTTTAGGTGAGGGGGGCTGCTGCTTCCCCTTGGACCGGCCAGAGCGCCTGGAAGAATGACGCTGCTGGGACGGGTAGGATCGGTGGCCATATGACTGGCCCGAGAAGAACCGTCCTTGACGCTGTTGGTATGGCTGGTAAGGGGTCTGTAGGATCGGAACCGACCGTAACGATACCTCGGTCCCGACGGCTGAGCAGAAGGAGCGACTCCCAGGGACTTGGCCATTTGCTGGTTCTTTTTCATCAGCGAGAGGGACTCTTCCGTCTTTTCTGAAAAAAGCTGGGGCCCCTCAAACGGGAAATCCTCCACCTTTGCCTTCTTCTCCGGTGGCAGGGCCGTGGACCGGAGCCAGGCGTGCCGACGCAAGACCACTGAGCAGTCAGCGGCGTCCTTGCCCGCTGTCATCTGCTGCTTCGACAGCTTCATAGCCTCAGCCTGAAGGGCCTTGACCAGGTGGCGGCAATCTTCCGGGAGGTTGGAGAGATAAGAGGACAGCTGTTTCCACAAGAACAAATTGTAGGACCCCATTATAGCTTGGAAATTTGCTATGCGGAATCCTAAGGAAGCAGATGAGTAAAGCTTCCTGCCCATGCCATCCAGTTTCCTGCCCTCCTGGTCTGCCGGAGCTGAAGAGGAACCGTATTGGAACCGAGCCTGACCTTCCTCCGCCAGGATGGAAGAGGGCTTAGGGTGAGTGAAAAGGTATGGACAGTCCTCCTGCTTCAAACGATAGTACCTTTCGACCTTCTTTGCCGTCGGCGGCAAGGATGCCGGGGTCTGCCAGAGCGCAAGAGCATTATCAACAAAATCCTCCACAGGAGGGAACGCCACCGAGGCGGGGATCCCGAATACAACGCCTCCAGCAGCTTGCTTTTAGGCTTGGAGGTCGTGGAGGCAACATCTATCTCCAGCGCCATGGCCATCCGGACCATCTGCTCGGCGAACATTCTGTAGTCGTCATTTGGGGAAGACGAACGGAGCTCTCCTACGGTGTCATCCGCGGAAGGGTCAGAAGCCACATCCAAGGAGTAATCGGACGGGGATGCTAGGCCTTCCTCATCCTCGGAGTTGGAAAATTCCGCCGGGGTCTGTGTCGGAACCAAAGCTGGGCGTCCTGCCGGAGCCGATGTGCAAGGCCCGGGAACCGAGGGATGCAATTGCACTCTAGCCGCAGGAGCAGGTGCAGGTTGCATGGCTGACTGAGCTGGAGCGGAAGACAGTGGAGCTGATGGATGTTGCAGGACGGGAACGGATTGCTGAAACCAAGCCACAAAATCCTGCCAGGAGGTCATGTTCCCCAGCCCAGGGACAGGCTGCCAAGGAGGTAGAGGAGCGGGCATCTGAGCAGGCCAGTGAAACGGCGCCGGAACCGATGGGGTAGGCTGCATCAGAACGGAGACCTCAGACGGTGCTGGAGCGGATGGCAGGGAACGCTCAAATGACTGGTATGGTTCCAAGAGTGGCGGGAACGGGACATAGTCCTCCAATAGTGCCAGAGGAGGCGTACAAGGAGGCGACGGGGTGTGTAGACTCACCATGTCGTCGTCAATCAGAACCGGCCTGGATGGCGAACCGGGTCGCACAATCGGGGTCGGAGATTGGACACGACCCTTGGTTTTTGACTTGGACTTGGCCTTTTTAGATGGGGGCTCCGAAGAAGCCTCGGCGGCCGAAGTCTTTGACGATGACTTCGAAGATGATTTCAATGAGGAACGATTCTTAGCCTTCCGGCTAGAAGGGCGATCCACAGAACCGGAGTCAGATCGGCCCTCCGGAACGGGTTGCCCCGTCGGTTCCGAGGGGAGCGGCTCCGGCGATTTCCAAGACTGTGCCGGCGATGGAGCGGCGGAGCGGGGCTTGTCTCCCGATGAACCCAACGGCTTGGGGGGGAGAAGGTTGGCATCCCACAGGAAAGCCCAGAGCCTGGCCTTCCGATCACTCCTCGCTTTCGGGTAAAGGCCATACACACCGCACAACGCTCCACAATGTGCCCCTCGCCTAGGCAGATGAGACAGAGCTCATGGACATCCGAGTGGGTCATCTTCATGCTGCACTTCAGACATTTCTTAAACAAAGCTGTCTGAGACATCTCGGAATGATATTTCCCACAAGATGGAACACAGGAAAATATCGTACAGCACAATCCACGACGAACAAACTCCGAAGAGACACAGAGAGAAACAAGTAACGCTAGAATAAGAACCTTTCTGAATGGTGGCGAAAAAGGAACTGAGGGAATGGCGGGGGACACTCGGATATATATATACATTCAAAATTGGCGGGAACACCGGCGCGCATGCGCGGTGGGTCAGAGCATCCTCTTCACATCTCTGGAAGCTAGAAAAATCTTTTCCGCGGCTGGCCTGCGCCTGCGCAGTCCCAATGTGGGGCTGCACAGAAGGACGACGACGATCATTTAAAAACATTAAATAATACATTTAAAAACATTAAATATTACAGTTCATGCTGCACAGTGGTTCATACATGCCTCTGTGTTCACATGGGGGCGATGGTTTAACCCGCCCTTCACGGGGGGGGGGCACTGCCCGGCGTCAGCCATATGCCTGGCGGAATAGCTCTGTCTTACAGGCCCAGCAAAATGCAAGCAAATCTTGCCGGGCCCTTGTCTCACAAGACAGAGCATTCCACCAGGCCCAAGTGGGCCTCCCTAGGGCCAGGGACACTTAAAAGATGTTTTCCACCAGAGCGGAGAGTCCTCCGGGGCTCATATGGTGAGAGACGGTCCCTCAGATATGTTGGTCCCAGTCCGCGTAGGGCTTTGTAGGTTAACACAAAAACCTTGAACCTGATTCGGTACTCCACTGGCAGCCAATGCAGCTGGCGTAGCACCGGTGTAATATGCTCCCACACCGATGCTCCAGCAATGACCCGCGCTGCTGCATTCTGTACCAGCTGTAACCGCCGGATCAGGTCCATGGGAAGCCCAGCATACAGCGCGTTACAGTAATCCAACCTAGAGGTGACCATTGCTTGGACCACTGTAGTCAAGTCACGGGGAGACAAATAAGGGGCAAGCTGCCTGGCCTGCCGAAGATAATAAAAGGAAGACCTGGCAACTGCAGTGATCTGGTCCTCCATCTTCAGGGAGGAATCCAGAATCACCCCCAGGCTCCTAACTCTCGGGGCCAGTGTAAGTGCTGCCCCATCAAGTGTAGGAAGCCGGGGATATTATTTTAAAATACATCCTATATTCATGTAACTAGCACTGCAACTAGCACTGTAACTACCACTGCAGTACTCCAGTCAGAGCTCCCGGAAACCAGTGGGCATCAACTGGAGTAACTTTGCAGGGGACTGCACTGTAGGATGCAGTTTACAGAGTCCTTCATTGAAAAATGCTGATTTAAGGCACTAACAGCCCAAGCGTACTACTGGTACACATTATGCCAGCCTCACACTTTTGCAATCCAAATCGTTCTGCATTGCTTACTGTATGTCCCATCCTATTGACTTACACTGTGTTATCTGACTTGAGTCTCAGTGAGAAAGGCAGATTATAAACAAATAACAATACTACAATAATTTGGATATCAATCCATATGAATGCTCTACCTTGGCACATCACTCATCATGCCAATGTTGCTGACTCCTTTTTGTAAATCATACCCACATTACTTGGGGGAAGAGGAGATTTTTTAAAAAAATTATTCTTTACCTGCACAAAGGCACACTAATGAGACAAAGGACTGCTTAGCACAAGTATGCTTCCCTACATAGGTGGGGGGAAACCCATATACATCACTGTACACCATCATAACTTATAACAATGGCATATATTTCGGAGGACATTCACAACTAGTTCAGCTTGCCAATTAATAATCATCCCTACACAACATACGGGTCACCTTCTTGCCTATTTACTGTTTTATCCTACTCTAACCTTAAAAAACAGGTGAAATAGCCCTTGTTCTATTTTTCTTGAGAAAACCAGAAACTGTATAGAACTCCTTTGCATCAAAATACGCACAGCATGAGAACAGGATGCAAACGCCAATGTACCAGAACTGTTTCTTGGTTACCTTAAGGGCAGAACATTTTAAAATAAAACAACAAACATCTTACCTGTGCTTTGTTTTGATGTTACAGCACTAAACAACACATTGCCTAAAAGATTAGAAACAGCAATTCGTACATCGTAATTGGAACCTTCAAAAGACTTAAAACACAGAGTCACAACACTATCCAGCTCTGAACTCCACATAAAAGTTGCTTCACTCTGAAGTTCAAGAAGACACTGCACAAAAATGGAAGACGAGAAAAAAAAAGCTAGGTTCAAGCTCAAATAGTAAATTAATAATTGTGTGCTGTCAAGTTGCAACTGACTTATGGCGACTCCCATCAAGGGGATTTCAAGGTAAGAGATGTGCAGAGGTGGGCTGCCATTGCCTTCCTCTGCATAGCAACCCCAGTCTTCTTCGGTGGTGTTCCATCCAAGTACTAACTGTAGCCAATCCTGCTTAGCTTCCAAGCTTTGACAAAACTGGGCATGTTTGGGCTATTAGGCTGCTATATTACTGAACAATCTGATAAATCAGATTACAGATACAGTCTCATTCAGTCTCAAAAGTATAACCAGTATATTATTTCTAAATGACCTATACATATCGTTATGGCTATAATGGTTAATATCTGAGCAGATAAACATAGCACAACTGAATTTACAATTTCTTCCATAATTACATATTTTTCGTAGGAACGCAATACAAGCCTCAACTGTTTACTGCTTCAGAAAGCAAGGACTATTCCCTTCCTTTTAAATGGGAAAATTGTGCCTCGGTTAGCCAGGTGTGGAAAGAGAAAATGTAAGTAAGCCAGATGTCTATTCACAAGAGCCAGTTTGGTGTAGTGGTAAGAGCATGGGACTTTAATCTGGAGAACAAGGTTTGATTCCCTACTCCTCCACTTGAAGCTAGCTGAGGGACCTTGTGTCAGTCACAGCTTCTAGGAGCTCTCTCAGCACCACCCACCCCATAGGGTGTTTTGTTGTGAGGATAATAACAACATACGCTGTAAACCGCTCTGAGTGGACATTAAGTTGTCCTCAAAGGCAGTATATAAATCAAATGTTGTTATTGTTACCACCATCATCATTATTACTTGGATTATTCCTACAAAGCTTCAAACCTGATGTGCATTATTCTCAATCCCTCCGAAGTAGGGGGAGTCTTTTGTTGGGGAATGGAAGATTTATTACTTACCGAGAAGCTTCCTTTCTTGGTGGTCCAGGAGTGGGGCAGTCCAAATGCTGGGTAGCTCCTCCTCCTTCTTTCGCAGGGTCGGACGAACAAAGTTGTGATCCTAAGAGGGAGGGGCTCCCAGGCTCTCCAGTTCCTTTCCAAGCCCTCACAGTTCCCCAACAAATCAGACCAGGCTCTCACCACCTGAATAATACAACTATAATACTAACAAGATAAACTTTATTCATCGTTAAATAACACAAGAACACCTCAACCATCAAGAGAACACAAACTGGTTCACTTAGGTCAGTTCTCTCAACTGCTCATTCCTTCCCCTTTCATAACTGGGTGGGTTACGACTGCCCCACTCCTGGACCACCGAGAAAGGAAGCTTCTCGGTAAGTAATAAATCTTCCATTCTCCTGTGATCCTGGAGTGGGGCAGTCCAAACGCTGGGATATATTCCTAGCAGCGAACCATAGGGTGGGTGACTAAGCTTCCAGGACGTGCTGGAGCACCCTTCTGCCGAAGGCAGCATCTGCAGAAGCAATCTGATCTATTCTATAATGTTTGGTAAAGGTGTGCACTGACCTCCAAGTCGCTGCCCTACAAATCCTCTCCAAGGATGGGAAGGACCTATATGCGGCCGAGGCGGCCGTTCCTCTCAGAGAGTGTGCCGTAATCCCTTTAGGAGGGGTTACTTTCCTAGCGTATGCTAAACCTATACACTCCCTGATCCACCTGCTGATGGTCGAAGAGGTCACCTTGCTCCCCATTGCACTCTGTTTGAAAGAGACGAACAGGTTTTCTACCTTACGAAACTGCCTGGTTCTATCTATATAGAAACTCAACACTCGTCTTACGGCCAATCTATGCCACTCTTTCTCCTTCTCATGCTTAGGGTTGGTACAGAAGGATGGCAAGACTATATCCTCCCCCCTATGAAAAGCAGAGTTTACTTTGGGAATAAAGGAGGTGTCCATTCTAAGAACCACTTTATCTTGATGGAATGTACACAATTTCCTATTTACTGATAGGGCTCCTAACTCTGACACCCTTCTTGCCGAAGTCAGGCCCACCAAAAACACTGTTTTAAGAGTCAATTCCTTAAGTAGCCATGGGCTCAAATGGTTCTTTTGTGAGTGCGTTTAGAACTAAGTTTAAGTTCCAAGTCGGGAAACGATGCACTTGGGGCGGGTTAAGCAAGGCCGTCCCCCTCAAAAAGCGTTTCACATGAGGATGCTTAGTAAGAGAGGTCCCTCTCTTGGATCCCCTGATGGCTGAAATGGCCGCCATTTGTCTCCTCAACGTGCTAGTACTGAGTCCTTTGTCCAGTCCATCCTGTAGGAATAGAAGAATCTGTTTTATGGATGCCAACACAGGGTTCAGTCCTTTCCTCTCACACCACTCATGAAACACCTGCCATGTCCTGTTGTAGCTGTGATTAGTGGAACCTTTTCTTGAAGCTAGCATGGTGCAAATCACCTTTTCAGCGTAACCTAGGGCCTCAAGCTGGCCACGCTCAACTTCCAGGCTGTTAGCTTTAGCGCCTTGGGGTTTGGGTGTAGGATCTCCCCCTGAGTTATGAGATCCTCCCTGCAAGGAAGAGTCCACGGTTCTGCGCACGCCAGTCTCTTCAGTTCCTGAAACCAAGGCCTCCGTGGCCAGTTAAGGGGCGACTAGTATGACCTCCGCCCCCTGATCCACTATCTTCTGGATTACCCGGTGAAGAATTTTCGTTGGAGGAAAGGCATATAGAAGTCCCCGAGGCCAGTTCTGCGACAGCGCATCCACTGTCATGGCCCCTGGGTCTCTGTATCTGGACATGAATTGTGCCACTTGGTTGTTTTGGGCCGAGGCGAAGAGGTCCACTCCTGGCACCCTGAACCTCTTGCATATCTGTGCGAAGACCCTCTCGTTCAGCTTCCATTCCGACTGGTCTATCCTGTTCCTGCTCAACCAGTCCGCTAGGACATTGTGTTGCCCCGCTACGTGGCTTGCTTTTATGGACCTTAGATTTCCTTCCGCCCACCGAAAGATCTTGCCTGCCTCCTTGCTCAGGGTCCTGGACCTGCTGCCTCCTTGCCTGTTTATATAAGCCTTCGCCGTCATATTGTCAGTGAGGACCATCACATGCTTCCTTCTCTGACCGTCCACAAATTCCAGGAGCCCGTTCCGTATCGCTCTAAGCTCCAGGAGGTTTATGCTGGCCTCTGCCTCTTTGGGAAGCCACTCCCCTTGAGCTATCTGCCCCTCCATGTGAGCACCCCAACCTTTCAGACTCGCGTCTGTTGTGAGAGTCACTCTCTTGGGTTCCCTTAGGAGAGAGCCCTCTGCAAACCTGCCCGGTTCCGTCCACCAAGACAGATCCTGCGACAGTGTGATAGGAACTTCCACCTTTCTGTACCACCTGTGAGTGATGACTCTTTGAAAGGGTCGCAAGAATCTCTGTAGAGGCCAGGTATGAAATCTGGCCCACTGCAGGACATCCTGACACGACACCATCATTCCTTGTAATTTGGCCAGTTGCATAACCTCCATCACTTTCCTTGTCTGAACTGTCTCTGACATATTCAGGATCTTTTGTTGTCTTTCTGGAGATATGAACATCTTGCCCACCGTGGTGTCTATTATTACCCCCAGGTGAGAGATTCTCTGTGTCGGGGTAAGTATTCTCTTCTGGCGATTGATGATGAAGCCGTGATTCTCCAGACAGTTCATGGTGGCCTCCACCGCCCTCTGGGCCAACACCCGAGACGGCACCTTTATCAAGATGTCGTCGAGGTAGGGCGACAGGGCTATCCCCTGCACCCTGAGGAAGGCCACTAGGGTCACCAGGACTTTTGTAAATAACCTTGAGGAGGATTTCAGACCAAAGGGGAGAGCCCTGTATTGGTAATGCTTCCCGTTGTAGGCAAAACGAAGAAATTTCCTGTGCGAAGACCTGACAGGGATATGCAGATAGGCCTCTGACAGATCTATGGAGGCCAAGAAGTCCCCTTGCTGTAAGGCCCCTGCAGTGGACTTCAGGGTCTCCACCTTGAACCTCCTGGATCTTATATGAAGGTTCAACCATTTCAAGTCCAGAATGGCCCGCATGTCCCCGTTTTTCTTTGGGACCAGAAAAAGGACCGAGTACACTCCCTGCTTTTGAGAATGTGCAGGTACCGGTTCTATCGCTTTGATCTGAAGGAGGTGCCTGATAGCTTCCACCATTTTCAGGTGCTTCGTTAGAGATGGATTCCTGAGAACTTGAAGAAAACGCCTTCGTGGCACCCTGTCGAACTCCAAGGAATAGCCCTTGGATACTACTTCCAGTACCCAGTTGTCTGAAATTGTAATCCTCCACTGGAATATAAAGCCCTGGAGACGGCCTCCGACCTGTCCAAGCGTCCGCTTTGTCAGATAGTCATGCTTGGCTGCCCTTCTTTTGTCCTTTGCTTTGGGTGGACGACTTTCTGAAGCTGAAAGATCTGCCATCTGACCTAGGCTTAGGTTGCCATCTGCCCTTGAACGGTCTGTCATTAGTTTGCCTGGCAGGTCTTTTATAGTCATGAAAGGAATGTTTCCCTTTAAACTTGGAGTCCCTTTTCTTAGATGGCAGGACCTTCTTTTTCTCAGCATCCTCCACCAAGAATCTATCCAGGTCCTCCCCGAAGAGTTTAGTGCCAGAAAAGGGAATCGCTGCCACCTTACTACAAGCTGGCGGGTCCACATCCCAATTCCTGAGCCATGTGTTCCGTCGCGCCGCTATGTTAAAACCCATGGCCCTAGAGGACATCTGAAAGGAGTCCAGTGTGGCATCTGCCAAGAAGGCTGCCGCCAACGCTATTTTCTTTGCTTCATTTCTGATTTCCTTTGATACCTCCTTACCCACAGATGCCAGGTCTGACGCCCACATAAAGGCCGCTCTTGCAAATAAGGACCCCATCGCTGAGGATTTTAGAGATGCTGCAGATGCCTTGAAATTCCTGCGCAACGCTTGCTCAATCTTTTTATCTGAAGGGTCCTTGGGCATACCCTCAGCATCCATAGGTAGTACCGAAGACGTTGCCAAGCTGGAGATGGGATCATCTACTGTGGGGAGTTTGATCTTCTTGGAGTCGTTTGCTGACAAAGAGTAGAACTTGTGGAAAACTGATTGATACAGCTTAGGTTTTGCCAGGTTATCCCACTCTGTTTTCAGAACATCATGGAAAATAGCTGGTAGCGGCACCCCTACGTGCTTCGGACCCCCCTTAAGCAGAGCTCTTTCCAAGCCTTGGGGGTATGAGGGTTCCACTTCTGTAGCTCCTATAGCAGAAGGAGAAATTTCTAGAGTTCTCAGTACCTTTGCCAGCAGCTTAGAAAACATTTCTGGAGGAAAAAGCCTGGTTTGGGACTGGTTTATTTCCATGACTTCCTCTTCAGACAATTCTCCTTCTTCAGCATCAGAGGATTGCTGAGACACTTCAGAGCCCCAGGGGGACTCATCAGAGTCACTGGAAATGTCCTCCAACAGGGGGTCCGTTCTCCTCTTTTTAGGTTTGGTCTGTGTAGCCGGAATTGCAGGCCTTTTGCCTTTCGAGGTGCTAGGCCACTGCTGGCTTTGTTTCTGAGGGACCAATTGTGCCTTAAGATCTTTGACTGCTGAGTCCAGATCTTTCTTGATTTCTGTGCTTAGCCATGCTAGAACGTTGTCTTTGGCATCTGGCCCAGACAAATCCAGGTCACTGCTCCTCAGGTTCTCCCCTTGATTGGGGTAAGTAGGCCTTGAGGCCATCGAAGACTCTAAATTGCTGGGCATTGGATGAGCCTCCCTTGCCTCAGATATACTGGCTTCTGAAGACATTCCCGCCAAATTCTTCGCGCCTAAAAGTGAAAGTAAGCAGGAACCATTTTAAAAGAAAGGCCCTTTCTCTCTCTCTCTCTCTCTTTTTTTTTTTACAGACTTTCCCAAACAGCACTACTGAGGACCCAGATAACGAAAAGCCCGTCCCATCGGAGAGACTATGGACTCCTTTAGCCAACAGGGTAATTCAGTCCTAGACCGATTAGAACCCAGCCGCAACGTACAGGGCTATATCTGGCTTCACCAGCACTTTCCAGCCCTCCCAATCCATTTACCTGCGGCTTTCCCCCCCCCCCTGCTTTTTTGCCTCGTCAGAGGCTTTAAGCAGGCGAAAGCCTTCACTCACAGTTTTGGCGCGGCAAACGAGGTTTCTGCCGCTTGGGAGACGATTGCCTTCCTCCCTGGTTGCAGCAGCGGCAGCAATCTTCTCCCGCTCCCTTGTGCCTCAGCAGATACCGGGGCCTAGCTGGCTAGGCTCATCGGCTCTGCGGCTCGTTCCCCGCAGCTTCTGCCGCAATTCCAATGCTGGGAGGGGGGGAGGGGGGGAAAGGGGAAGGAGGAACCAGTCCTTCCTATATCCCCACGAGCCCGCGCCTATCTTCTCCGAATGTTCCAAGGATCGCTGCTCACGAAGAGCGAAGAAAATTACATCCCCTGCAGAGCAGGGCTGGACAAAAACTGGAGAGCCTGGGAGCCCCTCCCCCTTAGGATTGCAACTTTGTTCGTCCGACCCTGCGAAAGGAGGAGGAGGAGCTACCCGGCGTTTGGACTGCCCCACTCCAGGACCACAGGAGAAGGAAAGCAACACCTGCCAGTCTGGAGTGCAATACCACTTTCCAATACATAAATTCTTAGCGGCCACAACAACAGTTGAACAGTACAATCCTAAACCACATTACACCCATCTGAGACTATTTACATCAGTGGTCTCAGAAGGGCCTAACTCTGCTTAGGACTGCACTGGGAATCACGAAAACTATGTGTGTCTCAATGTCACCAATAGAGAGCTAAATGGGGACAACTGCAGTGAAGAGTGTAAATCATACACATCCAGATGACATACAGGACTTGCAGCCACTACAAAACAGAATGTACACAAAATGTACAGAAGTGTCAGACATTTATTTCTTGCTGGAAAAACTTCTTAGTAAATGCATACAGGGTGACAGGTTTGCGATTTGCCAATCCGATTATGTTTATTTCTGACAAAAGTCTTTTCTGTGCCACTGGAGGAGAAAATAAATTGATTTTCTTTTATCACCCATTTACCATATGCAATTGGACATAAGATTAATTACTTGAAACAACTAATTGGGTACTTTACCTTTGCAGCAGCACAGCGAACTGCCATCGATCTATCTGTTAAGCATGAGCGAGCAGCTTTGTAAATATCTCTATGACATGGAACTGCAGCAATTCCCAGACCTTTCAATATATTTTGCAAACTTAGCATGATTTCATACCGTCCTTGAGACTGACAATACAAGACAACAGAAAAAGATCATTGCATTTTACAACTAGGGAGTATTTCATTTGTTCATATATTACATTTTTATGTCACTTATTTGCAAAGGAATTCCTGGCACACTTGCCAGATAAGTTAGGTTGATCAGATCAATGTCTTCATTCTAGATTGGGGATTGAACCTAAGCTTCCTCATAGCAAATCTCTGCATCCTAGCTACTGTACTTTGGTGCGTCTTTCTGAACACACATGGACAGTAAAGTGTGAATAGGATTGTAACCTATGCAGCAAATCCCACAAAGGGAATGAAAGAAGAGATTTTTGGTTGAAGTCTGCACTTAGAAAGCAATAACAGTAATTATTATAAAGAAGAGCAGTACTCTTTTACAGTAAAAAAATGAACTTGTTGACAGAATTAAAATCTGACAGAAATAAAAAAATAGTATGATAATATACCATTCCAAAATTGAAGAGAGATTTTTTGGAAATTGAAAAAATACTTAGAAAAAAGATGGGATGTTAAAGGACAATTATGGTATTTTGAGTGTTATTAAGATAAGACATAATGTAAATCTTTACCATTAAATTTAAAATGACAACTAAGAGATAGTATTTGTAACAGAAACGGGGGGTTGTAGTGCTGTTGGAAGTCAATAGAGGAAAGGGGGAGGGGAGGGGGTGGGGAGCATACACTATATCTATAGGGGATAATTAGTAAGTAAGATGTATTAACAGTATATATGTTATGTTAACCATCCAATAAAAAATTAAATTCAAAATTGAAAAGAGATTTTCAATAACAGTAGTATTTTACCAGTACTTTTTTTAAAACGAAAAACCACCAATCTCAGCATGTTATTTTTTTACTGCTTTTCAACTCATAAGCTCCTTACCTCTGCATTCTTCATTGCTTTGAGTATGTTCCCTATGGTATCCACAAAACTGTTGCCCAAAATTCTTCCCAGTTTTTTGTACAAATAGCCCAAACAAACCACTGCTGCACTATTTAATGAAAACATTGGAAAGAGGAAAAATGTAGCAGTCAACATATTAAGAACATTTTTGTTTCTTAAGTTTGATGGCTTTGCTACATACAACTACATACAATCCTCAGTTACAACCCAGACCCGAATTGTTACAAAATGTAAAGTAGTTTAGCACAGAGAGCTCAAGCCAAGTGCGGTAAGGATGCAATTCCTCACAAGGTATTTTAAAACAGTTGTGCAAGATCATGTTCTTGTTGCCGTAACTCAGAAGCAAACATCTTCAGCTACTCCATAAAATCAGGGTATTCCCACCATCTCCTGTTTTGCAGCTCTCTTGCTTCATTGATTGAATTATTCCAGCCTATTACCTGATATAGAACCATCCCTACAAAGGGAGCCAAATGAAAAAAGGAATGGGATGAGCAAAAAAAAAACAAAACCTGCCTATGTGCATGGAAAAGACATTATATTGGGGAAAGCTGGGGACCCAGTGCACCTCTCTAGCCTGAGGCCCAAAGAAACCTGGAGCTTGTTCTGCTCTTGCCTACAAAAGTTTACGCTCTGATCTTGTTAGTTTTAATTTAAGATGCTGTGAGATTCTTTTGTTGCTTTCAGTAAAAAAAGAGAATATTCTAATATGGCTTAACTAGAGCCCAGAAGATGTACTTACAGTTTTGTGGGTAGATAGCTTGGTGAATCATCTTTACTGCGAATAAGTTCATTACATTTGTCAACTGTCTGGTGAACAGAAAAAGTGTCGCCAGAACTATAAGTTATAGCAAGGTTCTTTGCAATGAGCTGTCTAACAGGAGGTCCTGGTGAGCTGGTTAATAAAGATGTTAGTTGTTCAATCAGTTTGTTCTGTTTTTCCCTTATATCAGCCTAGGAATAGAAGAACAAGTTAGAATTCAGTTTTTATTTTCTGTTACATCTAATGAGACATGTATATTGTCCCCCAATATGCTTATCAATTATATAATCCATCAGAGTAATCTGCTTTCTGTCAAGAAGCACTGTCAATGCCACATAGTACTTAAACTACACTGACCATTTAAAAAAATCTTTAAAAATAAAAAAAACATTATTTGTATATTAAGACATTAGCAACAAAAGTTGCTCTCTTCTTATATTACTTGGCATTTAATTATTATTGAAATTTGCTTTTGTTCCTGCAAAATATTAGTCAAAATGGGGTTAGTAGGTAGAATTTGATTTGTGGAGAACAAACTTGATAACAATACTTCACATTTGCATAATGCTCTCAAATTTTCAAAGAATTTTATGTGCATTATCCTGTCAGACTGTTCCATTTCACCCTCTACATACATTTAACGTGGTCCTTGGCCACAGTTCTAGGCAGCCATAGCATGGTAGAGAAGTGAGCTGGTAGCACTGTTGAATGCTTTGACTGGTCACCATATTTTTTATTTTTCATTTGCCCATTCTATTGGATGATCATCTGCATAAAAACTTTCAAAAAAGTTTGGGTTAAATTCTTCCCCACCCACACTATAGTTGCCTAGGATTTCAGCCCGCTTGAGGCACAAAAATATTAAAGAAAGTTTTCTTGAAATGTAACATTTAATTTCAGTTTTATGTAATACTAACCCGACTTGTAGCTGGTAGAAGTTTTTCCAAAAACCTCAGCCACTCAAAAATAAATTCTGCTTTCTGAAATTCACCCAGCTGGTTGTAGATTTCTTCATTAAGTAGTAAGCTGTGAGCCAACTCCATTGCTTAAAGTAACTCCTTCTTCTATTTGAAAGTCACTCATTAACATGCAAAGGACTGGAGCTAAGTAGATGGGGTTGTTCACCAATTGAATGAGATGCAATATCTGAATAAATAAAAATATATAATTTTTTTCTAAATCACAAAATGTTTCCATTTTAATACTTGTATAAAAATTAGGTACAGAGGCTGCTCCTTTAAAACATCACAAGCTGTGGCAGCACACCTGCACCAGACACACAACCAGGATCTTGTACACATACACATACTGAGATGCTAAGAATGATACCACAATGTCATGCAAGCTGCTAGAATGGACTTTATTTATTCAGTTATGCAGACGAGTAGGAGCAGAGCACTATGTTGCTAATAAAGTTTTATTTTCTGCATATTTAACTGCAGACATATACCTTATGGGCACATATAAGACATATTTAAAGTATTCTTTTTGTGTATAATTTAGTATGTATTAAATAGTGGGTTCAGACTTGAGGTAAACCAACAGCTCTTTATTCAGTATAACTACACACAACACAAACTGAACAGAAACCCTCAATATATATATACAGCAGCTCCTACCCCTGAATACTGATAGCCAATGAGAACACGCATTTTACAATACCCTCGTTTGCATAACCATATACAATGTAACTTATTTACAGCTCAGTGATTGGTCTTTATCTTGCCCTTCTGATTGGCTGCCACCCGTAATTATTAACCAATGATAGCATAGCCTTGAGTTCTCTTGCAAGCTAGAGTTCGACCAGTACATTACAGTATGTCTATATAAATGACTTGTTTTTGGAAGACATAGCAGAGTGTGGGGTAGGGGGAGATACAGTGGTAGGAAAAGAACAGGCCAAGGGAAAGTGACACCTGAAATTTGTGTTCTCTTGAGTAGGTGTTTTGCCTTGGGCAGGGAAACGGTGTAGGGACCAAAGACAGTCCTGTTATCATGGATAGTTAACTACTTGAAGTTTAGACTTAGACGGATACCAAGACTCCACAGGGGCAGGGGATCAATTAAGATCTCTGTAGCCTGATGGATCTGATTGATTTTCAGATGGCATTAGGGGATTTTCCTGCTGATACAGTCAGTGCTCTTGTTGACATTCTGGTTGACCGCTGGAATGACAAAATGACCCAAGCAATTGACATGATTGCACCCAAGCACCCATTCTCAGGTCTAGGAGACCAGGCAGACCGTTAGTTTACTGAGGGGCTGTGGATGATGAAAAGACAAGGGAGATGATTAGACTGACAGTATAGAATGACTTGAAATATAACAAGTCAAAGGCTAGAGCTGATTTTAAAGTATGTGCTGGTGATAGCAGCAAAGAAACAATATTTCTCCACCATCATTACAGTTGCACAATGTAGATCTGCAGATCCAGGTGTTTGGGGGACTATTCGGTTCCAGCTCAGAGGAGGAGGTGGACGGCTCTGCAATAATTTTGCTAACTGGTATACTTTGAGGATAAAATCTCTTGCATTCATTCCAACTCAGACTACATTAATAGCAACAAAATAAGATGGTCACACAGTACCAATTTGTCCAGTTGTATGGGATACCTTTCAGATTGTCCAGTCTGAGGATGTGGACAAGATTTTTGGAATTCTGAGACCTTCCACCTTGTAGTACAACCCTTGGCCCACCTGGCTGCTTAAATCCGGGGAGGGGGGAAGCAGACCAGATCCAGGAAACAGTAACTGCCACCTGAGAGAGGGAGTGGTCACTCCTGCCTTCATGAGTGTTCAGGTGGACGATGGTGTATCCAGAGAAACCTATTCTAGACTCAGGAGGGTTAAATAACTACCACTCAATCTCAAATATATAATTCTTGAGCAACGTGATTGAACAAACGGTGGCTGGCCAACTTAAAGGATTCCTGAATTAAGTGGATTGTTTGAATATGTTCCAATCTGGTTTCAGGCCTAGTTCCATGACTAAACAGGCCTTGATTGCCCTGGAAGATGGCATGTACCTTGACCTCTCAGCAGCTTTCAACATCAACCATAGCATTCCTCTGGATGGCCTTTTGGGACTGGGACTGGATGGCACTGTGAGTTCTGGACCTACTTTGAAGGTAGGATTCCAAGTGTGGTGCTGTGGAAGTGCTGATCTGCCCCTTATTCTCTGGCCTCTGGGGTTCCAAAGGTCCCATTTAGTCCATCATGCTTTTCAACATGTTTGTAAAGCCACTGGGAAAGGTCATTCAGAGAATTGGGCTTAGTTTGTCACCAACATAGAAATGACACTCAGCTCTATCTTGTGCTTCCTGCAGATCTCAGACAGGCTGTGAACAGAAACTGTGAACAGGTGCCTGGAGGCACTTTTGGAATGAATGAGGGCTAACAAGCTGAAACTTAATCCTGACGAAATGGAAGAATTACTGGTGGGGGAAAAGTTTGACCTGGGAAACGGGTTCTCTCTGGTTCTGGATGGGGTTGCATTGTCCCTAAAACAGCAGGTCCATAGCTTTGTGGTACTGCTGGACCTGGGCCTTCTGTTGGAAAATCAGGTAGCATTGGTTACTAAGGATGCCTTTCATCAGCTTGGTGAGACAACTGCAGTCCTTTCTAGGGGGGAAAGATCTTGTCACTATGTTGCATTCCATGGCAACATCTATATAAGATTACTGTAATGCGTTCTACTTGGGGTTGCCTTTAAAGACTGACTCAATTGACTTTTAAAGCCATATAGGGCTTGGGGCCAGCATAACTTAAGAACTGCCTTCTCCTATATGAACCTATCCATTCACTTCGGTCATCTTGGGAAGCCCTGCTTCAGGTGCCCCTGTCATCTGGGGTAAGACGGGTGGCAACCTGAGAAAAGGCCTTCTCCGTTATGGCACCAAAATTCTGGAATTCCCTCCCCAGGGATTCATCTGTCTCCATCTATTGTTGTCTTTCACCAGCAGATGAAAGCTTCTTGTACAGTCAGGCATACCCTCCCCCAAAGAAAAATCTGTTTCTGCAAGTACTTCACTGTGAGAATTTTGGGCTGGTTATCTCCAAAAGTGAAGCCAGTTTCTTTTATTCTCTTCTGGAAGCTTATTTCTTAACAAAGATTAGCTTTTGGTTTTTTATGTATGTGTATCAGGTAAACAGCTAGGAAGACAAAAGTCTTCTTTATCGGCTGCAGGGATACCTTCTTTAAATTGATTTAAATGCCTCTATATAAAGTTATTTATTTATTTAACTTATACCCTGCCCTTTTCGCAAGCAGGCTCAGGGCAGCTTCCAACAATATTCCAATAAAAATACAATAAAACATTGGGGGACAGAAATCTGGACCCTAATCAGAGGCCCGGCGGAACATCTCCGTCTTGCAGGCCTTGAGGAACTGTAATAGGTCCCGCAGGGCCCGGATCTCCAGTGGGAGAGCATTCCACCAGGCTGGGGCCAGGGCAGAAAAGGTCCTGGACCTAGTCAAGGCCAGCCGAATGTCCCTCAGGCCGGGGATCACCAGATACTAGACGGTGCTCTTGGATATTAGACAGTGCTCTTGGAAAAAAGGGGAAGCTGACAAAACTTAGTAAAGTTAGAGTTTGATATGCAGTGGCATTAGTCAATCTATCAAATAATCAATTTGAATTTAAGCTGTGTGGGTTTGATAATGGATACCACCAGTGCATTGTTATCAGCACACTCTTTCCAAGTTCAACTAATCAGGAAACAGCAGCTTTCAAACATTGATTAAGTCAGCCTTTCATCAGCTCACACAGATAATCAACACCTTTTATTTTATGCATCTGCCATTTTAAAATATTTATAATCTGTGGCAACTTCTAATACTATGAATTAATAGCAGAGAGGAAGAAATGTCTACTGCTGATACAAACATGAAAGCAACTGATCACCTGAGTGTCCAATGAGATCTGGTTATCTGATGTAGTTCTATAGAAAGGTCTTTTTAATTATTGATATTGTTATACTAGCTGCTTTCTAAACATGGGAATAAACTCTAGTGTGCAATTTAAATCCTTAATCATTCATACTTAGGATGTCTCTCTCTAAGCCTACTTTCTAGAATTAAGTACTACTGAAATCAATCAAGCTTGCTTCCATGTAAATGTATTTAAGATTGAAGAATGAGAAACATCTTAGGTATTGGTAAAAAGTCCAGCAATTTTAGATGACCAATCATCACATGTATAATTACATATATTTTAAACTTCTGGAACTACAGTTTTTATAAGACACAGGCCTTCCTACAAAGGTGGAAGTCCTTGAATGGTTGAATTTATTGATTTAGAAGGCTTGCGTACCAAGCAGATGGGTGTGTGGGTTGTAATATTCTTTGAAGCATTCTTGATATTTTATATTTCTGCTAAGATCCAACTGAAACTCTCCCTATTAGAAGTACTTAATAAAGTAAAAGTATTTTCCATCACTCTTAAATGTTTCTACACAGAGTAGCAATTTAATGCAGTTACATTAGTAACTGTGAGCATGAACTGCAAAGCCCTAAGAACTGTCAGGTTCCCTAAGAACTGTCAGGTGTAAGAACTGTCAGTTCCCTAAGAACTGTCAGACGCTGAGACTGTTTTTTAATTTCCCAAATAGGTCTAGAATTTCATCTCATGTCACCTCAATTTGATTTAGGACTCCATTCCTGAATGCTGTTCTGATGTTAGTTCATGCCCTACACTTTCCAGGTTGAACAAAGATGCAAAGAATTCATTTAGCTTCTCTGCTGTCTCCCCATCTTACTTCAGCAATTTCTTCAATATCCAATGGCACAACTGCCTCTCTGGCTGGTTTTCTGCTCCCAATATATTTAAATAAATGCTTCCTGTCTCCTCAAATTCACTTTTTGCATGCCTAATTATTAATTTACCCTTCTTTTGTCTGAACCTGTGCTTCCTTCTGTTCGCTTCATTGTGGACAGATATTCTACTTTTAAAAAGAAGATTTTTTGCCTTTTATGGCTTCCTTGACTTGGGACTTCTCAGTCATACTTTAGAACCTGACAGTTCTTAGGGAACTCAAATGTGAAACTGCTGACCTACTAAGCAGTATGTGGAAAATGTCACTAAAATCAGTCATTGTATCAGAGGACTGAAGAGTAGCTAGCAAATGTTACATCAGTTTTAAAAAAGGGGTCCAGAGGGGAACTAGGAAATTGCAGGCCAGTTAGCCTAATGTCTGCCCCAGGCAAATCAGTAGAAACAGTAATCAAAGATGGAATTGTTAGGTGCATACAGGAATAAATCCTGCTGAGGTGAAATTATCGCGGCTTTTGCAAAGGCAAGTCCTGCCTAACTAAAATTTTGAAATTCTTTGAGAAAGTAAACAAACTTGTATCTACAGTGATCCAACAGACATTATACACTTGGTCTTTCAAAAGGCTTTTGACAAGGTTCCTTACCAAAGAGTCCTGCATAAGCTTAGAAGTCATGGGATAAGAGAATGGGTCCTTTTATAAATTAAAAATGGCCTAAATGAAAGGAAGGAGAGAGTAGGAATAAGTGGATAGTTCTCTCAATTGAAGGAAGTAAGCAGTAGAGTCCACATGAGTTGGTATTGGGACCAATGCTATTTTATTTGTTTATATATTGTTTGGAACTGGAAGTGAGCAGTGTAGTGGCCAAGACTGCAGATGACACAAAATTATTCAGGATGGTGAAAACCTAGACTGACTATGAAGAGTTCAAATAGGATCTCCACAAATTGGGTGAGTGGGCAAGAATGTGGTAAATGAAGTTCAATGTAAGTAAGTATGATGCACTATGGAACAAAAAAAAATCCCAGCTTCAAGTACAAACACTAATGGAGTCTGAATTTGCTGAGAGTCTGTAACTTTCAGTTAGAGACAACTAAGTCTGTAACTTTCAGTTAGAGACAACTAAGTCTGTAACTTTCAGTTAGAGACTGTAACTTTCAGTAAGAGACAACTAAGAGGAAGTATGACAGAGGTTTATAACATTATGTATGGGACAGAGAGGGTAGACAGAATTTTTTCTCCCTCTTCTCAAATACCAGAACTCAGGGGCAGTACATTCAGGATGGACAAATGTAAATAGGGCACATGGCAAAGTGCACATGCCCTATAGAGGCTTCTATCCTCAATGAGTGATAAAAATGTGGAATTCATTGTCAGAGTACATAGTGATAGCCACAGATATGGACAGCTTTAAAGGGGGATTAGACAGATCCATGGAAGATAAGATCTAACATTAGCTACTAGTTATGGGGACTAAAGAAAACCTCCCCATCCAAAGGAAGTAAACCTCTGAATACTAGCACCAAAAGGCGACTTCGGGGGGAGGAGGCCTCAGCCTCTGTGCCCTGTTGTTGGCCCTCCAGAGTAACTGGCTGGCCACTGTGAGAGACAGGATGCTGGATGAGATAGATCACTGGTCTGATCCAGCAGCACTCTTCTGATATTTTTAAAACAGATCCCACATGCACTCATTAAACAATATGAAAATTAATGGTGACAAACCTGGAATCAATGAACACATATATTGACAATATAGCTTTTAAATATGTAATGATTCACCTTTTTGTTGAAACCAGATGAGCTGAAGGCCATTGGGTAAACAGGATTCTAAAATGAATATTTCTGTACTATAAGAAAGAGTACCATTCTTTGAAATCTGTTAATCTAGCCACTTTATAGTTCAATTTCTTCATTAACTGTGGCATAAATGTACCCAGAGTACAGTAGCATTTCCCAAGGAATCCCAAGACCTCTGAAGACCCAAGAAAGAACTCCACAGGGTCTGCAAGTCATCTATATGGGCAATCCCTTCTCAAACATATCCACCTACAGTGAAAATAGAATGCTATCAGTTTTCTGAGTGAAATGGACTCTCCCCTTAAGGGGAAAGGGATAATATAGGCTCATATCCCCCTTCAAAATGCAAGAACTCACATTCACCTAGATTCCAGATCTCCTTAGAGCACTAGACAGAAAAGGTGTGAATTAGATGATGGGAACCAACAGCTCATCCCGAGGAATCCTAAATTCCAGGAAGAAACAATCCTAATCATATTTATTTCAGATATAAAATTAAACTGAATTTCACAATAGATTGAGATGCCACTCTTTAACCTACAGAGGAACAACTAATTGTCATCGTTTTCAAATCAATCCCCAGTGTTCAGGGCGATAGTGGTATTTTTCTCTTTCTATCAGCCACTCTTAAAGTCTTTCTAGGCCCCTTCTCACCTGTTTCCATTAGCCTCCATGATTAGCCAATTAGATTAGCAATTCCTGAAGTCTTCAATACAGCCCCTTTCAATCATGAAGAGAATGGTTAGAGCTTGAGACCTCCTGAATTGTGATCCTACACAATAAACTATCCTCTGACATCTGACCTGTTCAAGATGATGTGGTTCACACTGTATTGTATTGATGACATTAGAGGACAGAAGTCTCTATAGAGCACATGCACTTTGCCATGCACACTTTGAAAAGTGACTGTCCAGCTTGTGGCATCTGCGTATGGGGGAGGGATATGAGGGTTTGGGGATTTGCAACAATATTTTAATCAGAAAAGTACTTTTCATGTTGCTAAAGTTCAAGAAAAACTGGATTATAGACTTAATCTAATAATCTGGGCTCTTCAGAATGGGTAACACGTTTGAAACCTTAATACATATCCCTTTTTCAAATGTTTAAATTTTTCATCTGTTGAGTCATCTAAATATGATGAAAGTAGCAGCAAGTTTAGTGTAAGAAGAAAAGTGTGCTGTCACGTCACAACAGACTCAGAGACTCCAATCCCAGGGTGTTCCAGGCAAGAGAGGAGTGAAGGCAGTTTGCCATTAACTTCACTATTAATCTGTACAAAATGGTGACAGTGCCATAGGGGAAAAAAAGAGCTGAATTGAAGGCAACCGGGGGGGATAAAAGGCAACATAATGAAAACTATAACCAAACCATTAAACATTTAAGGTTCTTAATCTATCAGTACGTGACTGTTAATGTGTTTTCCAGATACTGATATTACAGATTGCTTTTCTACAGCAAAGCAGGGCCTTTTTTACTCTATGTAGCAATTTTAAAACTCTCACTCCAAGGAGCCACATCAGCAACTACAGATTACGGCTGTAGCTTGACGGGCTCCAGTTGTTTTTACAAAGCTGGGGGTTTTTTTGCTCTGTTCCCCTCATTTTGCAAAGACCCGTAATATTGTTCATGTTGCCATATACATAGTAATGGTTTTAGCTTGCTGATGTTACAAGAAAGGAGTTGAACTTTATTTTAGAAACATACTAAGTATAAAAAACCCTAGAAACGGAAAAGCAATGTGTGCTTCAACAAGCCAATAGGGCTGGCTGTCAAAAGCCACTTTAAGAGGGAAAAGACCCCCCAGAAGTTCTGAACCCAGTTATGCACTGCCACAAAGACCAAGTGACTCAGGCAACTCAATCATCAAGAAGAAATAAGGACATCATTTAGACAGCACTGAAGAGATATTAGTTATTATAATATTATTATTATTCTGAGCAAGTGGTGAGCAGTATTCTCCTTTGCTGGCTGTCAAAAGCCATTGTAAGTGGGAACGGACCCCCGGAAGTTCTGAACCCCCTCCCCCCATTTTGAGACTGCCTTGTGGAAGGTCATATGACCCCAGCTAAAAATAACTCATCCAGTTCAAAACTATTTACTAGAGCTGAGTTTCCAAGGCCTCAGTTTAAAGTATTTCCAAGTCCTGCTACTAGAGAGCTTTTTTTTAAAAAAAAGGAGATGTAAGATACGTTTGTTAATACAAGTAATATGTCTTCTGTGTAAATCATTTTTTAAGATACATATTAAAGATCTCTCAGAAATGCTCCCTAACTCATTTTTAGAGAGCCAGTGTGGTATAGTGGCTAAATTAATGGACTAGGATCTGGGAAGTTGCTGGAAGTTGCTGGATGCCAGTCACATACTCTCAGCCTATCCCATCTCACAGGGCTGTTGTGAGGATAAAATGTTGTAAGTTGCTTTGGGTCCCTACTGAGGAAGAAAGGTAGGATATAAATGAAGTACAGTTAAAAAAACAGATCAGTCTTAGCATGCTCACAAAGTTCAATGGGAGATATACGGGAATAAGTATGCATAAGACTGCAGTCTCTGAGAACTCCATTTGTGTTTAAAGAATGGGCTTTCTAAACACTTTCCATCTCTGTTTATGTATGTATCATTTGTTATTCTACCCTATATTGATAACTGAGTAGAAAACCCAGGAATGAGAATCAGTCCAGATCCCAAGCAAAGGTGTGAAGTATATCTTCTAAGATTCAGTCGTGTAATAGCCATTATTCTATTACGCAACAAAATAGGGAGCAGCCAAATTCCCAATCTGGCTTCATCTATCATTCATTATGAGCATGAATTAATTCCACAACTCCTAGGCTATGTACACATTACACCCATGTACTTCATATTAATGGATCTAGAATAACTGCTCCACTTCAATTCCATACTTGTAATCCATGGGGCAGAGTAAGAATATGTACTCACTGACACTCATATGGAAATGGACAGAAGGGATTCATTAGTCATGATGAGACCAACAAAATTTATTCCAGCATAAGCTTTCATCAATCTGAGCTCAATGATAGAAATTTATGCTGATAGAAGCTTGGTTGGTCGTTAAAGCGCTAGTCAAAGTGCCACCACCGAACTCCTGTTTGGTTTTGCTACAACAGACTAACATGGGGAGATGCCCCTTGCTGTTTTGTGCTTCTGTTATGCGAGCAGGCAGGAGTGGCTGGTGTTCCTTCAACATCCTCTGAGGACCCAAGCAGTTATGATGACCTCCATTTACACTTTCTGCAGGGGAAACGCCACTCTTTTTTCCCTGGCTGGAAACTCAAGAGCATTGGTTCTTTTCCACACACGCTCCCTCTTCTCCTTTTATGCATGATTTCTGACAGGCTGCCCTTGTAACTGTCTTTCACCCTCTCCGTTGTTCTGAGGAGTCCCGGTAGAAACCCTACAAAACTTTTTTTTTCCAGTGAACGCCTCCTCTGCCTTTTGGGAAATCCATTCCCAAAGGGAGGCTCCAAAGGCGCCTGCCCCCTTTCGCCCCCCGCCCTCCAGCCCTAGCCATTTGATTTGTTACGGGTAACGATGTGCGAGGCGCCTCTGTCCATACAAGGGAACGGCATGTCCCGAGCCCGGCTGAAGAAAACCCCTCACGCCCTGCAGTCGAGCGGCACGACTCCCCCGGCCAGGCGCTTCCTTCCAACCACCGCGCCCCAAGCAGCCACAGCCCTTCACTCCGTCCCGTCCGTCGCTCCAGTTACCTGGCCTGCGGGGAAGTCTCGGGCCGCGCAGGGTGGGGTCCTGTGCTGCCCGGGCTGCTGCTGCTGCTGCTGCTGCTGCCGGCTTGGGATTCTCTCAGCTAGGCGCTCCTTTCCGCCCGCCTCCTTCCCGACCCAGGGAAACCCGCGCTCCCCCGCCCCTCCCCAGCGAGTAGGAATCGCTGCCCCCGGCTCCCTCCTCTCTCGCTTGGGAGGCGGGCTGGAGCGGCCTCTCAGGGCCGTGTAATCAGCGCCGGAGCCATCGAGCGCCCGCTGAGGCAGAACGTGGGTCTGGTGGCTCAGCCGGAGGGGAAGAAGCGGCGGGGGCGGCGGCTTGTGAGGCGGAGCGCCCCTTGCTCGCCGCCGCCGCCGCCGCTTCGGGAATATGGAGGGGATCAATTTCTCCCTGCCCCTGCTCGCAACACGACCTACACCTCCCGTTCTTTCTCCGCTGCCTGGGTTACACTCCCATTGGGTTACACTCTGTTGTTTTCAGGCGTCTAGGGCGGATTTCAGGCTTGCTCTCTGCAACCGTTGCCGCGTCACAAACGCCAAAAAAGCTTCTCTTCCCACCCCCACCCCTTTTTTCTTTCTTTGCTCTTCTGCGCGCACATTCCTTTCCTTAGCCAAGGCTGAAAAGAAACACTCGTCACAGTGAGCTCCCGCGAAACCGCCCCAATTACTCACAGGCGCACAGCTCTAGCCTGCATCGCAGCTCCGGGCTCGAAATCGAAACGGGGACGTTTGGGCCCGTTCCTTTTCAAAGGGTGGAAAAAAGGAGTGGCGGAGTCCAGTGACCATGGGACAGTGCCTATAGAGACGGTCGATTTGGTAATTGAGATTTTTATTAAGCTACAATATATTGGTTTTTAAGGGGCTACTGGACTTGAATTTTGCTCTTCTGCTGCAGACCAACTAGCCGTATTCAGAATTCAACTAGCCACATGCAGAATTACGTTTTATCCATAAACCAATGTTTAAGTCCATAACTGCTTTTTGTGATATATTCAGAAACATAGGAGTATTGTTGGAATACTCAGGTATTCCAATATTGTTCTCAGAAATGCAGTGACCTAACAGTAATACAGGATGACCCCATGAAGTTGCCTTATTGAGCCAGGCGATTGGTTTATGAAGGTTGGTGTTGTCTTTTCGGACTGGAAACAGCTCTCCAGAGTCTCAAGCAGAAAGCTTTGACACCACAATCTCATTCTCTTATGGTGGCCCCATCCCTTCCAGACAAGTTTTTTACAAGACATTGTGCCCGTTTGGTTAAAATAAATATGAATATATTTTTATTCATCTTTTGTTTCTGAATATGTATTAAAATAATGTTTAACAATCTGCTGTGAACAATGCCTGATCTTGTCTGCCATCTCATCAGAATATTTTTGCAGATACTACTGATTAGGTTAATTAGATTTGCACTAAGAGCAATCTTAACCAGGTCTAGTCAGAAGTCTGTTCAGGTCTATTCAATGGGATTTATTCCCAGGAAAGTCATTTTTGGATTACACTGTAATCTCTTCCAGGGTGCTAGCTCCTTCTATGCTTATGCTGTATATTAAAAGTGTTTATTATAGGGTGTGAATCCAGTTCTACCCCTGCATATTTGGATATTCAATAAAGCTTATTCTCAAGGAAGTATGCATTGGTTTGTTGCCTTATACTTCGAAATACTCTAAGGATAGGTGTTAGTATGAATCACAGACATCCAAGTAGTAGTATTGCGGATTGATTGGTAGAGCAAAATGGGCTGTGGCAAAGGAGGGGTAGAGTAGGGAAACTTGTGCAAAAGAGATGGCACGTTAAAAAGGGCCCAGTTTCTCTGCAAGATCGTTACATAGTTCAACGTGCAAGTTTATTCCAAGCTACTCTACTATTCATCTAGGGCTGCCAACCTCCTGGAATTACAATTGATTTCCAGGTGACAGAGGTCAGTTCCCCTGGAGAAAATGACTGCCTTGAAATGTGGACTCTATGGCATTAAACCCAGCTGAAATCCCTCCCATCTCCAAACCCCACCCTCCCCAGGCTCCATTCCCCAGATCTCCAGGAATTTCCTTCCCTGAAGCTGGAAACCCTATATAATCCATCTGGCTGTTGTGGCTGAAATGATGGTTCTTCTTTACATGAACCTGGCAGATTGTTTGCTCACATCTGCTGCTACCTGAGCTAGGGATTTCAGTCCTATCTGCTGGACCCCTGCTACTTGTGGCATAATGAATCAGTTGTTCTACTATCCACAAGACCTCAGAGCTGTATTTGTTGTGATACGGCAATCCTTCCTTTCCTATCAGAGGGACTTCCGCCCAAGTAAATGTGTCTTACTACCTTATTCTACAGCAGTAGAAAAGAGCAAGAGTCCAGCAGCACCTATAAGACTAACAAAATTTGTGGTAGGTATGAGCTTTCATGGGCCACAGCTCCTGTTTTGCAAAAAGTGAGTTATCTTCATGTTTTTTTGGTAAATGTAAATTCTTTGCTTTTCATCGCTAGCAAAACAATCAAGTTTCAAACGTATCTGAAATCCAGTTTCTGTTATCAAAACACGAAGAAAAGGCATGGAAATATGCCATCACCTCTGCTTTAACTGCTGCAGTGATTGGGTTCCACCATTGAAACTGTTCATTCAATCCCTTCCAGCTGGTACAGACAATCTTGTATTAATAATTACAGTATTTAAGGAAGTGTGTGCATTTTCTTTGATTCCGTTTCTGTTAAAGAAGTTAGCTTCTGATGATCATCAGCAACCATGGATAGTCACGTGTTACACTGAAATGTTCAGTTTGAAACAAATCTACTTACATGCCTTTTTTAAATTGAGAAATTATGTTCTAACTAGTAACAAAGCCTGTTGTGGGGGAAAAAATACAATGGGCTCTAGAAAGGGGAGGGCGGGCAGGTAGGCATTGCCTCTTCTTCTGTGACTGATCCGGGCTGGATGAAGGTGGGGGGCAGACATTGCCACCTGCACCACTCATGATCCCAATTGGGTAAAAGCAGGGCACGTGGATTGCCACCTGCACCACCCCTGGTCCCAGGTGGGTGATGGTGAAGGGATGGGCATCATCACCTTCTCCACACCTGTTCCCTGATGAGTGAAGCCTGGGGGAAGGTATCGCCACCTGCTCCACTACTGATCCCAGCTGGGTGAAGGCAGGGGGGAGGGTGGGCATCTCTGCCTGCTCCGCTCCTGATCCCAGCTGGGTGAAGGTGGGAGGTGGTCATTGCCACTTGCTCCGCTCCTGATCCCAGCCTGGTGAAGGTGGAGGGCAGGCATTGCTACCTGCTCTGTTCCTGATCCTAGCTGGGATAAGGCGGGGGCTGGCATTGCCACCTGCTCCGCACCTGATCCCGACCTGGGCTTTCCACCACCACATGCTCTCTGGAGTGATGGGCTGCCTCTTCTGGGCTTCCCTCCATGGCAGTGCCCTCTGGAGGCACACCAGGGTAGGAAGTGAGTTGTCTGGAACACGGTTAGCCTTTTATATAGCAGGATGCTGGCTACTCCAAAATCTAGTGATGAAAGTGGCAATGATCTGAGGGAAAGGAAGGCAATTATGATCAATAATATGGTCAGGCTATTCATGAAGATGACAGATGTCTCCATTCTGAGGTAACCAGTTTCTCCAGCTTTATCGGGCGCAGCAACCCTCTATCTTTATTCCAATGGAATCTGGAGTCTAAACTAGACCTGCAAGCAATGTGAGGATGACTTTTTACTGACTTCATCTTCAAAATGTGAAACAATGAATCACCAACTTCATTCACTTGATAGTTATTAGTCATAATGATCTAATCAGAAAGCCTGGATTCTAATGTGGAGCCGTTTCCCCACATTTCATAGAATCATAGGGTGGGAAGGTTCCTCCAGGGTCATCTAGTCCAACCCCCTGCACAATGCAGGAAATTCAAAGCTACCTCCCCCCGCCACACCCCGAGTGACAATTGCTCCATGCTGCATGTACTTGATATTTATTAATTACTGCAATGTTCATTAAGGATTGATGATGTTATACTTTTGTATTTCTATAATGCTTTGCTGATTTTAATTATTTTATTTGAAACCACTATAATCTCAGCTGGGAAATGGTATACAAATCTGAGAAGTGCATTGAAACTAAATAAATATTCCCTTGTTAAAAATATTATTATTCCACCTTTCTCACTGAGATCCAAGGTGGATTACACAGTAATACTAACTCCTTGAAATATTTGCAGACATGGATTCCTGTTTCCCCTGGTCAGCATTAACCATAAATTTAGACCCGTATATGTACCACTGTTAACCATGTTTACTAGCCTGGATTCGTTCTACCCATTGTGACAAACCCACTTAAAACCATTGTTTCACTCTCTGGTTCACAAAGGATTCACTGTTAAGCTAGCTCAGTTTGTAAACCATGATTTGCAGAAAGCCAGCACCAGACCATAGTGATTTATAAATCTCCAAGGTGGTTCTAAACAGGTATCAGAGCTCTCATGTTAGTTCTAAATAATAATTTTTTAAAAGCACTGTTACGACCCTTTCTTTCTCTTGGGTAGATTTTTCTTTTAATCTTTCTCTTACACCCTCTGTGTAGATTGCTGCCACCAGGAATTATATTCCAAGATATTTTACTTAAATTTCCCCTTTAGTAACGTGCCCAAGCATCAGGCTCCTTTGTGGTACTATGTGGCCCTGAGGATAGGAATGGGATATAGGAATGACAGATACTCTGGGATGTTAAAAAAAATAAACTTTTATTTTTATAAGAAGCGTATCGGTTTCATATTATTTCTTAAACTTGGTTTCAAAGAGTGCTATTGGTTCTTAAAGTTTCTTTTCATAGACACAGTTACACAGATCTCTCAGACTTCACAGTTTGCCTGCTTCAGATATCAACCTCTCACTCAAATACACACAGACTTTCTCGCTCAGGCGTGCGCACAGTTTGCCTGCTTCAAACAGAATGAATATATAGTCACACAGACACACACAGTTCAGGCTTCCACACAGGTTGCTTTTCTCTCAAAAATACATGGACACTCTCAAGCTGCACACAGCTCACCTCTCTTGCCCTGACTGAATCTTTTTTTCTTCCTCAGTAAAAACAGGGTTTCTCACCTGTAACTGTTGATCGTCGAGTCTCTTCTGTGCAGACACACATTGGGGACTGCGCAGGCGCAGGCCAGCCGCGGAAAAGATTTTTCTAGCTTTTAGAGATGTGAAGGGGACGTTCGGATCCACCGCGCATGCGCGCCGGTGTTCCCGCCAATTTTGAATGCATATATATCCGAACGTCCCCGGCATTCCCTCAGTTCACCTGAGCCGCCGGAGAAACAATGGAAGAAACCAAGCACTCACAGCGGGGCAGGCGGGAGGGAATGTGTGTCTGCACAGAAGAGACTCGACGATCAACAGTTACAGGTGAGAAACCCTGTTTATCGTCTTCGTCCTTCTGTGCAGCCCCACATTGGGAGAGTAACTAGCATCTCACCAATGGGGGCGGGTGTGAGTGTCTACTTGAACAAGGACTGCAGGACAGCTGTGCCCACAGCCGAGTCACGTCGTGCATGCACATCCACAGAATAGTGCTTGATGAAAGTGTCTGCAGTGGACCATGTCGCAGCTTGGCAGACGTCCCGGAGCGGCACTCCTCGCAGGAAGGCAGCAGAAGCAGCTTGCGCTCGAGTGGAATGAGCGGTAACCAACAAGGGACACTGGACTCCAGCATGCTGATAGCAAAGTTTAATCGTAGACACAATCCAGCGAGAGATGGACTGGGCAGAAGCAGGTGAGCCCTTGCGCGGGCCAGAGTAACACACAAACAGGGCAGGAGACTTCCTGAAACATTTGGTGCGGTGCAAATAAAACAACAAAGCACGCTTCACATCCAATGTGTGTAGTGTTTGCTCCCCTGGGGATGAGGGTGTTGGAAAAAAGGAAGGGAGGAACACCTTTTGCTGTAGGTGAAACCTTGAAACTACCTGGGGCAGAAACTCCATGCTAGTGTGGAGCATGACAGTACCAGGGAAAAACTGCAGGAAGGGAGGGTCACACCGCAGGGCAGACAGCTCCTCAACACGCCTAGAGGACGTGATTGCCACCAGGAAAGCCACCTTCTGAGTGAGCAAAGGTAGGGGACAAGAAGATAGAGGCTCAAAGGGCTGGAGCATCAGCCGGGAGAGAACCAGGGAGAGACTCCATTGCGGAATGGGATGGGCCCTAGGAGGGAAGGTCTTGAACAGGCCCTTCAGGAACTGCTTGGAAAGCCAGTGAGTAAAAACTGTCTTCCCATCAATCTGCTCATGGAAGGCAGAGATTGCAGCCATGTGGACCTTAACACTGGAAAACGCAAGGCCCTGGGAGCAGAGTTCCAGGAGGTAGTCCAGGATGACAGGGAGCGGGCAACTAAAGGGAGAAACCCCCCTCAGGGCCAACCACCGGGAAAAACGTGACCACTTCCTCTGATAGGACAACCTGGTAGACGGTTTCCGGGCATTCAAGATCACCCCAAGCACACCAGAAGAGAGGCTCACTCCCGGGTGCCCAGAAGCCAGGCAGTCAGATTCAGTACAGCCACATCGTGATGCCACACCCCGTCCCTGGTTAAGAGGTCCGGGGCGTGAGGCAGGGGGAGGCATCGCCCCTGGGACAGGGAAAGTAAAAGGGGGAACCAATCCTGGCGAGGCCACCGAGGGGCAACGAGGATACAGTGGGTTCGGAAGGCCCTGACCCTGGAAAGAACCTTGTACAGGAGCGGGAAGGGCGGGAAGGCATAAAAGAGCCCTGGGGACCAAGGTATTTGGAAGGCATCCCCTAGGGAGTGGCGGCCAATGCCGGCCCGGGAGCAGAACAGCGGGGCCTGTTTGTTGCGGGCAGTGGCGAAGAGGTCGACCAAAGGCGTGCCCCATGTGCGGAAAACCTGGTCGAGGTAAACCCTGTTTAGGGACCACTCGTGCTGAGGCAGAAACACCCTGCTCAGCGCATCCGCCGAGGTGTTGAGATCCCCGGCAATGTGCACGGCTCTGGGAAGGACGTTGTTGACCATGGCCCAATTCCATAGAGTCGTTGCCTCCTTGCAGAGCTTGAGCGAGACCGTTCCTCCCTGCTTGTTGAGGTAGTAGCAGGCCGTGGTATTGTCCGACAGGACCTGAACCCTCCTGTTCCGAATGGCATCTGCAAAAGAAGCGAGGGAGTAACGGATCGCCCTAAGCTCAAGAAAGTTGATATGCATGGATGCCTCAGATGGGGACCAGATGCCCTGAGCCGAAAGCTGTCCACAGCGCCCTCCCCATCCCAAGTTGGAGGCATCGGTATAAACTGTGATCTCAGCTAGGAAGGGGCCGAAAGGACAACCTTCAGACAGGTTTCCAAGGACAGTCCACCAGGCCAGAGAGCGCAGCACCACCCTGGGGATGGAAAACCTCTGGTGCTGACCCATGGTGAGGGGGTTGTACCTCCGGACAAACCAGTTTTGCAGAGGCCTCATACGCAGGCGCGCAAAGAAAACCACCCCTGTGGAGGAGGCCATAAGGCCCAACAGAGTCTGAATCAAAAGGGCCGTCTGGTACCGGCAATGCATAAAATGCCGGGCTAAAGCAGAAAGCCTGGCCAACCGGTCTGGGGGCAGGTAGGCTCTACCCAACAGGGAATTGAAATGGACCCCAATAAACCTAATGGCCATGCCTGGGGTCAGGATAGACTTATCCCCATTAACCACCAAGCCCAATCTAGCCAGCACGGACAAAGTGAGGGCAATATGGGCCTGGAGAGAGTCAGGCGAGGGTCCCACCAGGAGCCAGTCATCCAGGTACGGGTAGATAAAGCAACCCTGGGACCGCAGGTATGCCACTACGGTGGCCATGCACTTTGTGAATACTCTGGGTGCAGAGGCTAGCCCAAAGGGCAACACTGTATATTCATACACAGAATTCCCATACACAAACCGCAGGTATTTCCTGTGGCCCTCAAATATAGAAATGTGGAAGTAGGCATCCTTCAGGTCTAGAATGGCTAGCCAGACGCCCACTTCCAGGAGCTCCATGACCCGCGCCAGGGTCAGCATGCGAAACTTCTCAGCCTTCAAATAACCGTTGAGGCCTCGAAGGTCTAAGATAGGCCGGGAACCTCCACCCTTCTTATCCACAAGGAAGTATCTGGAGTAAAATCCCCATGGGGAAGTAGAGACATTGACCACCCGGACAGCACCTTTGGTAACCAACTCCATAACATTATTGTGTAACACAACATCACAACATGGAGAACAACGGGGAGGGAGAGAGAGAGGGGGTGCATTCGTAAACATTAACTTGTAACCATGGGCCACAATGGACAGGACCCAAGTGTCAGAAGTAACACGTTGCCAACAGGGCAAGAAAGGTCGAAGCCTGTCCAGAAACTGGGCAGCAGAGGAAGCACCCTCGGAGGCCAACAGGGGAGCGTTCAGGCGTAGTCAGAAGACCGAGGGCTTCTGCGCCGAGGTCGAAGGCTTGGGTGAAGAGGGCTGTTGCCTGCCCTTGGACCGGCCGGAGCGCCTGGAAGAGTGACGCTGCTGGGCAGAGTAGGATCGGTGACCGTAGGACTGGCCCGAGAAGAAGCGCCCTTGACGCTGCTGGTAAGGCTGGTAAGGGGTCTGGTAGGATCGGAACCGACCATAGCGATACCTCGGACCCCACGACTGGGCTGAGGGGGCGACTCCGAGGGACTTGGCCGTCTGCTGATTCTTCTTCATCAGGGAGAGGGACTCATCCGTCTTCTCCGAGAAGAGCTGGGGCCCCTCGAACGGGAAATCCTCCACCTTCGCCTTCTTCTCTGGAGGCAGGACCGTGGACCGGAGCCAGGCGTGCCGACGCAGGACCACCGAAGTTGCCATCGCTCGCGCTGCAGAGTCGGCGGCGTCCTTGCCAGCTGTCATCTGCTGTTTTGACAGCTTCACGGCCTCGGCTTGGAGGGCCTTAACCAGGTGGCGGCGATCCTCCGGGAGGTCGGAGAGGTAAGAGGACAGCCTCTTCCACAGGAATAGATTATAGGATCCCATTATGGCCTGGAAGTTGGCAATACGGAATCCCAAAGACGCGGATGAGTAGAGTTTCCTGCCCACGCCATCCAGCTTTCTGCCTTCTCGGTCCGCCGGGGCCGACGAGGAACCGGAACGGAAC
The DNA here is from genome assembly GCF_028583425.1 of Eublepharis macularius. Lineage (NCBI taxonomy): Eukaryota > Metazoa > Chordata > Lepidosauria > Squamata > Eublepharidae > Eublepharis > Eublepharis macularius. Next base: position 52,808,821 of record NC_072791.1, on the reverse strand, counting down.
CGAGCCTGACCCTCCTCAGCCACGATGGACGAGGGTTTCGGGTGATTGAAGAGGTACGGGCAATCATCTTGCTTCAAACGGTAGTACCTTTCTACCTTCTTTGCCGTCGCGGACACGGACGCCGGCGTCTGCCAGAGCGCGAGAGCGTTATCAACAAAATCCTCCACAGGGGGAAACGCCACCGACGCGGGGGACCCGGAATACAGTGCCTCCAGCAGCTTACTCTTGGGCTTGGAGGTCGTGGAGGAGACGTCTATTTCCAGCGCGGCGGCCATCCGCACCATTTGTTCGGAGAACAGCCTGTAATCGTCATTCGGGGACGACGAGCGGGGCCCACCCACGGTGTCATCCGGGGAAGGATCCGAGGCCGCGTCTGAAGAGCACTCCGACGGGGACGCCAGACCTTCCTCATCCTCGGAATCCGAAAACTCCGGCGAGGTTTGCGTCGGAACCGAAGATCGGTGAGCGGCCGGGGCCGACGGATAAGTTGCAGGAACCGACAGTCGCAGAGGCAAGCCCGGAGGTGGAGGAGCGGTTGCTGGGAGCCCGACTGGCTGAGCCGGAACGGAGACCATCGGAACCGACGGATGTTGCAGGAAGGGCAGCGACTGCTGGAACCACGCCACAAAATCCTGCCAGGAGGTCATGTTCCCAACCCCCGCGACCGGCTGGCAAGGGGGCAGTGGAGCAGGCACCGGGGCAGGCCAGCGAAGAGGCATCGGAACCGACGAGGTAGACGGCAGTGGAACGGAGGCCTCTGAAGGTGCCGGGGCGGACGGCAGGGAGCGCTCAAAAGATTGAAACGGTTCCGGGAAAGGCGGAAACGGCATGAATTCCTCGGGAACCGACGGAGGAGGCGTGCAAGGAGGCGACGGGGTGTGGAGACTCACCACATCGTCGGGTATCAGGACTGGTTCGGCCGGAGAACCAGGCAGCGCAGTCGGAGCTGGGGACAACGCGCGGCCCTTGGCCCTCGACTTCGCCTTGGCCTTCTTGGATGGGGGCTCCGAAACAGCCTCTGGAACCGAAGGCTTGGAGGAGGACTTCGGCTTGGGCGCGGAACGCTTCTTGGCCTTCCGGCTCGAAGGACGATCCCCGGAACCGGAATCAGGTCGGGCCTCCGGAACGGGTTGCCCCGTCGGTTCCGAGGGGAGCGGCTCTGGCGACTTACGAGACGGCGCCGGTGACGGAGCGGCGGAGCGTGGCCTATCTCCCGAAGAGCCCGATGGCTTGGGGGGGAGAAGGTTGGCATCCCACAAGAAGGCACGGAGCCTGGCCTTCCGATCACTCCTTGCCTTCGGAGTGAAGGACATACAAATGGAGCAGCGCTCGACAACATGCCCCTCGCCCAGGCAGATGAGGCAGAGCTCATGGCCGTCCGAGTGGGTCATCTTAGTGCCGCATTTATGACACTTTTTAAACAAAGATGTCTGCGACATAATGAACGGTATCTCCCGACAGATGACAAGGGGAAAATACCGACCAGCAGAAGAAACGATCCAAAACTCCGAAGAGACGCTGAGAACGAACGCTAGACAATAAGAACCTTTTCGACGGCGGCGAAAAAGGAACTGAGGGAATGCCGGGGACGTTCGGATATATATGCATTCAAAATTGGCGGGAACACCGGCGCGCATGCGCGGTGGATCCGAACGTCCCCTTCACATCTCTAAAAGCTAGAAAAATCTTTTCCGCGGCTGGCCTGCGCCTGCGCAGTCCCCAATGTGGGGCTGCACAGAAGGACGAAGACGATCTAAAAGCTGCATTCACTCCACCCACACTCTCAGTCATCAACCAATCATCTCTCTCACTCATCCCTCTTTCACCCCCACGCTTCATCTGTACCACACCAAGTATTTAAAGACATACACTTAAAATCATTACAAGCATAATTTTATTTATTTATATTTTATATAGTCTGCCTTCTTCAGCGAGACTCAAGACAGATTACACAGTGTAAGTCAATACAACTAATGGCTGGGATATTCAATAAACAATACAATAAGGGTATGGAGTGCAGAAATTTGAATCAGAAATCAAAGTATGAAATAATCCTTATTTGACATTTTTAATTAACCAAATGAATTGCAGTGAGCAAGCTAATAACAGTAGTTACGGTTGGTTATAAACAATTCATCTATTGAAACACAATCTGATAATTTCTGGCACCTTTATAAATTATTCCACAAAAATAATCATTAAGTATGGTGCAGATGAGGACTGCTGTCCTATTATTAAGATCTCTGTACTACCATTCCTACTTTATCAGTAATCTGAAATATGTTTCTGTCCCAATGAAGTAACAGTGCAACCCTATGCTGCATTGCCCCCGTCTAAACCCATAGATTTAAATGGGTTTAGACTGGAGTAACTCTGCGTAGGATTGACCTATAAGCTGCTTACAGTCATATTTTTAGTATGTGCTGCTGTAAGAGCATTGTATATTGTGACTCTATATCCAAATACTATTAAAATAAGTGAGAGATACCAGTGTTAAATACAGAGCAATCAAACTGCAAATGCTGTACAGATTAAAACTGTTTTAAAGGGAGTTGTCATTCAAGGCCACTGAATTCTCTTGATACATTTTAAAAAACAGCTGTGAGCTTATCATCAAACAATTTATGGATCTCTGAAATAGTAAGAAAAAAAGGGCACTAGAGAACGACAGCAAAATTCTCTCCTCCCTCTGAGAAAGACCTTTGTATAGCTGATATCTCACCCTCAACCCCAATCTCTAGCCTTCCACGAAGACCTCACAAAACATTAGAAACATTCAGAACAATAAGCCACTCCTGTTCTCTCCTCTGGATGCTGCAGTGTTCATCTCTCCAGTTTGTTGAATCATGCCTCAAAAGCTGACAGAGGAGAGGTGGATAGAGGCTGATGACCTGACGCAAGAGAACGCAACTATCTCCTGATGATGTTCTCTTTGTATTGGAACAAGGGCCCCAACCGTCCCTCTGACACACATTCTCAATGTGAAAGTTATTTTAAAATAAGTTGCCATCAAATAAACCAAACATAGGCATGTTGAGATTTTATTTTGCCTCCTGGTGAAATCTTCCCAATAAAGTTATTATTATTATTATTATTATTATTATTTATTCAATTTATATACCGCCCATCCCAGGGGCTCTGGGCGGTGAACAGTTAAAATTGATAAAAACAAAAACTAAAATCAATATACAAATAATAAAACAAATTAACAAGGTGCAGTGGTGGGGAGAACCTTCCCCACCCCAAAGGTGGGAGGCCGACATGGCACCGCCCCCTTCAATCACCAAACGCCTGGCGGAACAGCTCTGTCTTACAGGCCCGGCGGAATGATAATATGTCCCGCTGGGCCCGGGTTTCCATTGACAGAGCGTTCCACCAGGCTGGGGCCAGGACTGAAAAAGCCCTGGCCCTGGTTGAAGCGAGGCGGGCTTCCTTAGGGCCGGGGACCACAAGTAAATATTTATTCGCTGATCGGAGCGATCTCCGGGGAACGTACAGGGAGAGGCGGTCCCGAAGATATGCCGGTCCAAACCCACTCAGGGCTTTAAAGGTAAGAACCAACACTTTGAACCTGATTCGGAATTCAACTGGAAGCCAGTGCAGCTGGCGCAGGACAGGTGTGATGTGTGACTGGTAAGGTATACCAGTCAGGACCCGTGCCGCCGCATTCTGGACCAGTTGTAGTTTCCAGATCAGGCCCAGGGGTAGCCCAGCGTAGAGTGAGTTACAGTAATCTAGCCTAGAGGTGACCGTTGCATGGATCACTGTAGCCAGGTCCTGGGGCGTCAGGTAGGGGGCAAGTTGCCTGATCTGACGAAGATGGAAAAATGCAGACTTGGCAACCGCCGTGACCTGGGCCTCCATCGATAGGGAGGCATCCAGGAACACACCCAGACTCTTTACCACTGGCAAAGTTGCCAGTGGTGTCCCATCCAGGGCAGGGAGCTGGATCCCAACATCTGGCAGCCCCCGTCCCAGCTGCAGGACCTCCGTCTTCACTGTTCACAAAACTTTTAACCCCAAGCCAGCTTCTTGCAAACTGTTGCATGGAGGTAGTCATGTTATGCTGCTGATATGTAAAAAATGCTGAGAACACCGGCAGCAATGCTGAGGGAAACATTACATATCTGTGAAGACTGTTCCACACGGCCAGCCCTGAACTTAAAGAATTCTTGTTGTAAACTGGCCTTTCTGTAACATCTTCACTCCCACCTCATGCCTTTCTGTTGTGGAAATAAAATCCCTCATTAATGTAGATTGATGAAGTGAGTCCTGACTCAGAAAAGCTTACACTGGAATAAATGTTGTTAGTCTTTAAGGTGACCTTGGACCCGTGTGATTCTTTTTTTCCATCTTTGTTTTGTTGGATATAATTTCTTACATCAAGTCTGACAGAGACAAAATAGTGTAATTTTATTTATTTATTTATTTATTCAATTTATATACCGCCCATCCCCAGGGGCTCTGGGTGGTGAACAGTTAAAATCGATAAAAACAACAGTAGTTAGACTAGGATCTGTGGTACTTAAAACTTCTATGCTAAATGGGAACCTTTTAAAGAATTTTTATCTAAAAACAATCTTATGTTAATGAAACTAAGGTATCAAGAAGCTGTTGAAATGGAAATATGGGGACTATGGTAATTTAATTACTTCAATTACTTTAGTAAGACTCTTTATTGGAGATATTTCTATTATAACTATGTGTCTTTTGATCTATGATTCTGTAGAGACAAAAGTATTCATATATATCAGGTTATTTCGGTTGTGACAATTGGTTGTTATTCTGTGATGTTATACAAGTATTGTTGTTATATAAAATTCAATTTAAAAAAGACTAGGATCTGGGAGGTAAAAAGGTAAAGGTAGTCCCCTGTGCAAGCATCAAGTCATGGGGGGACATGCATCACAACATTTTCTTGGCAGATTTTTTGTTACACGGTGGTTTGCCATTGCCTTCCCCAGACATCTACAGGTCAAATCCAGAGTATGGACAGTATTCCCTGTTTTCACTTGGAGGGGCACTTGGTGAAGTTCACAGGGTTTTCCTAAAAATCACCCTAAAATAGTTAAAGGAACTCTTCATAGCTTGCTAACAGAACAGCAGCACGAAGTCAAGTGGCGTTTGGATCAATACTATTTCATGCAATGGTTTGTTGAGGTTAAGAATTTACAAATCACAAAAATATTAGGAATGATTCCTTGTTTAGTTTTGACTTTCAGTCTCATGTGCCACAAACAGTAGTTCAGCAAGTCAAGCATTTATTTTATTGCCATATAATATTAACTAATTAGCACAAAATACAGAGCAACACGGTAAGTATAGCAGCAACAAAACACAATTTCCCATGCAATAACAATGTCTCCCTATTTTATTTACAGTAGTTGCATAATTTAACAGAAAACTATACCACATGTAACCAGTCCTAGGAAAAATTATTTTGCGGGCGTCATATATGCTCCAAAGTCAATACATAAAATGTCCAGTGCTTCAAGTGCTCTATTAATATTGCAACAGGTATTAAAGTGCAAATGCTTCCTAGCACCATGTACACACTAATTCATTCAAGCTCGCCTTATGTTCCAACTGGAATTGGGTATAGTCCAAGATTTAGTTCCAATAAACTGTGTAGTTCACAGATTACAAGTAGACCTTTGCGTGTATTCTTTAGGTGTACATTGATAATTCTGTGACATCAGTATTCTAACGGAAGGTCCAGATCACCATTGTATCCGTTTCCAAGCTCTTTCTCAAAGAACACAGTTGTCAAAGGTTCATGCAGCTGCCACTCCATACTAGTCATCAATTTTCCAATTTTCACCATTTGCCTGGTGAAAATGGTGAAAATTGGAAAATTGATGACTAGTATGGAGTGGCAGCTGCATGAACCTTTGACAACTGTGTTCTTTGAGAAAGAGCTTGGAAACGGATACAATGGTGATCTGGACCTTCCGTTAGAATACTGATGTCACAGAATTATCAATGTACACCTAAAGAATACACGCAAAGGTCTACTTGTAATCTGTGAACTACACAGTTTATTGGAACTAAATCTTGGACTATATCCAATTCCAGTTGGAACATAAGGCGAGCTTGAATGAAAGAATTAGTGTGTACATGGTGCTAGGAAGCATTTGCACTTTAATACCTGTTGCAATATTAATAGAGCACTTGAAGCACTGGACACTTTATGTATTGACTTTGGAGCATATATGACGCCTGCATGGTTACATGTAGTATAGTTTTCTGTTACATGTGGTTATAGGACTGGTTACATGTGGTATAGTTTTCTGTTAAATTATGCAACTACTGTAAATAAAATAGGGAGACGTTGTTATTGCATGTGGACTGGTTACATGTGGTATAGTTTTCTGTTAAATTATGCAACTACTGTAAATAAAATAGGGAGACATTGTTATTGCACGGAAAATATAATATTAACTGGCACTATGCTATGTAAAAGTGTTAATGCTTAACATCAGGAGGTTAGCATTTGGCATTTAAGGTGGTGGCTGTTATTAAAAAGATATTGATTTCCAGCAGTGTATGCTATAGTCATAATAGTTTAAGAGATTAGGGAATGTCTGGGGATGGGGCTTCCAGGATAGGGGCATAGCTGAACAGAGCCAAAGAAAAAATAGAAAAATAAAACCAGGGAGTGTGTGTGTCAAACTGGGTCGCAGATACATGCAATACCTTTTAATTAAGAGCAACGTAAATAACACAACACACTGTGCAAGCTTTTGAATTTTCCAGAACTCTTCTTCAACTCAAAGCCCTCTGCAACATGTATTAATCTTGTTTGTCTTAATATAAGGTATCAAGTGTGTAATTTATTCACTCTCTTGGCTACCACTTCAACTATCCCAGGTCAGTGACCCAAATGGTCTCGAATATGCGGGGTGGGGTAGGGTCACCCTTTTCAAGAAATCCTCCCCCCACAACCTCCCTCCCCAGGCAAGGAAGTTCTTTTTATGTAGGCTGGCACACAACATTACATTTAAATAATTAAATATATTTAACTAGGTTTCAATTTATGCAAAGAAATATATACATAGCTACCTATTGAAACAACAGTACAACTTTTATTGGTCATTCACAAACTCACACTTTTCAAAACTCAATCATATGAGTGAATGGTCCATTTGTATCCACTTTCAATACCTGCCGGTTTCCATAAGTCCCATGCCTCAGAACAACACCAGCCTCCGCACATCTGGCATTAGCAGCCAGTTCTTTTTCACACAGAGTTACAAACTGAGAATACAGTTCCATCCCAATTTCCTTTTCAATGTTGGAATGGTACTGCATATTTCTTCCCTTCAGTTTACCACCCAGTGTGGCTTGAGGTATTATTAAAATGCTGCCTGGCAAATCCACAACAGAAACGTATTTGCCATCTTCAGTTTCACTTAATTTCACATTCAGGAGTGTATTGACTGCAAAATATGTAGAGAGATTAAAATTAGAGGGTCTTTAAAAAGAACTGCTGCATATTAGTTAGTCTTTTTATCTCCTGTCCATGATGACAGAAGACAAAACATTTACACAATGAAATTCAGAGTTCTAGATTCACTTGGAAATTGTACCCAAGTTTCAATTTCCATTGTATTTCTCATAAACTATTCGACTAATAATTTAACTATACATGACTGCCCTCTACTGGGTATCTAGTATATGGTTCTTTTTCTAAGTTCATATACAAGTGTAGAGAAACTTGCAGTCTAATTAGAGACTAGAGAGAGCTGTAATGATTTGAATGATCTTTTCTGTCTACTAAACACATTTGTATCAGCCAGGGAGATGGCTGCTCAGAAGGTTTGTTAATTTCCTCTTTGCCTCCCTAAAGTTCTGTCAGTTTCACCTCCCCTTCAAGAGGAAGAGGAAATGAACCTGAGCAGGACCTCCCTGGCTCTGTAGAGGTGAAATTTTCAAAACCTTCTGGTCTCTTTTAAAACTCAGCTTCCCAGCTAACATTGCGACTCCTTTCACATGCTCCTCCTCATGTAATTCGTCTCTTGTAGCTTAGCTCTAAGTCAGTGATACTCACTACCGAACAGAGAGAACCACATTCAGAATTACATCTAGCAAAAGAGCCATGTTTAATGTACATCTTGTGCATCACACCACCAAACAGATACAGAAATACAAGATATAACCTTTTCAATTACCAGATTACTTCTGAGCATGTAGAGTTGTCCCTCCCTACCACTGTTGAACCTTGGCCAGCCCTTTTCTATCTGGACAGAGCAGAAGGCCTTGCAAATCAGACTCACGACACACAGTACTCAAGCTTTCAAGTTATCCAGAACTCTTAGTTAGGAAGAATGTTAAAAAAAAGAAATGCTTCTCTACTTTAAAAGCTACATATGTGCTGAGATGACAGCACAAAAACTGCAGAGAAGAGCGAGAGTGTTGGAGAGGACGGGCCCTTTACTTCCATCTCCGGCATGAAGCCTGCTGCTCATAGCTTACTTGGCCTTCAGTGGCAGCTGTTTCAAAGTGTGAATCACCTGCCATCTGTAAGCCCTGCTGGGCAATGTCCTTGCCCACTTCCTGAAACGTGGTGGCTGCCACGTTGGGGAATGGTGTTCAGAAGAGCCTCAAGTGGCAGATCAAAGAGCCACATATGTAAGTATCACTATTCTAAGCGTTAACTCAAAAGCAACTTCCAAGCAAGAAGCACAGAGTGTACATACAGGTATATCTTTTTTGCAATAGAAGGTCTGTGATTCTGATGGATTGCATACTCAAGCTGCTGCCGTCCATAGCACAGCCTTCAGTGTTTCTGAGGGTCCCCCAAACTTCAAAACTGTTGAGAGGGCTACAAAAGATGGGAAGGATTGTTCAATTCTTCAGATACAACCCACAGTGGCCCTGATTGTAAATCCACCCATTCATTTTGGGTATTTATACAAATGTCAATTTACCTTAATATTTTTTGCCCTCTTATTCTGGGGATTACAATGCCTCCATGTAATTATCATCGTTTTTGTTATGGAGCCAGCCTTGAAACTCCTGAGGCTGCTGTACTCCCTATACTCATCTCCTCATGTGTCACTTAAGAGCTGAAGTTTTCCATATTTCCAGTAACTCCAGTTTGTTAGTTCATTTTACTAGTTTGTCATTTGCCATCATGCCTACTAACCTGGATTCCAAACCCCTGTTTAATGGTTCCACACATACCAATTCCACATATTTCAGTACTGCCTCAAGTCTATAGCTCAATACAGGATAATAGTAAGAACACAGTTTGCCGCAACAAGCTTATTAAGAGCCAGCTTAACAAAAGCCAGTTAATTAAAAAGCACATTGGACTTACATGTAGGATTCAGAATGAAATACTTACTCAGACTAATTTCCTCCAGACAGCAGTTTTCAATTTCAAAGCTTTTAAATACAAAATCTCATCAAACAGGTTCTTATTATTGTCTTGTGAAATATCTATGTTAGATTCAATGATGTCGCTCCATCACACTTATAGCTATTTACAGTTTTAGCACCATTATTTTTAATTGCGTGTTTCAAGAATTTTTTACCTAAACACCTACCCATTTTGGGAATGATTTCTTCATTGGCCCCTTTGAAGAAACATACATAGATTATAAGTCCTCGCTGGATCTATGCAAAGTAATGAAGAAATACATTTATACATCTACATGCCTGCAATTGAATTGGTCTTTTTCGATGCAGATACAAAATCTTTCTATATTAGCAAAGCTTATCAATTTTAGTAGACCTAGAGTATAGGCAGCTCCAGGAATGCTACTATCTACTGTAGAGACCAGAGTAAAAGGCCTACTTGCAGCTGTATTCAGACATCACAAAGTATATTAGCAGCAAGAACAAGTGTGATTTATTTTCAGACACATGTCCTCCCTTCCTCTCATCCAATTCCAAATATTTTCTCATTTAGGTTTGAAGTCTTTGATCTAATCAGTATGTGTTCATTCATATACAGCTTACTCAGTACAGCCCTCCCGCTTCATTTATCTCACAAGAAGTAAAAGAGGCTGAGAGGGGTTAGGTCCAAGCTCATCCTATTTCATTCAGAAAGGGATTTGAACCTGGGTCTTCCCAGGCCTAATCCAGTAGTGTAACCACCACATGACACTGGCTCTGTTGTCACATTCACATTTGGGCACTTCAGCAAATGATTCAAAATTCTGGTTTGTAGGCAAGGAACCAACTATAATTTGCTGATGTGCCCAAACTCAGATGTCACCCTCCAAAAATGTGATTAGATCAAAGAATTTCAAAGCAAATTGTGGCATCAAGCATGTAAAGAAAGGACTGTGAGCACGTGACCCTGATAATAAACCAAATGCATTCTTTGTTCATGAACAAATTCCATTTGTTTGTGATATCTGAATACAGGCTGTTTTAACTGTCAGTTCTATACCTGAAGCTGTAAAAAGAGAAAAGTGACTAATAAATGTACAAAAGAAATGTACAGAGTCTTATAATAAAAGCAATTTATTCTCATTTGGTGGCATGCTGAAGAAAAATGTCATTAAAAGGTCACATGCTAGATTTAAGGGTGTGGGAAATCTCTTTTGAGCATTCTGAAATAGAATGAAAAATTTCTTGGGAAACATATTTGACTGAATCCTAAATGTCATCTAAAAATAACTCTCTTACTGACAAAGAAATTAGTAGTATTTTCATGTTCTGTATTTTTAAACAAACAAGACACAAAATAATTAGTTAGTTTATATTTTGGCATATACAGAAATATACACTCAAAATATACCCAAAATTATATTCAAATTGTAAAGCTCTGTTTGAAGTCTCAGAACATCCCCTGAATCTGTAAACAAACTTCAGATCTGAGACAGACTCAGAGATTAATATCTGAAATTCTCAGACCAAAAGCATTTTTCAAATTTTACTTCATTTATACCCCACCTTTCTCCCCAAAGGGGTTTCAAAGCAGTTTATCTTATTCTCTCCATTTTTATCCTCACAACAACCCTGTGAGGTGGGTTAGGCTGACAGTAAGCTGACAGCTTCCATGGCAGAGTAGGAATTCAAATTTGGGTCTTCCAAATCCTAGTCTGACACTTCAACCACTACTCCACACTGGCTCTGTAGATAGTAAACTGTTCAAGACAATAATCCTTAATCTTTTACAGATACATCATATTTAGTCCACTTTGGAAAAGTCTTTTAAAAACCAACAATGCAATCCCTAAGAACACTTCCCTGGGAATAAGCCCCATCGAATAAACCTGAGTAGGATTCTAAGTAGACCTGTTTAGGATCGCTCTCTAAAAAAGTTAACCAAGGGAAAAAAATTATTTCTCCTCATTTTAAATTAAACTGTGAGTTTTACTAATTATAGTTAGAATATGAACCGATTGATGGTTACTGGCCTATGTTGCTGGCTATGCGTTTGCAATCGTCTTTTCATTAGTCCAATAATTTTAATGATGTTATTGTTTTATCTTGTATTTTTAAATTGCTCTTATTTGTTACCTGCCTTGGGTTCCAGCGGTCTGAGAAAGAGGTAGGCCTGTAAATATTTTAAATAAATACATTTTGATTATTTGAATAATGAATTAATGCTACTCTACAATGTCCTGTAAACATTTGCCCTGTCAGGTGTTATGTGTGCTTACATGTCGTATGTGGGTTTCACATACGCATATCATCCCTTTCAGATTAAATGGTGATTGGGAGGATCATTTATAATGCAGTCTCTCCATATGCATGGTCCAAAGCTTTAAAAGGGCTATAAATAATCTGTGATGGGGCAACAGGATTTTCCTGACCATTCACTGCTTTAACTTAAGTTGTTCAGAGAAAAAGGGGCCTCCCCCCACCCTTTTTTTCTGTGGGACAATGATGGGGCTCTAAACTTTAAAGAAAAATAAAAACGCTTTACCCAACACTTTTGTAACAGAGAACAATGAACTAGCTAGTTATTTCAAAGCAATATGTGATCTTCAGCATTCTCAGCTCTGTAAACTCTTGGACCTCTGTTAACTCATTTAAATCCTTATTTCTGTCCTATTTTCTGTGTCACTTTGCACCCCCCTCGTTTTTTAAATGCCAAAATCAGGGCCCCTTCACATACAAAACAATGCTCTACCACTGAGCTATGGGTTGGTCCCTGTATTTTTTTTGACGTTATAGTCTGCCTTTCTCACTGAGACTCAAGGGGGAATACTTAAAACTGAACGTTCACTTTAGAGCGCTCAAAGCACTTCATTTACATTATGGGGGCGCCAAACTTACAGGCAGGCGTTAGTTACGCTTTTAATGAAGTTGCGAGCCAGTGGCTTTTACGCGTAGTGGAGGTGAGGCTGGGAATAGGGTTCACAGTTCTCTCTTAAGGCATTCGAGGTTTAAAGCGCCTCTCCATCTCTTCGATTTGTAACGCAAATGCGCGCTGCGAACCCACCGGCTTCCCCGTTTGCATTTCAAACCCGACTGAAGCGAGGTGGGTCAAAACGCTTCACCTCTGATCATTCTAACAGCATACCGCAAACACCTCCAGAACCCCGGGAGAAATCCTGCTACTCAACAAGAGGTTACTCTCCCACCAGAGCTCTGGGCGATTTCAGAACGCCGGATGAGGTGCCGGGCGGCTCTGCCCGGACAGGCAGGAAAGGAGCCGAGCGACTCCGCTGCCCGCGGGCATCGAGTACCGAAAGCAGAGTCGCCCGTGCAGACGTTACCTCCACCCATTCGGCTTCGCAATCCGACTCCGGGGGCTTCACCTGCAGCCTCGCATACAGACATTGCTGCAGCACAGCCCGCGCCATGACCCGAGACGCAACGGCGGCTCTTCTCCACCGCTTCCAAAAGGCAAATCCCGCCCGCTTGTTTTCTTACGTCACTTTCCAAAAAGACGGGAAGGAGTCGAAGTCGGAACCAGAGAGAAGCGAGGTCGAGCGAAAAGTATCAGGCCAAATGCTCCGGAAGGATTGCGTACCACCCCAGGAAGCATTTGTCCGATCGTTGTACAGATTTTTTTCAGTTGCCCTACTGACGCTTAATTCGTTCAGAATATTTTGTTTATAGCTTGCACCGCTAGTAGAGTTGCTCAGATAGGTTGGGGACCTCTGCAATAGTAGTTTAAGTTCAAAGTCTTTCCTATCTTAAAAAATAATATATTTTAGTGATACAGGTCAATTAATAGGGTTAACAATTGTGACTTTACTGTTTCCCTCTTTTCAACATGCAGTTGTTTACTTTTTGAGGGTAAGAATTCCTCCCCTCCATACACTTACATTTTAATAATAAAATTCTGGGTAAACCGTAAAATAAGCACTAATTTGTGGAAAAGGTTAACAATAACGACAGGATATTTCATTTTCTTTATATATGCATATTGCTTTTGCACAAACTCCACTGGTTTCAGGTGGTTATTTCCTCCTAGTCACACGTGGACCTAGACCCTGGCCTTCTGTGACTCAAACTAAATGTGACATTCATAGGTCCAACCTGTGCTTGCCATTGACATTTCAAAGAGATTTAAAAATGCTGCAAGGGCCCAATCCTGATCGGAGGGCTGAGATGCTCTCTACCCCTCCATACCTTTCCAAGTACCCCACACAACTGTTTCAGCGCTTTAAAAGGAGGGTGAGGGGAGAGCCTCAGCAGCAGCTATGTTGCAGGGGCCCTCACAGTATTTTTAAATCACTGTAGGTTGAAGGCCATCCCCACCCCACCCCCAAACACACCTTACAGTTAAGGGGTTCAAGGCAGGAAATTTACCAATAGGAACCATCACAGCTGGAATAATAAGCCAATGACATAATGTGGTTTTAGGATATGAAAAGATTTAAAAATGCAAAAGCATCCTTTTTCTCTTGCCTATCTTTGTTTTGCACAGCAGCTTAAATTCAGTCATGTTACAAAATAGGTGGCTGTACCTGTAATAAACTGTACCTGTAATAAACCTGTAATAAACTTTTACTCCAGTTTTTAGATCTCATACTGGAAAAAAATTATTTCCGAATGGGGACTGAATACTTTTTTCAACTTAGGGGCGTAGCAATGGGCAGCTCTGCTGCCCCTTGCATCGCCAACTTGTTTATGAGCAGATGGGAGAACCAGTTCATTCTGGATCGGTCCAACCCCTTTAGGATGCATATTGTACGATACTATAGATTTATTGACGACTTATACTTCCTATATAAAGATATGGAAGGAGTGGAAAATTTCTGTACATGGGCTAACAGTAGGGACCCGAACGTGAAATTTACATGGAAAATCAACAAACAGGAAATCAATTTTTTAGATGTTATCACCTATAAAAATGTTGAGAGTAAGGTCGGGATTAAGACCTACCATAAGGAAACTGACCGTAACTCATACTTGAACTATCGGTCTTTCCACCCCCAGCCCTTGAAGTCTAATATACCTTTCAGCCAGCTGTTAAGGATTAGAAGGAATTCCACACTACTTGAAGATTTTGTGAGGGACGGTAAAAAGCTTTGTGAACAATTTAGACAAAGGAATTATCCAGTAGGAGTAATTGAAAGGGCATGGAATAGAGCAACTAAAATAGATCGGAAATCATTATTTGCGAAATATACAACTACACAGGAAAATAGGATCACCTTAGCTCTGGATTATACTCCGAAAGCAAATCAGATTAAAAAGATCATTTACCGTCACTGGGGACTTGTAGAAAATATTAAGGGTTGTGAGATGAGACCTAGAATTGCTTTCCGGAGGACAAACAACTTAGGAAACAGCCTGATCAGGGCAGATATCCACCAGGAAAAAATGACACAACAACTACCGATGGGTAATTTTAAGTGTGGTCATTGCCAAATCTGTAAGTTTTTTCAAGAAGAGAAGGTCTTCACCTACAAAGACATAAAACATACCATTCGACATTTTGCTAATTGTAACACTAAAGGGACAATCTATGCCATAGAATGCCCCTGTGGATTATTGTACATAGGGTGTACATTGAGACCTACTAAGGTACGCATTCTGGAACACGTCTCACGTGTTCGGAACAATGTAGTGGAGGCTCCTCTTACTTCCCATTTCAATGAAATGGGACATTCAGAAAATGACATTAAGGTCTCTATCTTGGAAGTCTGTAGGGAACGTAACCAGGATTTAACACAAACTCGGCTGTTACAAAGAGAAGCGTTTTGGATATTCAGGCTCAATTCCATCAAACCTTATGGCCTTAACAATGAATTGTTGATGAATTGTTATCTATGAGATATATGTAATGGATTTTTGGACTGTGCTGTAACTTTAAGACACAAAGAAAAGGAGGGGACTGCTGGTTTTTTAAGAGGATGGTTTGAAGGAAAGGACGTGCGTGTAAAGGACACTGCCGCCCACACCGGGATGAATGAATGTATGGCTGATGCTTACTTTTACTTGGTGGTTAAGTGAGTATAACTTCCTCTGTTTAACAAACTTGAAGAATGTTGCTCGCTGCATAGCTGATAAGCCCTATGTTTGGTTTAGAAACAGAAGCTCCTGAAGAAGCAGGCGTGAAATCTGTTCGCAGCCGGCCTCAGATTGAGTGATTGAGAGCATTCCAGGGGAGAGCGTTCTATGGTGTGTTATCCCAGGAGGAAGCACTCCCCAGCGTTTGTTTCCTCACTGGCAATTACCTCTGCACCGTGCTGGAATGAAATAACAACTAAGATATTTCCACCTTAAGTCATAATAACATAAAAGGATAAACTGACTTCAAACAAAGACTTAAGCCTATGCGGGCTATTATCTCCCGGAAAATATTTCATGAATTGGTTTTTCAAATGGTATCATCTCTTATTCATCCTACCTTGTAAGATTGCTTATGTAATATGTACTGAATCTTGTATGGAGTGTTATGAGCACGTTGCATTTTTGAAACTTTGAAGACACTGTATGAAGCGTTATGAGCACATTGCACTTTTGAAATTTTGAAAATATTATATAAAGAATCAATTTTTGTATCCTGTAGGGTTCTGCCCCCCTTTTTTCCTTCCTAAATTCAGTCATGAGCTGTGCCTGATCTAAGCTGAAGCTGAGACCCTGGAGAGGACAGATATTTAGCAATTTACAGTGCTGTCCAACCAGAGTTAAACAGTGTTGATTTCAGTGGGAAGAAGGATATAACTCTGTTTAAGATTGCACTGTTAAGGAAGAGCAAGATTCAGGTCCAGTAGCACCTTAAAGACCAACTAGATTTCCAGGATATGAGCTTTCAAGGGTCAGAGCTCCCAAAATTTCATACCCTGGAAATCTAGTTGGTCTTTAAGGTGCTACTGAACCCGAATCTTGCTCTTCTACTATAGACCAACAAAGCTACCCACCTGAAACTGTTACAAGTTAGGCATGTTCTAATCTTTCTTTTGTGTTGACCTTGGGAAAAGATTTGCATAAGAATTACCTTGTCCCTTTTCAACACATTAATAAACTTCCTTACTATTTTTTTTACTGCCTTCTGCATATGTTCTAGATCTGTTCAGCAGAGCTACTCACCAAGGCAAAGCAAAGAATAATCTTTGCCTGTGTTTTTTAACCCTCAGCAGCCAGTTTTTGCAGTGCCAGCCAGAGTCCAGAGACTATGGTGAAATCCAGCGCCCATTTCCCTGGGTTTCAAGAGAAAATCCTGGGTTTCTTAGTAGTATTACTTCGTGCTATTACTTGCCATCCAGATCACCGTAACTCCCTTTAAGCCACAAGGTACAAACAATTTTAATCATTTATACTTTCAGTTCCATCTAAGAATGACTCAAGAATTACTAAAAATGACTCAAAATTGAGAGGCATCCTTGTTAAGTGATCAGAATCCCACTTTAGTTTTTACATCACAAGAGTAGTGTGGTTGCCTCTTGGACCCTGTGGTTCTGCGGCTGATTGGGGCATGCAGATTTGGAAAACAGTGTTCAGTTTGAATTAAAGAAAAGCTAGCTGTGAAGGGTACCAACTGGCTAGCAATTATAATGACACAAACTCATCAATCCCCCTAATCTTTACAGCAGTTTTACACTTTTTAAAAAAGTGTATGAATGTTTTATAATAAGGTGAGAGGTGAATATATAAACACATAAATGACATGACCTGCTTTATAGAAACTAAAAATGGATAGACTATTTGAATCCTTGGAAAAGGACAAGATTGATGGATGAACCAGCATTCAATTTATTAATGTCTGCTATATACATTGCAATCCAGACTCACACTGTTGCTGCTTTTCAAATACTGCATTGCCTCTATCCATCTTTCTCTTCAAAAATACCCAAAATTGCTAACCATATGTTGCCACTGAAATACATGTAGCTATATTCTTGTCCTTAGCTGCTTATTTCCTTAATTTGTATGCTGTAATCCTAATAAAACAAATATGGGAAATGTTTCCCTTGCAATTGAAACCAAACAGCTGCCTTTTGATGATAAGGAATGGCAAAATAAGCTCATTAAATGCTGCCCTTTAATAAGAACAAATGCCTGCTGGTAAGAAAAATATGGATGTTAGCTTCTGCAGTGATATAAAACATAAGCATTGACAATATTGAGAGGCAAACTAAACTTTACTAGATACACCATGTTGTTGTCAAGCACATCCCCTTTGCACTCCCTTCCTATGATGTCTAATATAAACAATTACTGTGACATCATACTGTGACATCATATAAGGTATGATGTCCACTTTTACATGTCATCATTGGCTAGTGGGATGGGGAAACACCCACTGCAATAACATGACATCAAGCAAAACATTTATTAGAAGAGAGGGTTGAATCCAGCAGTATTTTACACTAACAGAAATGATTTATATTAAACTATTTCACTATTTCTTTATACTCTGCTTTTCTCCCCTATAGTGACCTGAGATCATGCAGTGCAGAGTTGGGATTGGAAACCAGGTGTCCCAGATCCAGTCCAAATCTTTAACAACTATACAACACTGTCTCTCATAAGTGGAATTGGACTTTCTCATTATTGTTTTCTGTTTGACCAGAATGCTTCCTGAAATGCTGCTACTAGCAGGGGACAGTAACAGATAGTTGTACAGAAGGATGGGGAAATTGGGGGCAGGGGAATTCACAGTAAAGGTCAATCCCCTTCTGTTAACAGAAATTTGCCACTTGGTCCCACCCATACAGTACAGAAGCACATACTTGCAGCATCTTACATCATTTTTGGCCTTAAAATGCGGTTTTAATTTGTGTGTTGTGTTGCCTTAAAATATTGTTAGTGTATGCCTTACAAGGTTTACCCAACCATATTGGATTATTCTGCTTTAACTTCACATCTGCTAAAAATTATGAGGATGCAATGATTAGAAGTAAGTGTAAAAAGATGCTAGAAAGCACAGAATATGTGAACGTATCAAGATAAAAATAAAACAGACTTAAACAATGTAGTGTGATGTGCCTGGGAAAAATTCAAAGCTATAAAGTAACTTTCTCCAGATGTGCTGGCTGCTATCCTAGTTTACTGTTTTACTACTATGTCACACCCAAAGGCCAAGGGTCACATTAGTCATGCTGAAGGAACTGATATATCATGCTTATATGCTTCTATGTTCATTATGTTTTTGCAGAACCACCCCCTCCCTTTTTTGCTGGTTTTGTTGTGCAGGTGACATTACATTGCAAATGTGAGTCTTCTTGGCTTGGGAAAAGAGCAAAAAAGTAGTTTTCATATCCACAGCAAATGTACTACATGTGTAGTACGGCTTTATAAGATACAGGACAAAAGGGGAAAAAAAGAAAAAAAATCAGCTCAGGCTTGGAGAAAAGGGATATAAATGCTTTAAGTTTAACAGACCAGTCCTGAGGGCTGCCATTTGTGGAGATGGCCATCCACCGGCACATCTAAGGTACTGCTGGTCTCACTACAGCTATTTTGTAAGGGTAAAAAACAACACGCGCCCCTCTGTGAGGCATTGACAGCATAGCAAGCACACTGGAGTCCATAGCTACCTCCCAGCACTCACCAACGACATCCCTGAGTGGCATACAAGCACAGCCAACCATCACCTGCCAACACGGCCGCTCTCCACTCCCCAGAGAGCTGGCAGGCAGGGAGAAGAGACCCAGTAACAGTGCAACCCCAAAAGAGGCATCAGGCCTGAGCAGTCCCCCAGCCCATAGGGAAAGGGTACTTGTATGGCCGACAGGATGCCTGTCTTTCCCAGGGAAGAGTCTGACTGGCAGCAAACCCACATGCAACTATCCCTGCTCCAAGCCTCCTACCTCTTATCCCTTAAAAAGGTACAATCAAAAAGAGGAGGGGCAGGCTCAAAAACACAGCCCCACACCCAAGACTCGCCACCTAATCAGTGGGGCAGGAAGACAGATGCAAAGGAGGTATGCCATCAGGTAGTAGGCAATCCACGGCAGCCCTGATGTCACCACCAGGCACATGGGGCCAGGCAGAGAACATTGCAAAAGCCGGCATGGCTCAGTGGAAAGGCACTGAAATAACATAGCCAGGGCTCTTGGTTCAGTTCTCACATGGGAAGAGGCAGTGGCAAACAAAAGCCTTGGAAGGGATATTTTGCCCTTGCAAACTGCAAAAGGGGGAAGGGATGACTCAGTGATGGGATGTTCTGCAGATCCATCATTTAGACAGCGATACCCCTTCACAACCCCACCAAGCTGCACCATGCCAGCAGTTCCCTTTGCACCATGTCCACCCTGGGCCCCTTGTGTGCCAGCAGCACTATGTTGCATGGCTTGTCAGATGCCAGCAGTAGAGCGAGGAAGTGTGAGACAAAGAGCTTGTGACTCCCATGCTAGAGTAGCCATACACCCCATCAGACCACCCACCACCCATTCTCTCTACAAGCTGTACCCAGCACCTCGCAGTGTATCTGGGAAAGGGATAGGGACCAATATGTGTAGTCAGTCTTCCAGGTGCCACTGGGCCACTGTTATATCATGTAGCTGAACAACATGGAAGACGAGTGGGACCATAAAAACAATCCCAGCATAAGCATACCTGAGTCAGAGCCCACCTCCTCTGAACTGTGAAAGAGAGATCACCCCAAGTAGCCCTAAGGGAGAAGAAGAGGTGGGATAGAGAGAAGCATAGAACAAGTCTCTTCTCCTCATAAACAGACTGGGACAGAGTCTTTACTAGACTAGAGTCTAGACTTTACTGAACAGCAAATCATAATGAGTTCTTTTGAATGGGGTTGCCAATTCCCTCTGTTTGGAATGGCTCCTGTGCCTTTGTGATACTCTCGCAGGGAGCATGGGGAGACAGGCTAAGCTGTCCCTAGTGGAGTGGACTTCCCAGATGGAAGGCTGTCTGAGGCAGGATGCTCCAGGAGTGGAGCTGGAACCAGTGACGGAGCAGAGTGGCAGGAACTGCGCCAATCCAAGGTCTTCCTGTTGAATCACAACCTGCAGAAATGCCAAACAGAAACTTGTGCAGTGATGGCAAACGGCACAGATGCCATGCCTGCTGTGGGGCTAAGGCAGGTTGATCCCCTCATGGGGAGACTCCAGTTGCCGGGGGACCCCCCTGAGGTGCATGTGGTATCCAAACAAATGGCACTTACTGATCCCATGAGGAAATGCTTTGCAACTGCTCCATCTGCGGCTGCTGCATAAGCCTTCTACCTGCAAGGCTTCTACATTTGCTTGGCCAGCTGATACATAGGCACTCCAAACCACAGCTGTGCCCTGTCCCTGCCTTGAAGGTGGGTGTACCCTGGCAAAGGGAGTGTGCTAACTGCCCAGCCCAATACGGGGCTGCCAGCATCCCTCCTCCACCATCGTAGGCAGCTCTTCTGGGTACACTTGCCTGGGAGTATGCCTCATTGCATGACATGGGTCATCCTGCTGCCAGTTCTGGTTCAGGTGGCTCCCATATGCTAACACCACTGGCCTCAGGAGTGTGAGCCAGTATTGTGCCCCATAATCCCAGGTCAGGCATCATGGTATCATTTTTTTCCCTTCTATGCTGATGTCACAGTGGAGTTGCCAAGCCCCAGGCAAGTTCTGTAGCAGCCATCTTGGGCTTCCCTTCACAGTATACACAAAAGATAAAAGCACATCCACTCTACTGTTCCTTGCCAAAAATGCATACACAAAAGCATGTAAGATAATTATACCTTTATGAACAGGGAAATAAGAGGTATTCATTCACAGACAGAGATGCCAGAACAAAATCTACCTCTTGGCCCCATTCTTTGCAACACCCCCCTCACCTTCTGACTGGGATATAAGGGCTCAGGGATCTCCATTCCTACTTGTATCTGAAGAAGAGAACTTTGGCTCTTGAAATCTTATACCTTTGAAAGCTTATACTCTGGAGCTACTGGACTCTAATCTTGCTCTTTTACTCTACCTAAGACCCTGTGCCAAAAGGATTCAGCAAATCCCTACTTTTTACAATTAGGTTTTGGTTGTGCTAATTTATTGTTTTACATATAATCTTCCTCCAGGGGATAGCAGAGAGAGAGAGAGAGAGAGAGAGAGAGAGAGAGAGAGGGAGAGAGAGAGGGAGAGAGAGAGAGAGAGGGAGAGAGAGAGAGAGATTTACTCAAGACCACCCACTGAGCAAGCATTTGAAGTAGTTTCCCCAATGAAAACTTGCTGCTCTATTCACTAATACTACACTGGCTATCACAGTGAAAACCAAAGGATGTAACCTTAAGCATGCTTATTTGAGAGTAAACCCCACTGAGTTCAGTGGAGCTTTCACAGCGGGTTCAAACTAAACAAGATGTTGGGGTATCCAAGAACGGTTCTCCCAAGTTTTTTTTTTTAATTGGGTCATAGCAGCCCTAGGGATCTCCCTAGTTCAAACTGGTACCATGGTAACAGTCCCTTTATTTCATTTACTTGTTTTTGTAGCCTGAACTGGCAATTTCCTAGTCACACAGGTTTCCTGGTATTTTATCCTTAAAACTTTCAAAAGCTGCTTTTCCCACAAAGCACGGAATCTACTGTTTACACACCATGCCATTTTTCCTGCTGTGTGGGAGCAGTGCCAGTGCATGAGTAGCTAATTTTATGCATGTTTACACCACATAGGGAAAAAAACACATTACTATATTAAAAATAGATTACTGTTGTTTAGTCTTTCAGACCATTACAGAAAAGATACATGTACGTGTTGAATTGGGGCAATCAAAACTTAATTACATTTCAGAGAAAAATAATACCAGATTTGATGTCTCTGTCAGTTACATTTATAATGCTCTTTAGAGACAGGCATCTAGTGCCAGCTTAGATAAGCAAGACTTGCTGTATAAAGATATGTGCATTTTCATATTTTTCTCTACTGCGCAAGACAAGAAATAGAAACATAGTTAATCATATTCTCTTCCCTCTGCAGGTGTCCCCTATTTTAATGTAGCACAGAGGCAAACCTGCTGTGATATTTACCACTTCAAGATTCACTTCAGTGCATTTGAAACAGCAAATTATAGGGATTGTGTGAGCCAAGCTACTGGTGTTGGCACACTCCTGGTGGGTACTAAGCTTTTGGCATTGACGACTATGTAAACACACTGAACTAAGAGGAGCAGACTTGGGTCAAGGGATTGAACTAGAGCATCTAGATCAGTGAAAGCCTCTTTGACAACCGCACAATAGAAAAAAAACAAGGGGTGGATGGCGAGAAATACAGCTGTCACTTTTTGCACTCCACTTCTCTCTTCATCCCATTGCCCATTCTTTCCTTCCCATTATCTAGAGCAAACAGAGCTCTCACAATATTGGAGAGGACAGTGGAAGATTGATCTGGGATGAATGTGGAGAAAAGGGTCGCAGGAAACTATGGCTGAAGGGTCATTAGTCAAGAGGCTTTGGTCTGGTAACCGTTAGAAAGCTCAGACCAAAATAGAAATAAATCTATGTTGGTGGATCCCCTAAAATAGGAGCTGCTTGTTCTCATGGGTAAGTGCTATGGTACAAAAAAGGGTGCATATGAAGTGTCTTGGGGAAAGGAATATAACTTTCCACTAGAGTACATCTGCCTGCTCACCGTAGAAAACTGGAGGCGTTAAAGATACTCCACTGTTGTGAATCTGAAGTACTCTGTACATCTGGATCATGGAGGTCAGAAGTACAAAAGTACACCATACCTATTTAGATACGCCCAGAACAAAACTGGTGACATCAGTGAGCATTCTCCAACCATTTGCAGGGTTTGAGCTGTAGAGAATGTGATGCTGCAGCCTTACTGAGTTTGGGAGCTGCTTGTACACCACCTTGAACAAAGAAAGAAAAATATAGACTTTTTCATGGGACTCAACTACTTTAGCACTGTTAAGGAATTGTTCATATGAGATATCTCCACCGAGTTACTCCTTTCATGGATTTGGTGTTGAATCCAGAAAACCTAATTCAAAAGGCTAAAGAAGGCTTCTTCTATAGCAGTCATTTGTCATGATGACACCTCAAGATGCATACGGACTGTGTTCAGGTGACTCGGCAATTTCCCCTAAGGCCAGTATCCCATACTTAACTGCTCCTCTGCTTCCATGTTATTTAGGAGCATCATCAGTGACCTGCATTGTGCTGGGGGTTTTTCTAGTTAAAAACAATCCTCAATTATTTTGTGCATTCTTTCTATCCATGGTCCTTCCCAGTTTCTGAGAACAGTGCAATTTTAAGCAGAGCGACACACTTCTAAGCCCACTGACTTCACAATAATTTGTCCACACATTGGATTTTATCCTACTACTTTGCTAAAGATGGCATCTTACTCTGGCCCAAGGAAGCTTCCTCTGCTACAAGCACCTCCTGTGTGAGGTACATTGGGATACGGCTCAATGTACCTCGCTTGCATCAATCTGGGTATTCCATGTGCTCTTCAACAATATGGAGCAACTCTCTGCATTGTACGACTAGTCAACTATTCTGTCTGAAACATCAAGAATCTATTTCTTTTATAATAGCTTCTTATGGAATACTGGATTTTCTAGCAGTAACAATCTGATATTACACAGAAGCATGAACCCTGCCTTAGTGGAGCCACATTCAGGGGTTATTTCAGTAGCAGAGCAGTACACAATGTCTTTTAAAATTCAGAACAGATGGTAGTTTAAACAACCATGGAATTTTACTTTGTGTGAAGTCAGCCTTCATTTTGAAGTAATTTGACTCACTTAATGCAATGCTTTGCTTGCTTCAGTAGGCTCACCCATTTCATAAAGTTTTAATCAAACTTAACAGCCACCCAGGTGCTGTTGTTTTCTTTTGGCTCCAGGAAGATAAAAATGCCTAAATGAAAGAACTAAACAACAATCTAGAATTTACAAATTCTTAATGAATATTCATTTAGCCTAATAAAACATAGGCTATGTGCCAACAAATAGCGTTGGTTCATGATTAGACACATAATGCAGTTTTAAGCACTTAAGGGTTGTATCAGCATATAAAAAGAATACTTTGTTTTTGCTTTTCTAAACTTTTGAGTTACCATCATAATCCTAAACCATTTAGAATTCTAAACATCAAACCAGCAATTTGAATTGAGTACAGAAATCAACTGAGAGCCCATGAAGTTGCAATGGAACTGGGGAAATATGATCACAACAGTAATCCCCTGCCAATAAATGGGCAGCTACATTCTGAGACGTCCGTGAACT
Source organism: Eublepharis macularius (assembly GCF_028583425.1). Lineage (NCBI taxonomy): Eukaryota > Metazoa > Chordata > Lepidosauria > Squamata > Eublepharidae > Eublepharis > Eublepharis macularius. The sequence continues at coordinate 52,784,286 of NC_072791.1, read as the reverse complement.
TCTATGGTAACAGAGGACTTTGAGTTTTCCCAAGATGTACAACTCCTGCTTTGACAAACACATCAAAACAAGTAGTTTACAAATTATTTACACTTTATCCCATAAAAGTATTTGCATATGAATGCAAAATTGAAAGAACATAGTAGAAGGATATATTAAATATCAAATAATGGATGTTCTAGTACAAATGGAAAAGAAGATACTGTTTAGATATCTATCCATCAAATGATATTAGGAACCTCTCTAGAGCTTTGTGATCCTACAATGAAGGTTGGAATTGCAGTCATGAACAGTAAAAACACAAACGGGATTTGCACAGATGTGTGGGAGGGCATCTTATTTTCCTCTCCTCTATTTCCTCTTTCCCTTCCTTGAAAACCACCAGAGCCTCTCCCCTTTTCCTGCTTCCTTCTTTCCTTCCCACTCACCAGAAAACTTACCTTTATCTGGCACTGGCCACCAGTTTGGCCCAGCAGCCAAACTCCCAATGACTTGTGGAGGGAGCTCATTTCCCTCTGTATCCCACTCTCCATACTATTTCCTCTTTCCCTGCTCTTGGCAGCCCCCATAGCCTCTCCACTTTCCTTGCTTCCTTCTCTCCTTCCATCTATCAACCAATATATATTTTATCTGTCGCTCATCAGATTTAAGCTCTAGTCAAGTTAAGAATTAGATATGATAAGTGGGGATGGGGGATCTCCCACTCCCGGCCTCTGCCCACTCCACCTCTCATCTGGCCAGGGGTGTGGAAGGTGTGGGGAATGGACCTGGGAGGCAAGGAATCTCCAGGGCAAGTGCACAGTGGGCATACTCCCAGCAGGCACATTATCACTTCAAGTGATGTCCTTGTGCCTGGCGGTGGGCATGCTCCCAGGCTTTGCATGGTACAGGTTTGGTCCCAAATGGGCTGAACTGGTCCCATGTGAAGTATGCCAGCGTGATATCACTTCCTGCAAGTGATGTCATCGTGTTGGTGTCGGCTTTGCATGCATGCAGGATTAAGCCTCCCGATAAGTGCCACATCTTCCTCCTCCTGTCAGGAAGGTATAGGGACCTGGCAACCCTACTTTCCACCCACCCCTTTCTTCACCTCCCCCCCATGCAGCCTCTTCCCTATGGCCCAGCTGCATGTTGGGGAACCTGCATGGACTTGCACGGAATATTTAATTTTCCCTTGTATTGCCCTCCCCACACTATTTCCTCTTCCCCTGGCAGCCTCCATAATGTACATTTCCCCCTATGTCCTCTTTCCAAACCCACTTAAACAGCTTACCTTTTATCTGCCTATCTTAATTTCTTAATTTACTTCATTTATATACTGCCTTTCTCCACAATGGGTACCCAAAGCAGCTCACATCATTCTCTTTGCCTCCAAACAACCCTGAGAGTTAGGATGAGTGTGTGTGACTGGATCAAAATTACACAGTGAGCTTCCACAGCAGAGTATTAATTTGAACCTGGGTCTTCCAGATCCTGGTCTGAAACTCTAACCACACTATACTAGCTTTTGTGGAAGGGGGCTGCTGTTGAAAAGTGACAAACAGCCTGGCCTGGGTGAGTCATGCAAGTCTTGTGGTCTCAAGTTGTCTGGTGGTTGCTTCTGGGCCTGGCCCCAATGACTCCTCCCTCAATGGCCAAAACAGCCCTGGAAAGGGCCCTGCCCCTGCCCCTTACCTTTTACTAACAGAAACAAAGCCTCGAATACTGGCAAAACTGTTATGGTTGCCTAGCAACAGCCACTGAGAGCATCTGGTTAAAGATACAGGTGTTCCTTTTACCATTTTTTTTAAACCTCTCCCCCAATGTATTTGTTTTAGATTTCAGATTTTTCTGCAAATGGGGAATTTTTCAAGAGTGTAAGAAAATCTGTCTTGTCCATTTATGGCTCCAATCTCATCTCTCAGATAAGGGCCACTTGGCTATTAGTATATAAGCTACTATAGTACAATTTCTGATTCATTCAAATTGTAGTATAGTACAATTTCTAATTCATTCAAATCAGGATGCAATTCCTCCCTCCCCCCAAGCAGGGCTCCTACAGCTGCATAGCCAGAAGAAATTCAACAGATGAAGCATTTCTCAGAATGGAGATATAGTGATTAGGAATGTTCTGCTTGCAATGAAATGGCACCGGAGCCTTATAAAAGTCTGCAGTGTTAAAAGTTGGCAACCTTTATAATAACAGGTTGTTTAATAAGTAATTGCTTGTTACTGATCATTACTTATATGGCACAATGGTATATGGTACTTTATAAATAACAAAGAAAACATGCATAAGGAGTTTAAAATCTGAATTGTGATGGCCAACAGGAGCCCACAGAGGAAATAGAGAAAATGCTTAGCACACTATATCAAGCATTCCTTTAGTCTAGCTGTAAACAGTCCTCAATTTTCTTCATTAAACTGGAGCTGTTTCTTCAGTTCTACATTTTATTTAAATCTATTTACTTTTTAGTCCACCTTTCTAACTGAGACTCAAAGCAGATTACAAAACTAGAGGGGAAATCAATGAAACCGTGTATTATATATCATACACAGTGCAAAACTAGAATACAAAAACCAGAAGCAAGAATTAGAAAACAATGCAGTAAAAACACAATAGATACAATGAACATTGTATTAAACTACATTATCTAAAGCTGTTATATGTTAAAGAAATTAATACAGACTAGGCAGTATCAAATCATATTATCTTTTAAAAGCAATATTTGCTTTCCTTAATTTACATTTATTCATATCCCTGCCAGATATATCTCATGACTTCATCAAATTATTTGAAATTAGTGGTTGTCGCTTACTGAGTGCTATTCTACTATTTCCCATTAGAGGGAGCATGATGAAAGCCATTCAATTACAAAAGAAAAAAACCAGAGAAACACGATTTTAATGAAGGAAATAAAACAATCATTTAGCACTGCATTGCATATTACAATTTCATAGAAAATGTTATTTCAAAATAGGACCTTATATGACAATGAAAATAAGAAAGAAAGAGAATGTGTAATATGAAAAGTGGTTTCGAGAAGCAAAAAATTCCACAGGTTCTTTGGCACTGTAGGATTTTGGATTCACATATCCATCTCCCTATCCTTCCGAAATTATGTTGTGGATAATATTACAAAGAGGATGGTCTCCAAAGCAAACTTCTGAAGCTAGACATCCTTAATGCTTCCTAAAAAGAATGGAAAGATCAACAGACACCTTCTCATCCTTTTCAAATCTACCCTCAAAGGTCTACTGCTTTGAATTAGGCACCCCAGCCTAATTCACAACTCTCCTAGCCTGTGAAAGTAGTGCTATACACATAGCTGTATACATTAGTTGCATACATGTGTGTAGCAGCAGCAGGGAAGAGAAAACTGGTTGAGAAAGAGAATGGGAAACTGTCAGGCTGGTAGTAGATGCCTAATGTTTATTTATTTACATTACTTATAGTCTGCCTTTCTTATTGAGACTGAATATGGATTAATGTAGTGTAAGTCAGTAAGATCTATGGCTGGGACATTAAGAAATGCATAGGGTACTGGATAGCGGAAAATTTGAAAGCAAGCAGAAATCTGATATAGAGCTAAAACAATACAAAGCACAAGCAAGCAGAAATCTGATATTGAACTAAACAACACTGGAGCAAAGCATAAGCAATTTAAACATGACATGTTAAAACGATGCAGAAATTACCTATTAGGAGCATATTTACAGCAACAGACAGTATACTGTAGTATACTCCACAGTCCCTATCCGTTTACCAAATCATCTTTGAAAACCATTTCGTTTCAGTTCTGTTTACCTCTGCAGTACCCACTTAAATGTTGTATTATACTTCGTAAGCATGTGTATATGTGAATTTAAGTGCTTGCATGCACATGTAAATATATTAATTTGTGTACACATGTGAATTTGTGTGTATATGCACACAGGATGCCTTGAAAACCCTTTGGAGTCACCATAGGTTATCTGTGACTTGACAGAACTTTACATAAACACGCATATCTGAAAAATAAATGTGCTGTGGCCAAGCATTAGAATGGTGCAAATGGGCCTTAATTCTTGATTTCTATTTCTTACTGTAATTTCCTGCATTGTAGTATAGGCTCTTTTTAATATTGTCCTTACTTTGGGTAGCATCTTTTCTGAAGATGTGGCCTAAGAAGCCAAATTCACAGTCCTTCATATTCCACACATCATCTGTATTTGTATGCAATTAAGTGCCCAAAACAGAAATAATTAAGACATATGAAGAATTTTAGAGATTGCTGACCATTAAAAGGGTGTGAATTCTGGAAATATAATGAGCATGTGGAGAAAAATATATTAAAACTGTGACAGTATAAAATCCACAGCTGGATATTACTTTGTGGGAACTAAAGAAAATTAATATATCTATAATACTTAGCATTTAGGTAGCATATTTCAAGCATTCAAAGCGATGACAGACATTGCTGTAAGATTGTTAGAGCAATCCTAAACAAGTCTACTCAGAAGTAAGCCGCATGTTATTCAATGGGGCTTATTCCCAGAGAAGTGTCCTTAGGACTGTAGCCTGTGAGTACTTTTATGATGTGGAACATTAGACACTATTGTGAGTATATTGGGATTTAGAACACAGATCCCTGTGGGGAAGAGAGTACATTCCTAAAGCACATGTTCTGTATGCGATTTTTTTCTAGAAAGAACTAACATGCACTCCAAAAGCCTGCCATGACTGAGTACCAATGCCATTATTATGGGAACAGGGCCAAGTAGCTAGATACCTGTATTGGGGTATCAATAGCAACTTAAAATGGCTAGGAAGCACTGCAAATGTGGGTAACTGTGCAGACAACTTTAAGTGCACTTCCACTGAACACCATAAACTTTTTTGGAGAGGGAAATATGGATTAGAGATGGGAGACAAGGTTGATAGAACTATAGGTCACAGGAATGAAAACATGTCAAAAGTGTCCAGGAGAAGATGTATTGTCGAAGGCTTTCACGGCCGGAGAACGATGGTTGTTGTGGGTCCAGGAGAAGCCTGTTGTGAGGACATAGTGTCACACTCTGTGATGGTCGATTTGTACATTAGGTTTTTTTCCCTACACCAAGATAATCTCGGTGCATAAAAATGCAAGTGATTCCACAGATTTGGCAAACCACGCATTTTCCTACATGAAAATTCTGTATCTGAAGGAGAAAAAATGGAAAACAGCAGGCAGGGTTCTTGAAAAATCTGTTGCCATGGAAGTGTTTTGCCAAGGCAGCCCAGCTGGATACACAAAGATACTAAAGCTGCAAACATTGCAGAGTACCTGAGAAGAGTCTCACAAACAGAAAAGCACAAACTAAAAGACAGAGAGCCACATGCTCTCTACCTGACCTACCTCAAGGGTTTGTTGCGAGGATAAATGGAGAAAGGGAACCCACGTGCGGGATAAAAATGAGAGACAGGAGCAGCCCAGACCCCAGGGTTTGCCTGGAGGTAGCTAGAATTGCTTTTCTTGGACACGGCGAGTCCAGGCCCTAATAGCGGGGAAGGCTCCTGACCTTCAAAATCCGACAGCGTCATGGTAGTAATATGCAAGGGAGTATGGAAGCGACTTGACGGCACGTAACATACACAGAGTAATGCGCAGGGTGAGGGGGAAAAGAAGAATGGAGCTGCCTAGTCAGAGAGCACCACTTCCAAACAAGATCCTTTCCCGTTTCTTTGTACGTGCGCGGAACCGTTCGTCGTCGGAGGGCATTCATAAGCGCTGAAGAGAACGAATAACATCAGCGCAGAAAAACCTTCCCAAGGCCCGACACGCATGGCGAACCCCGTTCCTCCCGCCCCATTCGGCCCACGCCTGAGGCAGAGGGGCTGGGCTGAGGCGGGGCTAAGCGGCGCCATCTCTCAGCGCCAGGCGCTCGGAGGGGGAGCGCGATGGTGGCCCAAGCGAGAGCCTGGGCGCTGCGAACCGCACGCTTCTTCGGAGGCGGGGTAGGGACGAGGCCAGCCCTGCTGTGGCTCTCTCCAGCCTGGGGAGGAGCAGCGAACTCGCGTTTGTCCGGACGCTTTCGGGTAAGTGACGAGCGGAGAGCCCTGTTTCGTCTGGAACCTTTGTGGATGGAAGGGACAGAGGAGGAGGAAACACTTTTAGAGGGGCAGGAAGAAGCGGCGCCTATTGGCTGTTTACGCTCGGTGTCCTTGTGGCCGAGGGTAGCAGTTTCTATGGTCCGTGCATTCTTTTTGTAGCCGGGCTTCGTTGGGATTGTGCTTGGTCAGTGCCCGAGCAAGAAACGGGACACGCCCCCAGTTAATAAGTCACCATTAGCAATGCTATACACAGGGATCATCATTTATCCTCATGACAACCAACCCTGTGAGGCAGTCTGTGCCGACTCTCCTGGCTGACTGTGAATTGAACCCAGATTTTCATAGCCGCCGACTCATGCTGTAATCAGCTCTCTGAAATTCCTTTGTCTCCTTGAGACAATCACCATCTTGGCCGTGCTTCAGAACACTTTTGGAAGTTATGTTGAAATGTTTCCTTACTGTAACAATTACCAAAAAAAGCTTCTAGATAGAGTGGCAAGTCTCGTTTGGAAATTCCTGGAGATTTGGGAGTGGAGCCTGGGGAAGTCAGATTTGAGGAAAGGAAGGACTTCAGCAGATAATACTGTAGAGTTTGACCTTCAAAGCAGCTTTTTTCTCCAGGGGAGCTAGTTCGGAAGTAAATTAAAAAGTGGGGAGATCTTTAGGCTTCACCTGGAGGTTGGCAACCCTGCTTGAGCAGTATTTAGATCTTAGCTATTTGACATAATATTTTAATCTACTTGCATTCGCATGCACTTAATCTTTTTTGTGGGGAAGGGGGAACTTTCCCCCCAATGCACTGTTTATAGAATCCCGCACTTATGTTTTGGTTTGTTACGTCTTGTTTGTCTTGTGGATATGGTATTCTTTCAATTCTCTTTTAATTTTTTAAATTAAATCTATATAGCCCTCACCTACATACTGATAAACAGTCACTAATTGTACTCTATACTGAAATGCACAGATGAGAGACAAAGCCAGCACACACTATGGTAGGTGAGAGCACCAGTAAAAGTTATTGTTTTGGGGAAATAGCCATGTCAGTCTCTCCAGTGGGGTGTGTCCTTATCCTTATGAATCAGTATCTAAATATATGGTTGTATTGTGAACTAAGCTTTGTCTTCTGGTATAAATATTGAAAACAGAGGATTTAAACTGGCAGGTTTCCTGGGTGGCCAAATTTAGTAATGGTGAACATAAAAAGATTGATATACTTTCTGGTTTTATCTAGTGGATGCTTCTTAGATTACATTGCTGACATGCTTGATTTACAAAAAGTGATACTACATGCAAGGTCAAGATAGTTTTCTGTAACCTTAGCAAAACTCAATTGTGTAATGTCTTATATTGCTGTAACTTAGGTTCTTTGATCAGTTTTTATAAATAACCACAAAACAGTGCATTAATAACAGCTTAAATGATCTTTTTTTAAAGTCATCCAATGTGAATGATGTTCTCCTAAAAGAAAAACGTGACAAAATCATGTCTAAAGGATTACCAAAACAAAAGCCAATTGAAGGAGTTAAGCAAGTATTGGTGGTAGCTTCTGGAAAAGGGGGTGTTGGAAAGTCAACAACTGCAGGTAAGTCTTCTGAAGTGATTCGGTATGTTGTTCCTGTTTTGCCTGTAGACTATTAGCTAGCATACACTTAATTCTGTTTTGTACAGTTGCATGACAGTGACTATGTCTGTAGGGTGAATTAAAATGAGCACAACTCTTTAAAAATACAGTGTTTTTTTCCTACATCTCATCTGCTTATTAGTAAATATGCTGTTTTAGCAATATCAGCTTGAACCTGGCATAGTTCGGTATGGCTTTTGGATCATATATACAAATCTGAGGCTGAATTGAGTTAAAGAGGCTGCATTCCTAATACTTTTCTTGAGTGAATCCTTTTGAATAAAATGGCTTACTTCAAAGCAGAAGTGTTTAGGCTTGATCCCAGAGATATTCTGAGAAAAGATCTTATTCTGTTGATTTAAATGGGTCCACAAATGTTCAAAACTGTCAATATTTGCTTTATTATACAAACAAAATGTTTGAATCAAAAGTTGTTTTTTCCTGTTTAGACAACATAAAATTAGAAGGATAGGATAAAACTGAAAATTAGAGTGTAACCCAAAACAGAATGACAAAATCCATTAATTTCAGTGGATTTAGAAAACTGTCACTTTTCTGTGGTCACTTAAAGTGAAAATTATTTGGCGTACATATTTCCATACAAACTTATATTTTTGTGTTGACATCTTTGTAACACCATCTTTTGAATAAAAGATCACCATCTATTCATTTCACTGCAATGGATAAGCTAGGTACAGTAATTACTGTTTATCAATATCCATGCTCCTGCTCATTTGCTAGGGTTGTTTCTCAGTGAACAAAAAGGCTGTACCAATTGTGTACTCAGATAACATAATAAAGATGCAGTTTAAATATAGGTTCTCTTTCATGAACTGGTACACTGGGATAGTAGTCATAAAATACTGTGGGTGTATAAACATATACAAACACACATGATACATTAGACTTGTACATTTCTTTTGTTATTAAATACAAACATGGGCTTTTTCATAAATAGTGGGGTTTTTGTGATCTTGAAACAAAAAACTCACATGATATTCTTTTGATTTTTTCCCCCTTTCTTTTGTTACTGCAGCCTCACCCATCTCTTTTGGGTTACTTTGCCACTTAGATTACGAATATGTATGAGGTATTCTAATCCTGAAGGATACGGAGCAGGACTTTGCTTTCTGCTGTGCTGTGAATGTCTGCCCTGCTGCGCCAAATATCCCCTTGCAGTCTACACTCTCCTACTTTCCTGCTGTTGTCCATACCTCACCCCTTATCCAAGCAAATCTGCCCGAATGTCATGATATATGATACTGACATATGTATGATGTTGATTCTGATTTCTGAGCTTGGATCTTAACAATAAATACATACATACATACAACAGAAGTAGTTGTTACAGAAGTTACATACCAGAATAAAATTAAACCAGAACAAAATCAAACAGATTGTGAGACTTTAAGTAAATATCTAGGAAAAGACAGACAAATTATGGCTAAATTTAATCCTTCCTTTTATCACCACAATTGTTGAATCACTATAGTAGCTGAGTCACACACACTTGGTAATAGCTAAGACCAATTACTCTAATTGGCTACAGCAGGAAACTAGAGAACCGACCAGAGGTTTAGGGATTTATTTAAGGATACTTTGCAAGCAGCACAGCTGTGCAGCAAAGGAACACCAGTTTTTTTAAAAAGGGATCAAGAAGAAAGCCAAGGAATTAGAGACCAGTTAGCTAACATCTGTTCCAGAAAAAGTAGTGGGAAGAGTATTACAGATAGAAGCATTACTCAGGTATATAGAAAGACAGTCCCTTCTGAGAATGAATCAGCATGGTTTCTACAAAAAGAAATCCAACAGTCGGTATTGTAATGTCCTAGATAGATCTATGCTATGGCTGCATTTAGAGTACAGTATGCTGTTCTGGTTACCCCATCTCAAAAAGCTTAGAGTTTGAAAAGATGCAGACAAGAATAATCAGAATTATCATGGAAGTAAAGCATCTTCAGAAAAATAAAGGGCTTGGAAATTTCCTCCCCCTAAACTTAAAAAGCCAATTAAGGGTTCATGTCAAAGTTTCATACAAAATACCATACAGGATACAGAAAGTAGATTGTGAGAATGTTCCCTCCCTTCTCATAAAACCACATCTCAAAGTCACATAATGACATTGATGGGCAGTAAATACAGGACAGGAAAGACGAAGTACTAATTCACACAAATGCATAATTAAGGAATTCACTGCCCCAAGATGAAGTTATGGCCATTAGCTTCTGCAGCTTTAAAAGGCACTAGATGAATTCATGGCAGAGAGATTTATCAGTAGCTATCAGTCCAGATGTAAATATTGTATGCCATCCTTGATCTGAAATTTCAAAATGAAAGAACTTACCTCATTTTTTATAATTATCTGAGTTGGTTTTCAGGTATGATAGGATCCTATTATTACATAATTGGTTAGAGTGCTTAAAGCATTGCAAAGCAAAGCATACCTTCTAAGATGTTATTTATCATGTTCGGTTAAACTTGAGTAACTTTTAAATTCTAGTCAGGGCCAGATCTAGGGTTGCCAGCGCCCAGCGTTGCAAGTCCGGACTTGTGTGCGCGCAGAGCGTGTGCGCTCCTGGCACTGTGTGATGACATCACTTCTGTGATGTCATCACCCACTGCGGAGCACACCGCCCCGCGCAGCAAGCCAGCTGCCCCGGCACACCGCAGAGCTGGCGGTGGCAGCGCAGGTGGCTGGGAGGCCGCCCGTGCCATTCGCCTGCCCTGCTGAGGGGGCGGCCGGCTTGCCACGGGCCCCCTATCCTGCGGGGCAGGTGAATGGCGCGGGCAGCCTCCCAGCCATCCGCACTGCTGCCGCCAGCTCCACAGTGCGCCGGGGCAGCCGGCTTGCCACATGGGTGGCACACTGATGGGGCGGCAGCCTTGCCACGCTCCCCCTGCTCTTGCAGTAGGCGAATGGTGCGGGTGGGCTCCCACTGCCCTCTGCTCAGCCACCTGCGTGCTCCTGGGGGCTGGCAGCTGCGCCTGGTGCCCCCTTTGGGGGGCAGACTACCCCACCCCCTGTCAATCTGGCCCTGATTGTAGTTCAGCCATTGTTTTTTTCATACACTTGTATGATATAAATAACTGTAGGATTCTGTTCAGTTAATTCTAAACCCTCGTTTTCTTTTACAGTAAATATAGCTCTTGCATTGGCAGCTAATGATTCAGTAAGTAGATATAATTATTATTTTAATATTTATAAACATTTCAATGATTGGCTTGTAATGGCAGAATGTACTGTGATAGGTTAACTTTAATTGGATAAATTCTGGTGATAAAGATGAGAATAGCTAACCAATTCTTCCAGGATTCTTGCCAAATAACAGTGTTACTAAATTCTGTGGTGATGGGGAAAGTATTCTATCCAAAGTATATGTGTAAATGGTTTCAGTGATGTAATATGTATCACAAGTTTTGTGATATATAAAAAAGGCTCACAACTGCATTGTGATTATCCATGTAACAAATGTATTTGTTGCCATTTTAGGGCAGAGCTTTCAGGCCCCTGTAGAAATGCTTACTAGCCCTTTTCTGTATGTATAATTTCTCCAAATATAGTTGAGAAAGATGGCTGCACTATAATATATGATAATCCTTAGTATTTACATAGTGCATTTTATGCATTTGAAGGGTTTCACAAATAATCCTGACAACGACAACCCTGCAAGGCATTGTTGAAATTGTATATTATTCCATGGAGTTCTGAGACTGAGAAATATTGGCTTGTCCAAGACCACCTAGAAAGTTTGTGACAGATATGATATTTGAACAATGAGCTTCATGGCTCATAGATCAGTCTCATAGCCAGTAGACTGTGGGAATGGATTGGAACATTTCTAGCGGGCCTCTCCTCTGACAGCTACTAGCAGCCAGGAGCAATTAGAGCTGAGCCCCAGTAGTTTTGCCAGTGTTGTGGGGACCACTTGGTGCAAGTGCAATTCGGTATTTGGGAAGAAAGCCAGCTTTCCCTAATCAAATCCGATAATTGGGATCTGATCTGGGAACTTGTGGCTTCAGCCTCTCCTGGCTCCTTCCTGGGCTTCTGTTTTTTTTCAAAAAGGGGAGGAGGTGGAGGAAGGGAGGGAGTAATGAGTGTCCTATCTGTGCAAGAGCTCTCCCTGTCTCTCGAGCTTGTGTGACACTGGTTCTGTTGCAAATGTCCCTTGCATAAGTTTGGTTTGGGTGGAATTAGCTGTTTTGACATGATTCTCTGGATTAGTCCCTTTGGTTTACATGGGGGGGGGGTGTCAGCCATTCCCTTGATTCAGTTTGGTTCTGTTGGACTTCACTTCCATTTCAGAGTGTGCCTTTGGCCACTGGCAGTCTTGCCCTCGTGTGTTTCTATCTGATAGCCTGCCTGGAAATGTTTCTTCCATAAGAAGCAATGGAGAGTGGCTGAGGGCATCTTGTTCAGGGGCCCATAGAATTGGACCTAGTGGTCCAATCTTCCTGAAACTTAATTGGTCTTTAGAGGACAGTCAAGAGTAAGTTCCCTGCAAGTTTGGTGGATTTTTCTTGAAAAATGCCCCAGCCCCCTCCCCCAGGTAGCCCACAGATAGTTTTCCCCATAGGGAATAAAGGCCAAATAAATCTGAGATTCTCTGGTGAGTCTTTAAAAAATCCTGGATTTTTTTGAGATCCCCGAAACCTAAATCTGGATTTTCTGGGGTTTTTTTTGGGGGGGGGTGCATACCCCTACCACTCGGCTTGAACCCAGCAGGTGGTGCCAACGATGTGTGTCAGGTCTCTTGATACCTCTTTCACTGCCGCCACCAGTTGGAGGCAGTGCAGAAGGAGGCAACTGGTGAATCAATATCCATTTTTGGCTCTTCTGACCAGATCTGAGCTGAGTAGCCACTGCAGTGATGGCTTGTAGCACTGCACAGGCCACTCAGCATAGCTTCTTTTCAGGCCAATTTAACTTCCCAGTCTTACTCCTGTAAGCTATGTTAGCTAAGGCTATATAATGAATACAGAATAAGTGCATTATAGTGATCCAAGTTGTCATACTTCCTTTTGCTAACATTTGGTAACTATAACAAAACCTGTGTGAGTGTGTTTAGATTTTAATAAAATTGTTCCAGTACTTTCAGCAAATAGGCTGAAGCTGATACCAGGTTCAAGTGTACCTCATGGATTTAACAGATTGGTTGAGAACTCCAGTAAAAAGTTCTGATTTGCTGATAATCCATCCAGTTTGCAGGAAATAAAATGTGGAGAAATAGTTTTGGAGTAGCAGATGTGGCATTAATGTTTTATAGAGAAATACATTTTTAAAATCTGTGTATTTGAATTAATTGCATGATTGACACTAATGGGAGTCACCTGGCAAATCCTCAAAAAAATTCAGAGATAAAACATTTCATAATTAATGTCTGATAATATTGCAGAGGGTTCACAATAAGCATAAAAAGAAGATCCAGCACTGTGGCAAAGAATCTTCTTGGTTAATGGTAATACTTCTGCTTTTGTGCCCTTAAGATGAATGCAACTTCCAGAGTCTGTTGTTCCTCAGTTTATTTTTTACTTCATTAAAACAGTATTTTGAAAACATGTAGCCACGTAATGTTTTCTAAGTACTACTTTTTAGCAACTGAATTTTTATTCCACTCTTTCTCCAAGACTAGGATCTTGGGAGACCAGGGTTAGATTCCCCACTCTGCCATGGAGGCTCAACTGGGTGACCTCGGGCTAGTCACACACTCTCAGACTAAACCTACCTCACAGGATTGTTGTTGTGAGGATAAAATGGAGGAGGGAAGAATGATGTAAGCCACTTTGGGCCTCATTGTGTAGAAAGGTGGAGTATAAATAAAATAAAATAAACAAAATAAAATCCTGTGAGGCGCTGACACATTCCCGAACACAGAGTTTTTCTGTTGAAACAGCATTTCCATTTTGCATAAGATAGGGCAGTAATTTCTCCCTCCCCCTCACAGAAGACAGGGCAGTAACCCACCCACCCCGCAGACCACTTTTTTGCTTCTTCTGCTGTTTCTGAGGGTCAGCTGATACTCAGGAACAAAATTTGGTGGGCTTAGTGGGAGAGTACGGTTCCCCTGGTCATAGTTTGACAAACCACTAAAACATATTGACTCAGTTATTTATCTTGTAGATATATTTGGGGGGGAAACATTATGAGAGCATTTTGGCTAAGGGTACGGAGAACAATTCTTAGGTCAAAGCTTATTTCTGCCACTAACTGCCAGATGATGGTAAAGATTCCGTTTTTTCTCAGCCGTCACCCCCCAGCAATATGGGAATAACACTAGCCTGCGTTGCTGGGTACATTGTAAGGATTATTGTGGTCTTATATGTGACGTGCTTTAAACACTTGTAGTGTGCAAATGATAAATATTGCAGTGTTTTAGTTATAATGTATAAGAATTTAATGACTTCGAAAACAAACGATTTGGTATTACAGTTGGACTTCAGCAGGTGTCTTAATTGTATTTTAAGATCATATATAAAGTAAATTGTGGTTCTGAAGTAGCCTTGAAAAATGGTATGATTCCTATTTAGAAAAGTGTGGACTGCCACGACCTCTGTGCCCTCTGTTCGCCCTTCTGCTGCCCTGCTAGACGCACAGGGATGGTTTACCTAGGTTTCAGAATGGGTGAGAGAGGTGTTTACTGCTCCTGGTTCTTCCTCTTGCCCCGGGGTTGTGGCTGTCAGCTCTCACTGTAGCCATGCCCTGTCTCTTCCTCCCTGGCCTGTTAGGGGAGCCTCCCTTTTGTAGCACTATACTCTGCCCACCTCCCTTGCACAGCCAATCAATACACTGTTGTTCGTTCCTCTTTCCCTGGACTGGGTCACTGAGGGTCAGCCAATGGGCTTGCTCCTGCCCTCCTCCTGCTTTCCCCAGCTGCTGGCCATTGGGCTCTGCGTTTCCACCACACCCTGTCTCATTGTTGCTCCAGTGCCTCCTAGCTGGCCCTCCGGTTAGAGTGTCCTCAGCCTGATACAGGCAGTTGGGGCCTCATTGCTTGCGCAGCTGGGGGAACTCCCAGCCATGTCGCTATAAGCTTGGTGCTGCTGACCTCCGCCTGTGTTGGTGAACCTGGGCAGGCTGCTTTTGCTTGCCCCTTTGTGTCCCAGTCACAAAGTTAGGGATTCTGGATTTGTTCAGTATTTGTAATGGATTTTCTTCATTAGACAGGGGAAGCCATTTCTGAATGTATCGGAGTGAGGAGGTGAGTTTCAATTTGGCTTCAAAAGACTTGTGGTACTAGCTCTAATTAAAGAAGAAAAGAGTGTTGGTAGCTGTGAATCTGAGGAAGAGTCCAGAATCTAAAATACTTGGTTTCTTAGCACTGGGAGATCTATTCCAAACTAAGCAAGTTCTGAATAGCACTTGTCAGTAACTTATCCTGTTACACATGGTGTGGCTTGAGCCCTGTGCAAGTGGCTGCAGTCAGGATACCCAAAATGTGTGGAATAGATAGCTGGGTTGTAGTTCCAAGTGTCACCCTATGTCCTTGACAATAACAACAACAATAACATTCAATTTATATACCGCCATTCAGGACAAATTAACACCCACTCAGAGTGGTTTACAAAGTATGTTATTATTCCCACAACAATCACCCTGTGTGGAGGGTGGGGCTGAGAGAGCTCTGAAGGAGCTGTGACTGACCAAGGTCACCCAGCTGGCTTCAAGCAGAGGAGTGGGGAATCAAACCCTGTTCTCCAGATTAGAGTCCCGCTGCTCTTAACCACTACACCAAACTGGCTCTCCTTACATGCAGGCACTACGTGTGAACATGTTGTATTTTGCCAGGTCTCATGTCATGGATTCAAGCTTGCGTACAGAATACTTCTGTGCACAAGGCATGTGGTCTGTGCCTGGAGGCTGTGAGCATGGCCTGCCACAACATCCCTGCTGTCCACTAAACAGGCTTGGTGTACCCTGATAGCATTTGTTTGCTCAGGGTTTTTTGAAAGAGATTATCGGGATTCTGGCAAAGACGCCAGATTGTTCCTAGTTAATGGAAAGACCTTGTAGCTCTTTCTTAGTAGCAGATGTGGGCCGACTGCTGTATTTGCACAGTTTCACAAAATACTGTTGTAAACGAGCATTGCAGGGCTGTTATAGTGTGAGACAGCATGCTGCTAGTTAGCATTGGGGAAGCACCTATTCTGTCATTGATTGGGAAATTGTATATGTTACTCGTACTTTACAAGTTTTTTGGGTTATAAGTGTAGTCTGTACCTAGAAAATGGAGTTTGTCTGAATTGGGTGTGTATGTAAAGACACAAAAAAGGCTGTAATGATCTTATAACAACTTATTTTTTATCTTTCGTTTATATGTCCACTGTGCCCTTAAGGAAAATCCAGATTGTAACTTTTTGTGCTCTTGTTGAGAAATTGTGTGCTGAGCCAGAAACATTAGAGACTTGCAAAAGGAGGGCTGTATCCTTTGCTCAGCAAATGATGGCCTCTTCCTCTGGAGCAAGGAGATTTCTTCCAATGCAAGACACTCTTGAGCAGAGTGTGAAAGTGGAATGCAACTCAGATCTTTCCCAGCCTCCATGGTGCTATGTTGGCCAGGTGAGTTTCCCAGCTAACAGAGAAATCCATGGATTTATCAGTCTCCTTTTAAAGAGCTGCCCACTGCTTTCCCAACAGCTTTTTAGCAGCAGCATGCCACAGCTCCAGTGGAAGTAGAGTCCAGGATGGTTCTCCGTCTCTCTCAATGGGATTTCCCCTTGCAAGATGCTGGTAGCTGACACAGAGCATGCTGTAGGGCGTTGCCTTCAGAGGGGCCCAGGAAGATGGCTGATAAAGAGGTGCCTTACGTCTCTCTCTGCGTGGTGCTGGAGATGACCAGGAGATAGGAGGAGGAGCAAGGTAAAGGAGAGCTCCTTCCCTTCTCCTCTCTGAGGCCTTGTAGGCTCCCGTGGGAGTCAAGCCCAGGCCTGCATACCCTCACACTAGCCTATGCTAGTCCCATGGTTGATGGACTATGGGTACAGCTCTGCAGGTGCTGGTGTGTGTGGATTGCAGGATGATGCACCTCGCTAAATGTGGCTGCCTCTTACTGTGGAGTTAATATTTTAGCCAATGGAAGATTCTGCATAAGTCGCAAATGAAAAGGTCAAGCCGTGTCAAGTATTGCTTTAAACAAATGGAGCATTTGGACCAGTCTTGGGTCACCAGGTCTGTAGCAACTTCGAGCTCTCAAGTAGTAATGGCTGGCTTAGTTAATTAGTGGCAAGAATGTACACTCTTTTGACACAGTGTGGAGATTCTAAATCTTTGCTGCTTTTTCCTTGAAGGTGACAGGCCTTTCCCTGGTGTCCTTTTTCTTAATTGCCTGTTTAGTTTTGGCAGAAGAGTGTCCTTAATTCCATTGAGATGACTGTAGCCAATTCCACTCCCACAGGAGCCCTATGAGGAACTTTTGATTCTTCTGCCAGACTCATTCATGCTAGGGTGACTGTTTATGAAAGCTGCATGGCCACAGACAATTTATTGTAGTAGAAACAACGCAAATTAATAGAAACCAGCCATAATAGGATTGAGATTGCTTGTTTATGAACACAGTATTTTCGTGAGCAAACACCAGCTGTGCGTGACTAAGGATGGCACAGATCCAGTTGAGAGATTGTGCTTCTGCTTTCACTGTGTGGGGGAAATCTCTGTATTCAACTTGCTTTAGAACTTCCTTCTTATCAAAGGTTTTGATACAGTCCCACGTGGGCAAGAGAGCCGCACCCTTGTAGTTTTTGACAGGATGCTTTATGTCTGCTTGAATTTCCAGTTGGATAACTGGGATGAAGAACCTCCTGTGTGCATGGAAGCACACCATTTTGGGAGATGATGGGAACATCAAGGAGCAAAAGACAATAATGTAGGAGCATAGCTTTGTGTCAGCGGATGAAGAAATTACTGTGGGTATGCCTGAATTCTCCCTGGAAGCTAAAATGACAAAAGTGAGGCTATCATACTTTGGTCACATCGTGAGAAGCTAAGACTCTCTGGAAAAGTCAATAATGCCAGGAAAAGTTGGGATTCGGTTTCGTTTTCTCAGCCATGCCGGACGCTCCTCTCGGCTGGTCCGGGAGGAAACGACTGGGCACCCTGACCGGGCGGCTGAGCCGCAAGGATTAGCCCCCAGGACTCCCAGGGAGGGAGCCAGGGTCCGGGACGCGGCGGGAAGAACTCCCCGAAATCAATGCGGGGGGGGGGAATTGCCCGTTTGTCCCTATGGAGGCCGGCAGACGTGCGCGGCGCCTCGAGTGCCGCCAGGCAACGAGAAACGGCAAATAAAAGAAACAGGCGGAAGCCCGTAAACAAGCGAATCCCTTCTGTTCTACAAGCGTTTGTGAAGGAGAGGTTGATCTGAAGAAGACTCGTTCTACCCCTTCGTTGAGTTCCAGAATTTTGTTGGCGCCCCCCCCCCCCAAATGGCAGCAAAGAAGCAAAGTCCCGCTCTCGGTAAGTCAATCTCGGCTACCTTGAAGGGGGAGTCGCTCGAAGAGTTGGTGCGCAGGGCGGTGGTGGAAGCCATAAAACCCTTTGTTGACAAGCTGAACGAAACTGATCAAAGGGTGGGCTTAATTGAAAGCGAAGTGAAAACCATTAAGGCAGCAGCGGGGGGGGCAGAGAAGTCTGCTCTGGAAAGTGCGTCACTTGTGAAGGCTACAAAAAAGGAGCTGAAGCTGGTTGAGAACCAGCTGATCGGGCTACAGATGGAACGAACGCAGACAATTTTGCGTCTCCAAAACGTGAAAGAGGAGGAAAAAGAGGATCTGTGGGATGTGGTCTCGGAACTATTGGCGATACCCGCGAGGACGACTAAAGAAGAGGTTAAAAGCGCCATTTTGGAGGTCCGTCGGGCTTCTTCAAAATATGCAACAAAGCGACAGTTGCCTCGTGAGATCATTATTGACTTTTCATTTAAAAAGATTCGGGACACCATCCTATATAACTCATACAATGCGGATTTGGACTTTATGGGTTTGAAAGTCAAGATTTTGAAGGACGTTCCATTTCTAGTCCGGAAACGGCGTTTTAAATATAAAAAGTTTGCAGCTCTTCTGAGGGACCATGGAATAAAGTACAAATGGTTATTCCCGGAAGGAATATGGTTCAGATATAAAGATCAGGCCTATAAGATATTATCAGAAGATCAACTAAAGGATTTTGAGAATAAAAACCTAGAACTCTGCTGCACCGAGAACGAAGAAAAGGAGGAGCCGGAGGGGGGGGGAGGAGGAGAGCACCGCAACAGCGGTTGCACAGAGAGAACTGCGTCCGGGACCTAGAAGGGGGAGGAAAGTTTAATCAGAATTTGAAATGTTTATTCTCTGTATGATTAACCACTCCATCATTATCCTATGGAGCTATTTTTGTATTATGACAGTATGAAGGGAAACATTGAAGTGTAGTGTTTAGTGTTTGTAGTTCATTCCCCCCCCTTTTTCTTTTTTTCTTTTTCCACCCCCCTTTGTCCCTTCCCTCTCCCCTTTCCTTGTGATAGTCTTGTGTAGTGCTGTGTAGTGTTTTGTAGTTATGAAAAATAAAAAAATTTATAAAAAAAAATAATGCCAGGAAAAGTTGAAGAGGCAGTAAGAAAAGACGAAGACCCAGAACAAGATGGCTTGACTCAATAAAAGAAGCCACATTCTCCAGTTTGCAAGATCTGAGCAAGTTTGTTAATAATAGGATGTTTTGGAGGTCATTCATTCATAGGGTTGCCATAAGTTGGAGACCGCTTGATGGCACATAACACACATACGCATGTGGGTAGGACTAGCTACTGGTTATATATGAGTTATATGTAAGGCAAAGGATGGTAATCTATTTACCACAGACCTACATACAAAGCTAATTTGCATATTTGTGTGCTGTTAGTGTAATCTGTAGTTAATTCACACAGAGCTGGCAGATATCGATTTACGTTTCGTGGGCATACAGCTTTTATCTTGAATGAAGAAATCCAGAGTTGGCTTTTGGAAAAACTGAGAATTTAAAACAACAGAAATTGAGAACATTCCCTATCACCATTCCAGAGCTTAGTCCAAAAGCTCCCTTCCCCTACCTCATTAAGCTAAATTTAATTACAGTGAGAGCCAGTAGTTAGTGTCAAATTAGGACCTGGATTCAAAACCTTATTTGGCCATGAAACTCAATAGATCACCTTGGTCCAGTTTCTGTTTCACAACTTAACCTTCCTCACAGGGTGGTTGTGTGGAGCAAATGTAAGTGGAAGTAAATCATATAACTTGCAAGTCAGTGGTAGAACATCTGCTTTGAATGTTGAGTGTCCCAGGTTCAGTTCCTGGCCTCTCCAATTAAAAGGATCAGGTAGTAAGTGAAATGAATGACAAATGCTGTGATGAATAGAGAGGCAGCCTGCAGAGACAGTTCAGGTTAACAATCCAAATTCTACTTTTCTCTCACTGTGGACCTGGTAATGATATCATGAAATAAAAAGGATAAAGAAAAAACGAGAACACCATGCCCTCTTATTAATGTTAGAATCTATCTTAATAACGTAAAATGGGAACAGAGTAAATGAATGACAATTAGATTTTAAAGAGTTTACACTTGTATATATTGTAACTTTACCTTGGTTTTTTAAATCTTATTGTATTATTTTTTACTTTGTGACCCCCTCTGGAAAGAAGGTGCTTGAACAGATGGGGCATTGACCCCAAAATGTGCTCAGAGGCCACCAGGTGGGATCTTGCCAAGGGCCCACTAGGAATATGCCCTTTTCTGAAATATGCACAGTATATAAAAAAAAGACCTTGTCATTCTTACCGAAAAGCTTAAAACTGTATAAAGACAGAGACAAAAATATGTCCCAGTGTCCGTTTCAGACTATTTTTCATTGTTAAAAATTAGTCTGTAAACCAGTACTACTGAAGTTTGAGCACAAAGTAGGCAGTTCTCCAAATATTTATCTCTCAAACAGTAATTAGGGGATAAAGCATTAGGATAACTATTTGAAGGGGTTTGATTAGCTGTGGATGCAGATAAAAGAAATGAGTCATGAATCTTCATAATCAGGTAAATTATGTGTTTTGTCTGAGAACAAAGGAGTTCAGAAATGGTGCTGAAGTCTTTGAAATCTAGTATGAAAATATGGCTTCCCGAGCTCTTAAATTGCAGCTTTCATACAGTAGACATGAAACAGCATAATCTGTCAGAGTAGCTCCAGTGGGTTTTAAATAGCTTTGTACATTATAAAGAAACATGATTTCTTAAAAACTGCTAAATGAGATACTTGCTTTGATCTGCATGGTTACTTAAATGGTACTGTTGCCCAATTGAAAATCCATCAAGAGATTTAGGGAAAGGAAGTGGTGGATTGTGAAATCATGATGTGAAATTGTGACTGTATGCAATTTTTTAAAGGCTGAAAAATGGTGTGGAAAAGGTATCACTATCCACAATTTTTTCTCCCTTCTTCTCTTTTTTATCTGTTCAAATAGGCTTGAGAAGTTTTGCAGTGGTTTAAAATCACTGTTTCATCAAAGACAATAGTAGGACAGAAACCCCCCACAAATACATACATCCATAGACATTGAAGGTTCTGCTGTTCCTGCATTTTGTGAAAGTCACTCTTCTAAATCTCTTTTGTACTTATTAGAAATATTGGTACAAAAAGAGAGATGGAACTTTGGGGCACTCTGAGTCATTTTGGTACCTGCAGCAGAAAATTAAACAACATCCCCTTGTGCATTAATAAACGGAGGCCCACCCCAGGAGAAGTCCTACAGTGCAAGCTGTGGTGTAATGAACTGTAGCTGTTTAAGGTCTTATTTTGGCCTATTCAACCGTCATGCCAATCAGCGGTTTACAAAAATTGCAGGTAGATAAACGAGCCACAGGCACTTCCTCTTTTCACTCTTGCATGTTCCTATTCCCACTTTTCCTTCTTCATTAGCATCAAAGTATTGCTTCCCTGAACACGTCTGAGAGATAAGGAAAGCACTTGAGCTAAAGCTCATTTGGTGTTATATCTGAATGGAGCCATTATATCTTATAGGTGTGAGGGATCCCAGTTGTGGTGGAGTTGAGCTACCAGGGAAAAGGCTGTTTGCCCTACTAGTTGGCAGTGTTCTTGCCATGGTGGGAATGCCAGTGACCACTGGGCCAGGAGCCAGGAACTCAGACATTGTCAGCAGAGTGAGAAGGATCAGGAGGAAAAATTATGGGGTTAAAAGAGGTAAGAAATAGGTTAAAATATGCTGGGAGAAAGAAATCTTCAATTCAGGTAAGTCACAAATCAACAATCTCTAAGGTGACAATGAACCAATGCAGGGAAGCACGGGAAAAACCACGGTTCCTTAGCTCAGTAAACTGAGGTGCCTCAACGCTTGCACTTGTGTATGTGTGTTCTTTGAGGACTGATTAATTCTTTGGACCTCGGAGCCGCTGAAGAAGCAGCTTTGAAACAAGCGGTTTAAATAGCCAACTCCTTGTTGGGCTAAGGAACCATGTTTTTTTCTGTGCTTCCCTGCATTGGGTCCGTCTGAGGAAAAAGAGAAAAACAACATGTTATTTACTTATTCATAGTCACCTTAGAGATTGTTGATTTGCGACTTACCTGCATTGAAGATTTCTTTCTCCCAGCGGTGTTTTCTGGGGACACCTGAAAGAAAAGGAGAATCTTTACCTCTAAGGAATGGACTTGACTGTATTATTGCATGGCTGCTTTTGTTTGTGAATTGTGTATCTAGAGCATTTGTATTTCTGATAGAATTGAGTGTATTTATTGCTGGAATATCAGATTTTGTGTATTTATTGCTGGAATATCAGATTTTGTATGAATTTTACAGGATTGAATATAATTATTTATGTATGCACAATGCCACTTTATGCACTTCTATGAGCTATTTTGACTTCTTAAATTTGGATATACTGGTAATACTTGAATTTATCCTTGATTGAGTGTTGGGATTGGGCCTGATAATTTCCTCATCAGAGAATGAAGACGCCATGGAGGACAAAACCATGACAGATCTTGAGGGTCCCAAAGTCCTTGGACCACCCCCCCCAGGGGCTGTCGGGGAACTTGCAGCCAGCTGTGAATGCCTGGACCAGAAGCCCAGGAGACACAGGACCAGAACTTGCAATTGCCAAGGACCCCATGATTGCCCCAGAAGGACCCTGAGAGCAGAGAAGATGGAAAGCTTTGGCAGAAGCACGGCTCAGATGGCAGAGTGCCTGAGGCCTCTCTGCTGACCATGAGGCTTCTGGAGACCTAGAACCACCATAAGGCTTTGCGGGATGCTGGGCAAGGCCAAGCTACGAGTGCCTGCAGACTCTAGGCCACAGCTGCAGTTACTTCTATAAATACCCTCCGTTCAGCTCTGGCTGTTGCAGGATCAACAGTTTTGATAGGCCTTGTCTTGCTTCTACTTGCCTCAGATCCCTGGATATCAACAGGGTAGCTTAGCAAACCCACTCAAACTTGTGGGCTTTTGACTGTAAGCGTAAATAGAAAGTGATCTGCACAGCAGTGAACAAAGGTGAATTTGGCAGCAATGAAGCAACCAGTTTCGGCAGCAGAAGCCATAAAACAGAGTTGCAAATCCTGTTCATTGTGTATCAAATCTCAGGGAAGGTGGGGGGAATTGAGCAGGATTTCCAGTGGTTAAGAGATTGGAATATAGTATCTTACATAGTCTTGACACATCAATGAAGTAAGATAGATAAATTTCAAACCAATTTGTGTGATATACGTTGAAATATAACAATGTCTAGTATACAAAGAAGAAAAGAAGATTCTGCCAGGAGCAGCAAGCTCTAGACAGACAAGACTGTAAGGAGAGTACTTTCTTAAGGACTTCCCCCTTGCTGTTGGTAGAATGCCAATCTTGGGCTGTTTCTCTAGAACTCTCCTCTACCTCTCTCAAACTAGCTATGCAGCTGTTTTCTCTACTTTCCTATCCAGTTTATCAGTTCTAATAATAAAACTTTTGCTAATTTGAAATGTTTGATGTCCTGACTGCTGCAAGGCACTCTGCCAAGAGTATGCCTATTGCAAAATCCACCTTTTCTGAGCTTTGAATTCACTTGACATTTAGCTTAAGGTTTTCCTCTCTGTCTGGAGCAGAATATAAGCAGTTCTAATTAAAACAAATTAACAATGCTACCAAAATGATGAACTATTACAGTCTTAAGTTTCAGCTAGTCACCTAGGATAGGAGAGCTGTGCTTAACAGTAAAGTATCTAGCCGCCTCTTAAACATCCAAGAGAAATAGTTCACATGGTTCCCAAGTCACTTGCTTCATGTCCAACCATGCTTATAGTTAGAAACCATTCTAAGGTTCTGTTTAGCCTTCTTTCCTGCTATTTACTGCCTGTTGTCCAACAAGGCTTTAATAGTAGAGAGTAGTTGCACTCAGTCATCCTGGTGAATAGCTTTCTAAATATATTACAGTTGGAGGGGACTGAAGGTAATCGTGCCCAACAACCCTTAACAGAATAGCCCATATCCTTTGGATTAACAGCATGCTGCAAATAGGGATCAGGAACTCCTAATATGTACTTCCTTGGAAGTGCCTGTAACTTTCAAAAGCAAACCTAAAGTGAGTAAACTGCTGTATACTGTAAGGAAGACTGCACCAGTTTGGCTTAGTAAGCAAATTTCTTTGTGTCCTAATTAAACAATTGGGTAAACCATTTCACAGCATCCCTGTTTATTTTATTTTAAAACATTTGTATCCTGCCTATCCCTGAAGGGCTCAATTGGGTAAACCATTTCACAGCATCCCTGTTTATTTTATTTTAAAACATTTGTATCCTGCCTATCCCTGAAGGGCTCAAGGAGTTAACAACATAATTAATCAAACAATTTCATAAAGACTTCTTCAGATAAACTTCACCACAACCTAACACTCAGAAAAGACAGCATTTTTTTGCAGTCAACACACAAATACAAAATTAGTACTGCTAAACATGAAACAACGAATTACCTTCAACTTCAACAGAAAGTCTTTCCATCCCACTCAACCCCAGCAAGAAAGCAATGGTGGGGTTTGCCATATGGGTTCAGGCGGAGCCAGAGCCGGATTGAGGGGGGGCGGGGGGGGAGTCTGCCCCCGGCGCCCCCAGGGAGGGGGCGCCGGGAGCAGCTGCCAGAGGGTGCAGGCAGCAGCGCGGGCAGCCTCGCAGCCCCCCCGTGCTGCCTTTCGCCTGCCCTGCAGGACAGGGGGTGGCCGGCTTGCCATGTACACCCTGCCCTGCAGGGCAGGCAAAAGGCAGCGTGGGGGGCTGCGGGGCCGCCCTGCGGGACAGGCGAATGGCACGAGTGGCTGCGCTGCCTTTTGCCTGCCCTGTAGGGCAGGGGGTGCGCAGCAAGCCGGCCACCCCCTGTCCTGCAGGGCAGGCGAAAGCAGTGTGGGGGGCTGCGAGGCCGCCCACACCATTCGCCTGTGGGGAGGCGAATGGCGCGGTTGGCTTCCCAGCCACGCACGCTGCCCCTGCCATTCCGCCCTGTGTGATGATGTCACCGAAGTGACGTCATAATGCAGTGCGGGGAGCGCGCGTGCAGTGCACACATGAAGTGGTCAGTCTAGGGTTGTCCCGGGTGTGGGCGACCCTAGATCCGGCGCTGGGTGGAGCAATGTGAGAAAAGCCTGGGTTTTGGTCATCTGTAAAGGCAACTTTGACATTGACCATGACCCCCAACTAAAGTACTTTAAAAAGAGATACAAACATGAAAAAGCTGTGCTACAATTTCTCAGCAACGCTTGAATTTTGACTTGTGATTCTGCAGCCTTTCCTGTTACAAAAAGTACATGCCCCTCTTTCTGTGTTATTGTTGTCTTTTCTTGCTATGCTAAATTTTACCAGTGGCCACTGTCAGGAGTGGAAATCTTTGATTTTGGGTACATTTGGGGTCTGCAGAGAAACTTCTAGAATTTCGTATTTGTTGGCCTAGTTGTCTTCAAGCTTTTGCTCTTCTTTGTATTATATGAGTATGTTTGTGGTCAACACACATGTAGTTTGGTGTAGTGGTTAAGAGCGTGGGACTCTGGACTTCTGGAAAATGAAGCAGTGAGGCATGACAGTTGAGTTATGACTCTCTGTCGTGATCTTCCTGATACCTTGGGACCTGAGAATTCGGGCCCCCAAGACCCCCCCCCCCGTGCAGAGGGGAGGCAGGCTGGAGCAAGGCGAGGGAGCTCAAGGGGACCGGCAATCCCTGGAAGCCCCAAAGCTGGCTTGAAAGGCAAGGTCCGGGGAAGAAGCCGAAGTCCAATTAGCGAATAAACAAGCAGATTCTTGGCAAGACATATCAAAGACGTTTGAAAGACCGAACAAAGCGACCTGAATCTTCCCACCAAGTAAGGAGATTATTTTATGACTTTATGAGAGCTAACCAGCTTCATTAGGAGGTGATTTATTAACCTCCGGCAAAGCGGCCACCCCTACGAGTTCTGGGAGGAGGGAAACAGATGAAGGAGTGATTGTAAAGAAAACTTTCCCAGCAGAGGCTGGAAAGCAATACATTCTCAAAACCATAAATACTTTAAGCAAAGCTTTTCACCACTTTGACGAGAGTTTTACCAAAATATCTAAAAGCAACTCTGAAATGGCTTCTTTGGAGGAAATATTTTCCAGCTTACAAGTAATTGTCAATTGGATGGCTAATTTGTTAAGTAAAGCAGATCAGATCCTTGGAGTGGAGGTGAATAAAGGCATTGTGAAAAATAATGATACAGAAAAAAATTCTAAAGGGACAGAGCTAGTTGAAAGGAAATTAGAGTGGAATGAAAAAAAAAGTTACTTTGCAAGATGGAGGAACATTCCAATACCCCTTTCTGAAAATGCAAGTCATAGAGAAGAGAGGGGAGGGCCAACCAACCAGAGCTATGATGAGAAAACTTAGCTTGCTGCTTCTGGACGATGGGAAGACTGCAACGTATCTTCAGGAAGAGAAGTGAACAGAGAAACAGCAATATTTTTACTGACCCCCTCCAGAACTGGCTAGAAAATAAGAAAAGCTCTTGCTGGCTATCTAGTGTGAAAGAGAAAATGATCCACCGTTCTACTGGGAGAAAGAAGAAATCGGAATGAAACTGAAATTACGGTCCAACTGTATAGGCTTAATCTTTCATGTCTGTCTTCTTTTCTAACGTTATACTGTTAGTGTGCTTTGAAGGGATAACAGGGAGGGGGATGGATAGATTCTTAGAGCCTTCTGGTTTTATTATTGTCTTTTGAAAGAGCGAAAGAAGGAGGAACATAGATTATGATTTAAATCTCCTCCCTATGCTTAATGATATGTAATACATACTTATTTTAAGCCTAGATGTTTTATAACATGTTAGATACTGCATATTTACTTTTAAAAGACTTGAGATAATGTGATAACTGGATCTTTGGAGTGCTTCAACTATTCCTAGATTTCAGCTATCTTCTCTAGAATATAAATTACTGTTTAAGCCAAAGTTTTTAATATATTTATTTGGTTTTCTTTTTCTAGCCTCATTCCAGTATATAAGGTTAGATGGCTTGTATAAACTGATGAAAGAATGAGGGTAGATTGGTATAAAATGTATTGTTATATTGATATATAGTAAGGTGCATTAATCTTTCCGTTTGTATCTTTTGTCTCTTTTTTATTTTGTTTTTCTATCTTATCCTCTACTCCTGGACTGATTAAGGGAGTAACTATTCTGGCGAAAATCTAAGGGATTGGAAATGTGATTTATACTTAATATATGTAAAAGAAAGAATTATGAGAAATGAAATAAGAAATAGAATAAGTGGATAAAAAAGCACTGAAATAAAATAACTGATTGGTGAGCTTAAAACGGAAGATTGAAAGAACAAGAGGTATTAAATGTCTATGTAGTGGTTTTCTATATTCATGCATTGATGATATGTCTTGTACATGAATTTGTTACTGGAACTTTTTTTTGGATCCTTTATGTAACTTTAAAATTAAATAAAGAATAATTTAAAAAAAAAAAAGAGCGTGGGACTCTGATCTGGAGAACCGGGTTTGATTCCCCACTCCTCCACTTGAAGCTGGCTGGGTGATCTTGGGTCAGTCACAGCTTCTAGGAACTCTCTCAGCCCCATGCACCTCACAGGGTGTTTGTTGTGGAGATAATAATAACCTACTTTATAAACTGCTCTGAGTGGATGTTAAGTTGTCCTGAAGGGCAGTATATAAATCGACTGTTATTATGTTGTTATTATTATTTTGTGTGTGTTGATATTTATGTCCATCTGTCCTTGTCCAGTTTATAGTGCTATTTTATGCAGTTTGGTGTAGTGGTTAAGAGCGCGGGATTCTAATCTGGAGAGCCGGGTTTGATTTCTCACTCCTCCACTTGAAGCCAGCTGGGTGACCTTGGGCTAGTCACAGCTCTCTGGAGTTCTCTCAGCCCCAACCTCCTCACAGGGTGTTTTGTTGTGGGGATAATAATGGCATAGTTTGTAAACCGCTCTGAGTGGGTGTTAAGTCATCCTGAAGGGCGGTATATAAATCGAATGTTATTATTATTATTATTATTTGTGAAAATGAAGTCTAATTACGCAGCAATAAATTTCAGGTACTAACAATTCTTTATTTACTATTTGCCCTGCTAATTTTTTTCAGTATTTTCTGTTACTATTCTTTGGTTTAGCAGCAGGAAGCCTCTTCGTTGTTTTTTACTTTTTCTTTGACTCTTAAATATGACCAGAAACTTATGTGTGCCATACTGGGAACAATCCAACTCTATTTGTATTTTGCTGTAGATAACTGAACAGATGATTCCTTCTTCTGTATCGTTGAGGCCTGCATTGAGATTTGTGGTGGACAATCCTGTGCGCTCACCTCTCTCATTGTGTTGCAATGCGTGCTGGGTGTAAAGCTCCTTACTTCATGATTAATAATTGTAGTTAAACTGTAGCTAAAGTTATATTTATGTTCTTTATATTTTACTTTGTAAGCTGCCTTTTGGAGGAAAGGTGACTAAAAATGTTTTCAATAAATAATAAATAAAGTTAATGTTGGTTGGCATGCATAGTTTTACTGTTATTTGATGTTTTTCCTTCCACAGACAAAAGCCATTGGTTTGCTAGATGCAGATGTATATGGGCCTTCTATTCCAAAGATGATGAATTTAAAAGGGAGTCCAGAAGTATCATCAAGTAAGTTTGACTTTTCACTCTTATTTCAAAGTGTGCATCATCTGTGGCTCTTAAATTAGAAACCAGTCTTAACATCACTTATAAATCTGGTTTGGTTATCACTCTTTTATCATTTTCGTTAAAAGGTTACAGTGGTTGTTTTGAGCAGGATTAATAGAGTAACATAGCTCACGAAAGGATAGGAAGGGCAATCATAAGGGATGGGATATTGCATCACTATAGCAAAAAGTACAGAAAAAACAAGAATGGAACACACAGTTTGAATGTATAACCTTGTGCTTCTAGTTTTTATAATGTTTTCCTTTTCAGATTTTTTTCTTCGATTGATTCTCTTGTGAGCCACTCCAGGCATTCTGTCAAATGGAAAGACAGGGCTTAAAAATAAGTATAAAAATAAGTATATAAGTAGGGAAGGATGGAACCAAGTATTTCTAGTGCCATCTCAGTTCAGACATTGTAGAATAGTGCTTACAGTAGTGTGAAAGAGGAACAACCTGTCCTCTCCCCTGTACAGAAAGCCTATGATAATAAAAGTAATGGATGTGGTACGCCAATTTAAATCAAGGTGGTTTAAGTTGCCAAGAAGGAAAAGCTGGTTTAAACAATTGATTTAATTTTTTTTTCAAATAATTTAGATACATCATAAATAAAAGTGTACACTAACTGGTTGCTGTTACTTTAAATCATATTGACTTAAAACTAGATAGAGCCTTTATATAACCTCAGAAGGGTTACAATGTGAGTTTATTTTCACATTTATAGAAAATGATATGCAACAAATTGAATATTTTTAGATAATTTTTATGCTTAGTGCTCCAAGTAAGGTTTCTTTGAGAACCAATAACCATGGCAGATCATTGCAGACAAGCCAAATCAACTCTGAATCTTCTTTTTTCCCATCATTTATTTTTTTAATGTGTTCCATCTCCTCTAGCTTTTTACTGCCATGGTCAACCATATCGCACAGAAAATAATAATAGTATAATAATAACATTCAGTTTATATGCTGCCCTTCAGGACAACTTAATGCCTGCTCAGAGTGGTTTACAAAGTGTGTTATTATTATCCTCACGACAATCACCCTGTGTGGTGGGTGGGGCTGAGAGAGCTGTGACTGACCCAAGGTCACCCAGCTGGCTTCAAGTGGAGGAATGGGGAATCAAACCCGGTTTTCCAGATTAGAGTCCTGCCACTCTTAATCACTATACCAAACTATAGTATCAACAAATGGCAAGGGTGGATGGTAGTGACTGGTCAGATCATTGTTCACCATGAAATGGAAGTTAAATAGTGTCATATCTAATTCTGAACAAGCCATACAGTGTAGATTCTTAAATCCACAGATTGGGGACATAAACAGACAAGACAGATATTTCTGCAAACCTGAGAAAAGCCCAGGTTTCAAGCTAACAACAACAATAAGGGGGGTTAACCACACCTCCCAGAATAACGGAAGAAGCACAAGTAGCTTTAAGAAATTAATGTCCTCTGAGATCTTCGTGGCCATTTTTGTGGTTGCTAGAAAACAACAACAATATTGTTATCCTTCAAGACTTAGTTTCTGTCAGTAAAACGTAAGAGAGGGCAGGGGCTCCCCACCCACCTCACAGGATGTTTTGTTGTGGGGATAATAATAATAACACTATGTAAACCGCTCTGAGTGGGCATTAAGTTGTCCTGAAGGGCGGTATATAAATTGAATGTTGTTGTTGTTGTTATTTCCAGGTCTGTTTTGGCCTCCCAGTCTATCCCTGATCCTCTCTCTTCTGTGCTTCAGGAAGGTTTCATTGGGCTAGTATAATTTAGTAATTAGAGCATCAGACTAGGATCTGGGAGACCCCACTTTGCCATCGAAGCTCACTAGGTGACCTTGGGCTAGTTAGTGTCAGCCTAATCTAACTTACAAGTTTGTTAGGATAAAATGAAGGAAAAGAGAATGATGTGCTTTGGGTCCACATGAGTGAGAAAGGCAGGGATATCAATGAAATAAATAAATAAAGCTGAAGTTCGGTGAGGGTGCAGATAAAAAGTAAGTTGGTTGGTGGATGGAAGGAGAGAAGGAATCAAGGAAAGCCGAGAAAATATGGTGACTTCTAGGAGGAGGAAAAGAGAAAATAGTGTGGATAAGGGGATGTAGAGAAAGACGTAGTGCCTCCTGCAAGTCCTTGCAGGTTTCCCACTTGTAGATTTACAGTGAGTATACTGATCATATTGCACAGATCAGGTGGCTCCAAGACATAAAAGAGGTGTAAAAGGTCAACTAGATGGATCAGTGTGATGCTTGACAAGTACCTATCTTCCATAGAATAAATCCCTGAACTATGAATATGTGTGTTATTTCACCAAAAGTCTTTTATTTACTAAGAAAAGCAGTCTTTCATAAGGGGGACATTTTGGGCCCGTTTTGGCCTGGATTGGGGCTGAAATGGCCCGGGTTGGGGCTGAAACAGCTGGGACCGGGTCGGTGCTGGGCAGGGGAGGGTTCCCCTGCCAGGCACCGACCCAGTCCTGGCGGTTTTGGCCCTGATCCCAGCCGAAACAGGCCCACAATAGCCATGCCCCCTGCCCAGCATCGACCTGGTCCCCACCGTTTTCGGCGCGATCCAGGCCCAAATGGGCCATTTTGGCCATTTTAAGCCCATTGTCACTGGGATCAGGGCCAAAACTGCCAGGATTGGGTCAGTGCCTGGCGGGGGACTCCTCCCTTGCCTGGCATCAACCGAATCTGGGCTGTTTTGGGCCCAATCCAGGCCAAAACATGCCCCAAATGGCCATTTTGGGCCCTTTTCAGCCTGGATTGGGGCCAAAACAGCCCTGATTGGGCCACTGCCAGGTGGGGAAACACTCCCCTGTCTGGCAACAGCTGAATCCTGGCCATTTCAGGCCTGATCAAATCAATCATGCTAATGACATACTTCCGGTGATGGAAAGGGACGTGGCATATGCTAATGAGTTCCTGCAGCTCTTTTTCGACGAAATGACCCCTGCATAAGCTTTTGAGAACATTGAGAGAATTAATATGAAAAGCAGGCAAACTGTGTGTGAAGCTTGATAGAAAATCTGTGTGACTGTGTTTAAGTAAAGTAACTTTAAGAATTAAGAACTACTCTTTGGAAATTATCAAGTTTTAGAAATAATATGAAACCGATACTCTTCTTATAAAAATAAAAGTTTATTTTGGTTATATCCCTATATCCCATTTCTTTCCTCAGGATGTTTGATATCCCACCTAAAATATTTTCCCTTCCTCAGGACGTTCGATATCCCACCACTAAGCCTCCACATGTTATGACCTCTTCCTTTCTCTTGAGTAGATTTGGTCTTTATGCCTTTTATTCTTGCCCCCTCTTGGTAGATTGTTGTCACCAGGAATTAGATTCAAAAATAACTTAAATTTCTCTTTTTAGTAATGTGCCCAAGGGTCAGGTTTTTTCATGGTACTATGTGGCTGTGAGGAAAGGAATGGGAATGCTTTCCATATTAATTTTTCTCTCAATTACAAGTAAGACCTTTTTGTCAGGCATGCGCACAGTTTTCCTGCTTTTCCCTGACTGAATGTTCTTTCACAAACACACAGTTCAGGTTTCCACATAGGTCATATTTCTCTCAGACAACATAAACAAGCTCAGGCTGCACACAGCTTGCCTCTCTTGCCCTGACTGAACCTTTTTCCCCCCACTCTTAGTCTAAAACTGCATTCACTCCGCCCACACTGTCAGTCATCAACCAATCATATCACTCACTCATCCCTCTCTTTCACCCCCACTCTTCATCTATACCACACTCAGCTTTTAAAGACACACACATTTACTTAAAATCATTACATGGGCCTTCTGTAACCAATCTCATCCTTCCAAACCCTGTTAGGCAGGTCTGTCTCCCAACCACAGACTTCCTGTTCTGCTCTGTGTGAGTGTTTGTTATATAAGGCACCATTCGCTGCCTCATGCTTTTAGTTCCAGTAGACAGAGAGAGGGAGGATCTGTTGCTGGGATTTGGAGTGAAAGAGAGTGGAGTTGGGAGCTTTTGGCTGGATTTGCTGCTGCTTCAAAAGAGACTGAAAATCCTCTTTCTTATTTTCCTCACTTGTCCTTGCTGGAAAGGTCTTTGGGTGAGGGTGCCTTTTTTCCTCCACCCCACCCCACCCTAGTCTCAGGCCTTTGCCTGGCTCTGGGGCCTAGCTTGACTGAGGCCTCCCTTATTTTTTCTTTGCTTGTCTTTGTTTCTTCTTAATTCTTTCTCTGCTCTTTTGAGGGCTCACACTCTTGTTGTTTTGTTTGGTTTTATTTTGTGCACCTCTCCCACCTGGGCAGGTGTCTGTGTGGTGGTTTTGGGGGCCTCCCCCCAAGCCCAGTCTCAGGGCCACTGCCTGGCTCTGAGGCCCAGCTTTGTGAGTTCCGGTCAACATTTTGCAATCTTGGCCAATCTCGGATGGTGGGTGGAACAAAGCCTGCTGAAGTCTCCCTGCGAGTTTGGCATCTTTGGGTATGAAGTGGGCAGTTGCCCTGGGTTCTGACAAATCACGAAACTAACGAATCGTATCGCGAAACAGGACAATTTCGTGGAAGTTCATGTTTCGTGATGTGTGGAACACGACGAAATGCGACACTCTCATTTTGTTCTTCCCCCATTTCGTGCCCATCTCTAATCCTGATCGTGTGATTATAGTAGAAGGATAGAACTTGTCTTACTGAGAGTTACTCTGGGAGTTATGCTAATTGTAACAAGAAATGATCCCACCTTTGTCATTTATTCAGGAGGGCTGCTTGGTTGTCCTGTCAGATAGTAAGTTGTTTTTGGAATTTGTGAAGAATGCTGGAATGTCTGTTAAAGTGTCACAATCACAGATCATCTTGTTAGTGCAGGTATTCAGTATTCTCATAGAGTCACAAGACAAGCGTTTAGGCAGAGGGGTTGCACAGTTTCCTAATTACCTCATTGTGACAGCCTTTTATTTGATTTTCTCCAAAGTTCCTTGGCCTTAGTTAAGTGGAATCTTGCTACACCCAGGATTGGCTGGGATAATATCTAGTAGTGAATGGGGTAGGTCCAGGGGTGTGACTTGGTAGACCACAGTAAATCAGACTGGAGACAACACATTTCTGGCTACAAAAAAAAATTTCACATAGGACACTAAATACAGATGATCAAAGCAGGCAAGCCAAACCACAGGCAGCAAGGCAGCTTAATGCATACATGTCATCAAAAAATCAAGCTTTTATTTCAAGTACAAGATATTTTTTCCATTTCACAGCTGGAAAAGGTACAGCAATAGGTGAATTGCTAAAACGACATGGTTAATTTATGGCAAAGAAATCTTAAGGTGTGTTGTACATGGCAAAGAAAATTTAAGGTGTGTTGTACATTCATCAGTACCTTTTCTGTTTTACACTTGCTTGCCCAAGACACACAGTACATCTGTGTAACAATTCTTAAACATGGCTGATTTACACATTTAAAATGTCCACATGTCCTGTACGTGGCTGACTTGAGGACTTGGATCACACATTCACAGGAAATTCCTTTCTTGGAACTTAATTTCCGGGTCACATAGGCCCAGTTTCATCAAATCTGAGGTCCACAAGGAGTAGGTGCTTTAGCACCCTCTTCCATGTGTCATTTTCAACACAGAACACAGGACAGTGTTAAGGCCCAGCCCGCTCTATCTGAATTAGGCTCTCAAGTGCCTGGAAATTAAGTTCTGTGCATGGAACTACAAGCACGCATCTGGCTGAAAGACTTTGCAACATGAAACTGCTTTGTTCAGATTCCTTCTCCATCTCATA
Organism: Eublepharis macularius; assembly: GCF_028583425.1. Lineage (NCBI taxonomy): Eukaryota > Metazoa > Chordata > Lepidosauria > Squamata > Eublepharidae > Eublepharis > Eublepharis macularius. Next base: position 52,749,708 of record NC_072791.1, on the reverse strand, counting down.
AATTTACCCACAGCTTATTAGTCCCATGTTACAAATGAGGAACACTGAGTTTCAGTAATAAGCAATATGTCCAAGTTCAAGGATTGTTTATGCATATCAATTCATCTTCCTCCTCCTCTATAATTAACCTCATTTTACAAATAAGAAAACTGAAGGCAAGAAATGCAATTAATCATTTTGGCGTGCACTGATACTATACCATTTAGTTTACTGGAGTAACTCCATCCAGTTCTCACTATATGGAATTACATATTGTGGAAGAGTACATTAAGACCATGATTGATTTCCGTCATAATCATTAGGTTTATTCTCAGAACCTTTATTGGTTCTGGGATCAACTGAGACATACATGCAGTAATGATAAATGAGAGCTCCCGACACCTCTAATCATAGGATCATCAAACATAGGTTGACAAATGGAGAACCCTATACCTCCACCTGTATTCCAGACACATAATCTTTTGGGGGGACTTTCACCCAAGACTCAGCCCTAATTGTAACTCTCAGTTAACACATAGCATCTATACAGTCACCCACCATTCCCATTTTTTGTATTGGCGCAAGCATAAAATCACTTTTTAGTGATTCCTTCTACTCTCTCGTGACAATGCAGTACCAGTGACAGAGTAAAGAAAACTGTGACTTTCCCATGTAATTAGGAATACTTGGATGATATGGTAGTGGTGGCAGGAGGTTTTAATTTTTTAAGAACAGGTTAATTCACTGTTCAGTTTTAAAGCTTTCATTTTGATAGCAGCTGTAGCAAGGTAGATAGAAGGTTAAGTGTCAGCCTTCTTTGGATTTCTGGCATTCTTCTTAGATAAGCTTTGGCATGCTCAACAGATTAGTATTCCCCTCACCCCAGCACTTACTCTTTCAGCTTTGAGCCAGATTTTACAGTATACTCCATGAAAATAAAGTTTTATGACATTTAATGGTTCCCACCATAAATGGGCATTCTGAAGTGAAAAGAGCAATCTGAAATTGAACCTTGCCTAATTCTGGTTTGGATTCTGATTACTATGGAGTCTATCCTCTGTGACAAAGGAATAGTAATGTGTCTTAACAATTGTAGACATATCCTCAGTCTTTGTCAAGGAATGGCCCTAACAAAGTGCCCAACAGGGCGTGGCAGAAGTATGGCCCCTCACCTACTTAGATGAAGGGGATGGATGTATGAAAAGAGATGGAAACTGACATGCTGGAGAGACAGGAAAAGAAGCAGGCAGACTCTGCTGTGAGTTGATTGCAGCACCTTAGGTGTGCAGAGTATGTTTCTTTTTGAGTTAGTGGATCTGCTGCCTTGTAGGTATGCCTCTGTACTTCCACATTTATGTTTGTAAATAAATGCTACAAAAATCCTTGGAATTTCTAGTGTCCTATCCTCCAAAGGATACCAGCCTGGATAAGAACTGCCCTGTAACTTCTTTCTGTTGTAAATGAGAACCATTTAGGAAAACATACATATCTATTTAAACCCCTGCCATGAAATGCCATACATTCATCCAGGAAGGAGAAAAACACATCTAATGTTGATGCACAACTGGTACTCTGGCGAAGAGGCTACTGTTAAGACAGAATATGGGGAAACAGAATGGTTTCCAGTTGGCAAAAGTGTGAGACAAGAATGTATATTATCACTTTATTTGTTTAATATATATGCAGATATCATAAGGAAGGCTGGATTAGATTTAGATGAAGGAGGAGTGAAGATTGGTGGAAGAAATATTAACAATTTAAGATATGCATATGACACCACATTACTGGCAGAAAACTGAAGACTACTTGAAATGACTACTGATGAAGGTTAAGGGAGAAAGTACCAAAGCAGGATTACAGCTGAACATCAAGAACACAAAAGTAATGACAACTGAGGTATCACACAATTTAAAGGTAGAAAGTGAAGAAATTGAAATTGTTAAAAGATTTTCTATTCCTTGGCTCAGTCATCAACCAAGGGAGATTACAACCAAGACATCAGAAAGAGGTTGAATTTGGAAGGGCAACCATGACAAAGCTAGAGAAGATCCTTAAGGATAAGGATGTGTCTCGGGGGACCAAGATCAAGGTAATTCATACCATAGTGTTCTTAATTATTATGTGTGGTGTAATAGTTGGTCAGTGAAGAAAGCTGACAGGAAGAAAGTTGATTCATTTGAAATGTGGTGCTGGAGTGTTTATGGATACCATGAGCGGCCCAAAAAAAGACAAATAAGTGGGTTCTAGATCAAATCAAGCCTGAATTCTCCATAGAAGCTAAAATGACAAAACTGATGAGGCTATTATCACAAGAAGAGAAGACTTGTCATGAGTCAGCCAGGGCTTAGCGATAGTGAGGACTCCTCAGGAGAAAGGGAGATAACAGAAGCTGACCAGCAGGATGCTGGAGTCCCAGCCTTGGACTGTGCATTGGAGCCCAGTCCACACCAGTACTGGGAACCTGCAGGCCAGTACAAGACTCACTGGAAAAGACAATAATGCTAGGGAAGGCGGAAGGCAGTAGGAAGAGAGAATGACCTGACATGAGCTGTTGTCTCAATAAAGGAACCCACAGCCTCCATTTTGCAAGATCTGAGCAAGGCTATTAATGATAGGACATTTTGGAGGTTCATAGGGTAGCCATAAGTCGGAAGTGACTTGACAGCACCTAACACATTCATTGATGGTTGAGAGCAGTCAGAGCTTGAAACCAGAGAACTGGGGTGTTGCCAGAAGCCAAGATTGGTGGGATTCTGTACCCTCAGTTTAGAGCACTAACCCACTGGTGCATAACCTCACAGAGTTGGCTAACAGGGCATGGTGGGGTACAGGAAGCCCATCCCACAGAATGTGAATTGGCTATTCTGTATTTCACATAACTGGGACGGAGAGAATTAAATACATCTTGTATGGATATGTGAGTGCAGGAGTGAGTACAGTTGCAGCTGAGGGAAGAGATATGTGCCAAGAGCATCTTTACATAAGTTTCCTGTCAGTTCCACACCAGTCCCTCAGAAGGGGGCATGTCAAGTATTGTATCCACTTCAGATTACTTATTCTCTGTTTATATTAGGGTATGAGCTTCCATGAGTCACAGCTCACTTATTCAGATACAGCTAGAATGTGAGTCCATCTGTCCCACATTCTAGCTGTATCTGAAGAAGGGAGCCTAGACATTCTCTTGACAGGAAGTTCTATTCTTTGGCTTCCTGACGGTCCTCACAATTCAGACAATGTTTAAAGATGAGAGTTTACTGGGCAATAATTTCAGGACCATCAAGGAACTTGCTTACAATACAGAGTTCCCTGAGCTAATTAATTGTAAGGAAGACTAGAACATTAGCCATCTCCTGGCCTTTGTTAAGTCAATCAAGCCACTACCCAGTCTTTGTTCAACTGGCCTGAGTTGGCCACTTGTCAGGTAAACTAGTCATGTCCATATTTGGAGCTCTATCTACCTTCTACTCCCCTAAAACTCAAAGCTTCCAATCAGATTCAAAGTTTCTAGCCTGGACCCAATCTCATCACAGCAGAGACACTGTTCTCCTCTCAGTGCAAGTAGAGGTACACAAAAGCTGCTTTGTAGCTGGTTTCTGGATCCTACCTGCTACCCCAGCCCCACAGTTGGCTTACCCTTGCTGAAATCGCTTAGTCTTCTCTGGGCTTCCCAAGGTGAAACAGACTTATAGCACACCGAATCCTTCTTTCTCTTGATTTCTACTCAAACTAGGAATGGTATATCTTTGCTCCCCATCTTTAATCAATTTTCTCTTATTGTCCAGTTCACACTGCACCACACAGAGAGCTGGCATTCTGCTTCTCACTAGACTCTCACTTCTCTTCTGATCTGTTCCCCATTTCCGCCCACATTTACACTTTAAGCTTAGAGGTAACTGTGACTCCAGTTGGGTTTGGAATAGTTTTGGTTGATGTTTTCTGGACATTGTTTGGAAATGTGCTAGTTGCTTGTGCTTTGTTTAATATTTGTTAGTAGGATAAGTCCCCCCCCCACCCTATTATTGTACCTAGAGGTGGAGACAGCCCTCAAGTCATAGCTGACTTATGGTGACACCTGGTGGGGTTTCTGTGGCAAGAGACTAATAGAGGTGGTTTGCCATTGCCTGCCTCTGCAACCTTGCTCTTCGTTGGAGGTTTCCCATCCAATTACTAACCAAGGCTGACCCTGCTTCGCTTCTGAGATCTAACAAGATCAGGTTCACCTGAGCTATCCAGGTCAGGGTAATATTGTACCTAATCCCCCAATAAATGCCTTTTTAAACCTTTAAAATTTGTATCTGTTCTCCTTTTCCTGCTGAATCATGCTTCTCACAGCCACCTAATTAGGTAAAGATCTCTGTTCCCGCTCCCTGCACAAACAGTGAAGCTAATTCCCCATACCAGTCTGAATATGCAAGTCCACGTGTTTGCAGGGCTGTGGTGACATGTATTCTTACCTACAGTCTGCACAAAGTTCATTTATACTACTGCACAAATTTGGTTCTCTCCTGATACCAGACTGATGTTATCAGAGATTATCTGGGGGGAGGGTTCTGGAGTCAGGTGGAGTCCTGGAGAAGAACAAAAGGAATTGCACCAAGGCAGAGTGAATCCTAAGGGGAAAAAACATGACAACTTCTTTCAGGCATCTCTCTTTCTTTTGATAATTAACTATCACAGTGGAGTGACAGAGTAGGAGGAAAAGGAGAAAGACCTGAAAGGACTGTGACACTTACCACTTGGAGAAGTGGGGCCATAATATAACAATTTTGTTATATACTCCCCACTTTCCTAAGAAGTGAGAAATTCTAGGAGCCGTCCTATGTAAACATTATGGTGTTATTGGATTTGCTTTATTTATAAATAGGTGGAGGCAGAAGTAAAGGCCTACAGACAATCCCATGGGGCTGCCCTACATCAGATTCCTAAAGTGAGAGAGCCCCCCCTCCCCAGATGCTTTAATTGTTGGCCAGCGCCCCATATTCTGTCTCCTAGGTAAAGTAAACAAAGAAATGTTGCCAAGTTCCAACTGTTGTTTCTCCACTTACATTCATACTTCCATATCCGTTACCTTCAGCTGGGTGGGCGGATTGTTGTAGTATTGACTCAGAAGATGAGTCCTCATCAGAGGAGGACAACAACCTGCCCCCAAGCTCTGTCTTGGCAGACGCCTTCCATGAGGCAAGTTCCTCCCAAAGGGATCCTGAGCCAGCACCAGAACTGCCCCCTGAGCCAGCAGGGCCCTCAAGCCAAGAGGCCCCAATGTGGACCTGCCCTTCACAGACCCAAGGAGTAGAAAAGGCAAAGGGCTAGGGCAGAGGCCTGGACCAAGTGCAGAAGTGTATGCTTGGGGGCCTGAGGCCTTCTATCTGTTGAAGAAGTACCAGGAGAGACCTAAGTCATTATAAGATCTGGTCCCCCATACTCCTCAGGAATAGAGGAGATGGCTCAGCTAGGAGATGGCTCAGCTGGGAAGATGACAGCTTGTAGAAAGGAGCTTAACCGAGCCTCACCTAAGGCTAGGCTGAGGCTGGAGCCAGTCTGGGATCAACTTGTTTGCAACTCTACTGATAGGCCCACCTGTTACTTGACCAGCCTATTGCTAAGTTCTTGGACCCTCATTGCCTGAGGTTTGGACTGCCCCAGATCTTGATTTTGGAATATGTTACTTGATCCTGGATAGTGATCTTGGACTGTGCTTCTGGATTATGTTACCTGCCCTGGATTTTGGATTGTAACCCGAGAACCCTTGCTGTGGGACCTGTTGTTGCCAGGACTTGTCTCAAACCTGGTGAGCATGCCAGTGGGTGATCACCTCTCAGCTCTGTTAGAGTATGTTAGCCAGGTTATCAGGACACCATTTCCTAACAGATGTTGAGGAAGTATCTGAAGCCATTAAGGGATTAATATTCTTTTGACAGAGGCCTATCAGGTACTGTGTTAGACCAAACTACAATGATAGACTCTGTCTGTTTGTCTGTCTAGTACTGCTCCTACGGTTATTGCCTTAAGCAGAATTTAAAATGGGAAGAACCTTACTTGGTATCATGTCTCTGATGTTTAATTATTGCCCCTATATATTTTGCCGCAGAAAGGGTAACAGAATCATCTGCATCTGATAACAACCACGTCACCTGGGCTCTCACACTAGGTAGCTCCACATTTTCAAGCAGAGGGAAGATCAAGCTAGCTCTCAGCTCATCAAATATCGAACACTCCATAATCGTATGTTCAATGGTTTTAGTTTTATCATCTTGGCATCTGCATGTTCTGTTGGCGTATGGTACATTCTTGTATCTCTCCTCCAAAACTGCCAAGAGAAGGGCATTCATTCTTGCCAGTGTAAAAGCTCTTCTGAGCTTTGGTACTGTCAGATGATAAAAACACCTCAGTAGTTGCATTGGGAGGGCTGTACCTAAGTAAAGAGTCGAACATACCCTCGGTGCTCTAACAGACGTACTAGTAATGTCCAACTTCCTGACACGCATTTTTATTTGCCTAATTATATCTTTGGTCTCATTTATAGTAAGCAGACAGCAGGCTCACAGCAGTTTAGAGTTTTATGAGATGGGCAGATATTAATGTGGAATATAAAGCACGGCTGGAATAAGTATCTAGAGTATATAGGTTCACACATGAGTGATTTTTAGAAAGAGAATTATAATTGGCCATGAAATTCAAAGTAATGCAATAATCTGTATCTTTGAACAAACTGTTTCTAGTGCAGAAAATTGGGTCAAACGTATTTCTGCTTAGTCCTGTAATAACTGGCCTAGGAAAAACAGCTATGCTGATGCACTCCCAATGCTATGTATGGACTGACATGCACGGCAATGGCATTTGAACATGATGAGGCTGTGTGAGAGGCTTATATGAATAAGCATCAAAACTCAGTTAATCCCATTGAGAAGGAGAAACATTTTGTATAGTTAAATTAGAAATGATAATATTTAGGATGCATCTGACGAAGAGAACTGTGGTTCTCAAAAGCTTATGCTACAGTAAAGTTGGTTAGTCTTAAAGGTGCTACTGGACTCTTTTCTATTTTGCTATTACACACTAACACGGCTAACTCCTCTGGATCTATAATATTTAGGATTACTTTAAAGCAATAGCTAAAGCTGAATATTTGTTTAAAAATAACAACATTTCCACAAACAGAAAGGGGTTCTTCACTGATTTCCCCCCTTGTAAACCTCTGACTGGGGATATACCCCAGCAACAGAGTTTTGGGGCAGCATTTAAGGCTGCAGTGGAGGTGAGGCAGTCCCACTCTGTGAATGGAAATCTCTTCCTTCAGTAGAGATTTGCTGTGGGATCCAAGTGAATCCCTTTCAGCTGCTTATACTAGACTAGCATCCCCTACATTTGTCAGCGCTTTGCTTTAGGCATATTTTTATAAATCCCAGCCTTTATTGCTGATTCAGTGGCTTTAGTGTTCGCTACTATTTGCAATCAAGATATCTTTCTAAGTGCTGAACTTGCTAGATTGAAGACAGCTCTGCTTTTCTACAAGCTTCACAGGATCACTATTAATTTGCAAGTTTAATTAAGAATTCTAGTAATGTAATATATTTGAGCTGTTGGATAGTTAAAATCTACGTATTACAAGTTCCATCCGTTATTTGCTCCAGATTTTCATACGTTACAAAGAGCAGGCCAGCTTGTCAAAAACACTGAAGCAACCTGGGGCATTTTGGTCATGTTCTGAGTACCTGAAGAGATCTTCAGATGGGGTTGCAACAAGGTATCAATCAACTAAAGGTGTTCCTGCACAAGATGCTATACACGCAGATTGATATTTCTCGTGGTTATATGGACAAAGAAGACTATACCCTGGAATTCAGGGCTGCTTTTATTTCTTTGTTACAATACAGCCATTTTAAAAATGGCAGAGGATAAAAGTAGGGGAAATTATGCTTGAACAATAAAGTACGTTGGTTCAGTTCCTAGTTATTGTGAGTTAATCCACCAGCTCCCTAGAATTGATTGACTTCTCTAATCTAATGGATTCACCAGAGACCGTAGGTTGCTACACAGAGCTGAAATCATCATGTAGAAACCTATACCATGTGAGTTTTTAAAAAAATCTTTTAAAATTTGTATGACGCCAAGTATTTTATAGATATAAATACAGTAAATAAATAAATATGTATGATTCTGTTTGCCTTCGCAAATTAGTAACAATTCTTCATGACTAAGGAAATCAGCAGGCATTATGTATTTCACATTGCTTCATGAACTACTGTAAGAAAATCTGCTGTAATTTAATTATATGCTCTTATATAAACCCTAATTGTTTGTGGTAGACAATCATACCTGATTACCACATTTATTTTTTCAAGAAATTGCATGGTGTAGATTTCTCCTTCTGCATTATGTTTCCTCAATTCACATCCCTTACAGTCTCTGCATCATGTAATATGGGTACTGAGTATATGCTACAATACTCCCCCCCCCCAGAGATGGTATTGTGGCAAATGATACCATTTGCCTTGGCAGCAAGAGTCTTTTGTGCCTTGCCTGATGAGACATCATGAAGAAGTGAGGAGGTGTATAATAACAATTTGAGTGGTGATAAATCTGAACTAACATTTCATCTCCACAAAAAGCTTGTGTTCATGATGCCATGGATTCCAAAGCTTCTATGTAAGCTTGGAACAGCTACCTATCTACTGCAGTCTTATTTTTAAGTGTGTGTGGGGGAGTAGCTGCTCAGCACCTGAGTGCTGAAATATAATTTTGGAATCAAGAAATTAATAGTTGTAATCATGAACTATTGAGAACTGCACCAGCCTTTTCCAGCCTACTTTTTAAACCTACATTTGTTAAAATGACTTGGATCTTAAACAGTACAAGTGGATTCGTGGCAGATAGAGACAGCTTTGTTGCCCCTTCCTTCTCACTGTAGTTGTGTGACCCTTTCCGTTGTGGTGTAGGTCAGTAGACCTGAAAGAATAGTATGGAAAGCAATTTGGGACACTTCCTCCCTTCTTTCACAAATGGAAAACCATTCCATCCAAGGACCAGCAGCTGTGCCAATTAAGCAGTAGCATGAAACCAGTCTGTTTAGTGGTGTAAACAATGCAAAAAGTTATGTGCATCTGTAAGAAAGTACTGACTGTACCAAAACTTTTAAAAAAGAATTGCTCCAGAAAAGACCAGCTACTTTTAAAAATACAGTGGCTTGTCTCTTCAGCCATGGGGACTACTACAGCACAAACTTCCAAGTGTCAACCTCATGTCAGCCATGGCATCTCTTTAGAATAGCTAACTATACTTTAAGCAGCATGTCACTGCTCCTCTGCCTGAATGTATCGGGTTGCTTTGAATGAAAAGCCTGACTCCTGTTATGTGTAGCACAGTTAGCAGTGATCTTGCCGTTGACTCTGCCTACAGTGTGAATAGGCTGGGAACATGCAAAATACTCTTAAAAACTAAATTTAAAGGGGTTAGATGAATGCAAGGGGTTAGATGAGCATTAACTTTACGTGCATCCCTTTAGTAGAACCTTGTAGATGTTGTCTTGATAAAGGGAAACTTGTGTTCAACCCAATAACAACAACAAGAAGAAGTTTGCTTATAACCGCCCTTCTGGACAGATTAGTGCCCCACTGAGAGTGGTGAATAAAGTCAGTGTTAATATTATCCCCAGCTGGGGCTAAGAGGAGTGGCTTACCGAAGACCCCCTGCAGAGTTCATGGCAGTACTGTGAGTCCGACTAGCAGAGTGCTGATTCGGAGCCTAGCCACTTAACCACTATGCTACAGCAGCTCTCAGAGAAATGATATAATTACCTGATATTGCTGAAAATATTGAAGCACATGAGAAAAGGGGTACTATAGTGTGAGATAAGGTTCTATTTTCTTCATTCATATCTCATTTGAAACAAAAACACCAAACCAAGAACTGGTAGTATTGTGTGACCCAGGGGCAGGAGAAGGTTGTTTTGTACCATGATTCTTCTTCTGGCTTTTCTTGTAAACATGTTGTGTGGTCTCAGCCCCCAAGTGCAAGGTATGGTTTGCTAGAAGCACAAGACTTGTCAAGGGGGATCTGTTAAGGGGTTAATGACCTTATAAAATTAAAGGTCCAAACTATACTGAAGTTCAGAGCAAGAGATCTACAAAGGGGATCCACAATGAAGAAGTTAACTTAAACTATGCAACTTAACATTATTGAATTGTAGGGTTTGCCAGGCCCAGACTGGCAACCTGAAAGAGAGGGTGAGGGAAGCAGGGACATTGGAGTAGCTATTGGCTAACAGCATAACACCACTTCTGGGCAAACCTGGAAATGATGTCACACCTCTCTAGGAATTAGTCAAAATTCAGTGGTAAAACCACAACATTTCTGGTGAGTCCTAGAAAAGACTGACATCACATTCAGGGCTTCCAGGAAGTTATGTCATGCTGTGGCCTGAGGGCAATTTTCAGCAGCAGAAAGTGCCAGCGGAGGTCAGGAGAGCCCCTGCTGCCACTGGTGGGTTGGCAACCCTACTGAATCGACATGTTGAATTGACATCCAGCCAATTATGATCAAGGCAATTTCCGTTTCCTATCTAGCTGCTCTGCTTGGAGATGACAAATAGGTCTTGCAGGTGCCTCCCTTTGTGCCTAGGGTTCATTCCCACAAGATAAACAATGGTTTCACTATACATTTGAGTTCTCTGCTTGGCTTATTCACTCTGGTTAGTTAACCATAATTAAACTTTATATATGGATTGGGCTTAGGCTTTGCAGTGGAATCTTGGGAGCATTTTGAAAAAAAATGCATGCTCTTCTTATAGTTGACTTGAGTTTCTAAACATAGACCCAAACAGTGCAGGTGACTGAACGTAACGGCTTATTTTTAATATTTCTATCCTAGAAAACCTGATGAGACCTCTTGTGAACTACGGAATTGCATGGTAAGCAAACTGATCTGTTTTACACATTTACTTTGTTTACTGCTTGTGTCATGTTGGAAATTTGGAATTTTTATATTTGCGTTACTCCTCTAGTATGTCTATGGGATTCTTGGTGGAAGAAACTGCACCAATTGTCTGGAGAGGGCTCATGGTGATGTCAGCCTTAGAGAAACTGCTGAGGCAGGTAAGGGATTCTGGAAATATATGGCTTTTACAAAAAAATAGGCTGTAGAGAAAAAAGTAGTTAGTATCTATCACAGGTTTTTATCTCACTTTTCCTGCAAGGACCTCGGTGCACTGTACACAGTACTACCTTCCGAATTTTATCCTCACATCAAGTTAGGCAAGTGAGGCAAGTTAGTTGAGAGAGTGTGATGGGCCAGAACTGGAATTTCTGCCCTGTTTCACACATAGAACCTGAGTCTCACCAGTTCTAGTCTCACACTAGCCACTGCACAACACCAGCTTATAAAAACATTTAAAAGAAAGACAGCAATACTAAAAGCATAACATGAATGATTGATAGCAACAATTACATTTTCATTTGTAAACAATTGTTGCATAAATTAATATTTCACCCTTAAGCTGCTAGAGCTGAATGTTATGTTAGACCCTCCGCTGTCTCCTCACCTCTGAAAACACATGATTTAACTTCATTACATAGCAAGTTTCCCCCACTATGAATAGTAAGCAAAGAAGTGAAAAGTAGGAAAACTGTGATGACACACATTTTGTTTTACTAGATGTTGCGAAAAAAGTGATGTGAAGTTGTTGTACTTACGTCTTCTGTAAGCCTTAATTCCATCCAAATGCCTTAAGATAAGTTTTTGCTTTTTTTTTTAGTGTAGTATCAGTTTTTAGATTCACACAATATATAATTTTTGGAATGAGCCTTGGAAATACTGTGATTTATGTGGTTCTTCCCATCACATGCAGCAAAAAATTGAAACACTTCTCTTGCAAACTGTAGTTATTTGTATCATTTCAGTCCCAAAGTGTGGCTTGCTCTCCCTTTCAAACCAGTATTAAACTACGGCTTGGAAGCATCTTGGAAAAAATGGGAGTGGGGGGAGGGGTGGAAGACAAGGTTATGGTAAAGACTTTTTTCAATTCTTCCAGTAGAAAATTGGAAATTCAGGAAAGTGCTAGGAAAAAGCTCCTATGAAATACTTTTTTAGAATTAGTGAAATATTTAATCAAAAAGTGTACTATCAAGATTTTTATGGAAGACAATCTGCAGCGTTGGATAATGATCATTCTTGTATATACTGCAGACATGAATATCTTACTTTCAAAGATATGTTCACTGATTCAATGTAACTAATTTTGCCACAGTTAATATTCTGTAATGTATGATCATAATACACTTTGAAAGAGTTCAGTGTTATAAACTTGAGATCCAGATACGCTGCTAGTCATTATTTTGTCTGCATAAAACTGTCGAAATCTCTTGTTTACTACAAAAGTTGTTTTGCATTTTTGAATTTTATGTCCTACCTCTTAGATGAAAAAAACTAACATACAGATGCAGCAGTTTGCAGTTCTCTCTCTCTCTCTCTCTCTCTCTCTCTCTCACACACACACAAGTATTTAGTATATGCACAATTTTGCTTGTATAAAGCTAAGATAGCCAAAATTCCATAAGCCAAACAGAATTGTATATGCTAAGCTATAAAATATGCATTGTGTATTTTATGTTAAAGCAGTAAAATAAATTTAGGTTTGATAACAAAGTACTGAAATGCTTCAGCTTTCCTCAGCAGAAAGAAAAAAAGTCCCCCCTCTCCCCATGGCTTAAAAATCTCTAGTTTGAAATCTTGTTTGGAGGGCAGATAGAAAAACATGTTTCATGATTTGGAAAGAACAGCAAACTTCCATTTTCTGAAAAAAATGCTTAATTTCCCAGCCACAGACAAGGGGAGGAAGGCTGAGGTGGGAGTATGGCTGGCCAGTGATTTCCCAGGCTAGTTACCATAATGGCAAATCTTAGTTTGGGTCCAACAGAGGTTTTCTAGAGGTGGAAGGGAACAGTAATTTTTGCCAGTTCTCTCTCCCGCAGCAGACCTGCCATTCATGCTGTTCTTAGAAATCCCCAGTCCCCCGTAAGTAGCAGTTTGGGCTGCTGCAGGAGGAGGAGGTAAGAAAGTTGTGCTTCCTGTCTGTCAGTGGAAACTTCTGAGTGATGAACCTAAGTCCACGGTTTGCCATTATGTGTGAAGCATGCCAGAATTGTTTGTAAACGTAATACTGAGCATAATCTTTGGTTTCTGATCATATTTAGGGCAGAATGTGTTCTTCTTTTTCTTTTAGTGTGCTATGCCTCTGATGGCCTCTGTGTGCTGTATTCTTATAAGATCACTAGACCTCTAACATGTAAAATGGCATGTTGCTGATGTTAGCACCTGCTTGACTAGCAAACAGGCCCAGGGAGACCAAGGATGACTCCTTTTTTTTGTAGTAGTAGTTGCTGCTGCAATATTACTTTAGTCAATGGAACTCCAAAATGGGAAACAGATGGCAGTTTCTCTATTGTGCATGTTGCTGATAGTATATACCGAGTTGGTTGTTACCTAGCAACTAAAGATGCAGTTGTACTCCAGCAGCTGAGAAAAAAACGTAGTCCCTTGACACAGGCCGTTAATGATTTTCCCTGACAATGGAATTTCACTTGTGACTGCAGAAAGCTTTAACAAGGACCTGTCCCCAATCAGGCATCTTACTTTTGTGTGTGAAATAGGTACCCCTTAATCCTACATGAAGACAAATTGAATTTTCTTTTTGGAAAAAAATAGGTAAATCCCAGTAAAGACAAGGGAAAATCTATGATTAACAAAGTGTGTGACTTCATGTATATAAGTGTGTTTGAGACATTACAGATCTTACTACTAGTGTTACCCAGCGCTGACAAACTGTAGGGCTATTAATATTATGAGCAGGCTTCAGTTTTCTTGAATGGCATGCCTGAATCCCTACAGTATGGGGTATTGTATCCCATCTCCAGTGTTGGAGATTTTATTGATTTGTTTCTGAATCTATGCTCAGACTTTGAATAGGTAAACATAGGTTAAGCTACTGTTCAGAAGTTTACAAATTCAGCCTTAAGCACAGTTCCATACTTCTAAGCCCATTAACTTCATTTAAAAAGGTAACTCTGGTAAGAATCGTTCTGTTAGACTTTTAATTTTTAATGAATTTTTATTGATTGATTTACTTCATTTATACCCCACCTTTCCCCCCAAAGAGGATCCAGAATGGCTTAGGCTGAGAGTACGTGACTGGCTGAAAGTCATCTAGCAAGTTTTCATGGCAAAGTGGGGATTCAAACTAGGGTCTCCCAGATCCCAGTCTGACACTGTAACCATTACACTGCACATTTATACTGTATACGGTATGTGCTTGTGCAGGCTGATCCTGCACTGGGCAGGGGGTTGGACTAGATGGTCTGTATGGCCCCTTCCAACTCTATAATTCTGTGTGTGTGTGTGTGTGTGTGTGTGTGTGTGTGTGTGTGTGTGTGTGTGTGTGTGTGTGTGTGTGTGAGAGAGAGAGAGAGAGAGAGAGAGAGAGAGAGAGAGAGAGAGAGATTATTTGTAGTTTAGCCTCTTTGCAGTTTTTGGTTTATAGATAACTGATAAAATGGCTACATATAACAAGCCTGTTTTGTCATTTTAATTTTGGTTTATAATATAATATATTGAATTGAAGGGGCTCCTAGACATTGAAGCAAGGATATAAAATATTAAATAAAGATCTCAAGATAATTAAGTTGGTCAGATCTAATATTCAGAATGCATTTTATTGCATCCAGGAGGATTGGTTCATAGAAACATAGGCAATATTATAAAACGTCCTTTATCATCAGTTTTAGGATATAAAATCTACTCCATCATGGTTTGCTGTGGCTCACCATTAGCTGTATCTTCCTTTTTCTTTGTATAAAATTCAACAAAATTGTGCATGTTACATGCCATGAAGTTGCTTCCAACTTATGACAACTCTATGAATGAACAACCTCCCAAACAAGCTGTAATTAATAGCCTTGCCCCGATTATGGAAACTAGAGGCTGTGGCTTCCTTTATTGTCAAGCCATCTCATGTTGAGTCTTCTCTTCTTCTACTGCCTTCCACTTTTCCTAGCATTATTTCTTTTCCAGTGAGTATTGTCTTCTAATGATGAGACCAAAGTACAATAACCTTAGTCATTTTAGCCTTTGGGGAGAA
Source organism: Eublepharis macularius (assembly GCF_028583425.1). Classification (NCBI taxonomy): domain Eukaryota; kingdom Metazoa; phylum Chordata; class Lepidosauria; order Squamata; family Eublepharidae; genus Eublepharis; species Eublepharis macularius. The sequence continues at coordinate 52,734,602 of NC_072791.1, read as the reverse complement.
TTCAGGTTTGATTTGATCTAGAACCCACTTACTTGTCTTGTTGGTCATCCATAGTATCCATCAAACTCTCTGTATTTTAAATGAATTAACTTTCTTCCTGTTAGCTTTCTGCAATGTTCACATGCATAATAATAGATCTCATAGTATGAATTATATTGGTCCTCTGAGTCACATCCTTATCCATAGGGATCTTCTCTAATTCCTTCATGGCTACCCTTCCAAGTCTCAATCCTGTTCTGATGCCTTGGTTGTAGTTTACCCTTTGGCTGATGATTGAAGCAAGGTATGGGAAATCTTTAATAATTTCAGTTTCTTCATTGCCACCCTTAAAATTGTGTAATGGTAGACATTACTTTTATCTTCTTGATGTTCAGTTGTAATCCTGCTTTGCTGCTTTCTTCTTTCATCAGTATTCATTTCAAGTAGTCCTCACTGGGTTTTGCCAGTAATATAGTGTTATCTGCATATCTTAAATTGTTAATGTTCCTTCCACCAATTTTCTCTCTATTTTTCTTCTGTTTCACTGCACTGGTTCTTAGAATGTTTCTGTTTGTCTTGGTATGTAAGTCACTGAAAGACTGCATTTAGAATTCTGACCCTGTTTCTGCCACCTTTTGCTTCTTACCTGTCTCTAGCAATTTTAAGAGTTTCATCATTTATCCATCTTGGCTTCTCCTTTCTTTTGGCTACAGGAATAGTCTTTACACAGTCTGTCCTTGGTTTCAGCCCAAATCTCTTCTGGTTCCCAATCTGTTAAGATTAGTAGTGCAGATCTGTTCTTTACATAGCTGTTATATTTTTCAAGAATGTTATTTTGATTATATTTTGACACTATTTTTCTTCAGCTTTATTCTTAACCATTTGTAATGTCTACCATTGTCATCTCCTGGTCTTGTTTTAGCAATGAGAATAGAGCTTCTCCAGCTTCTGCTTCCGATTATGTAATCTGTTTGATTTCTCTGTTGGGCTTTTGGTGATTTTCACACATAAAATCCTCTCTTCGATTGCCTGACACATGTGTTTCCAATGAACAAGTTGTTGGCTTCACAAAATTTTTTATGAGTCACTCTCCTGCTTCATTTAGTTATCCTAGTCCAAATTTTCCAACAATGTTTAATTCTGCTTTGTCTCCTACTTTTGTATTGCAGTCACCGCTGATTATCAGTGAATCTTATTGAGGTGTATGGTCAGTTTCTTCCTGGACACTTGCATAAAAACTTTCTGTTTCCTTCTCTTCAGCATCCATAGTTGGGACATAAACTTGAATAATGGTTATGTTAATATGCCTTCCATGAAGTCTAATTAATGTTTGATCAGACTTTATATTATAGCTCCTAATTGCTTGTGCTACATCTTGCCTCATAATAACAACACCATTTCTTCCAACGTTGTCATTTCCAGAGTAAATCACTTTGTGATTTCATGACTGAAAATGTCCTACTCAGTCCACTTTAGTTTACTCTCACTCAGGATTACACTGTTTTAAATATTCCATTTCTTGTTTATGATTTCAGGCTTACTTGGATTCATATGTTTTACATTTCGTGTTCCTATGATATGTGTTGCACAGATTTGGACTTTCCATTTGCATCTCTTCACATCAGCAGCTGGATGTCCTTTTGGCTTTAATTCAGCCCCTTCATTAAGAACACCATTATTAGTACTTGTTCTCTATTCTTCCCTAGTAGCCAGTTGAGTGCCTTTTGGCATGCGTGTCCTACCTTCCAGCTCTTCTTTCATTTTGGGTTTTCTCATCATAGGGTTTTTGAGGTAAGAGATGATCTGAAGTGGTTTACCATTGCTTTACTGACCAGTGTCACTGTTGTGGCCTGTGAACGATCCTCTGCCAGTGTCACCTTCCACTACTACTGATGCTCCGTTGCTGTCCTTCAAGGATTCCTCCACTCCTATCATTATTGGAAGACTCACTTCTCTGCTGATGTGGCCCTTGATTCCTGAAGGGGAGTGGATGTATCTTAGTCTAGTGTCTCAGTGTTGGCCGTTCCACTTTGAGTGACACTACAAGGCATTTAGACTCTTGATCGAGTCTAAATTCTTGACAGTATTGCTGTTAGCTTTACTGACACAATCAAACCCCTCTCATTGTGTGTATCAAAGAGGGGGATACAGAATTAACAAGATTAGGTGCTGCAAATTTCCAGGATATCAGCTTTTGAGAATCAGAGCTCAGGAGCCCTGACTCTCAAAAGCTCATGAACAATTTGTTCTTTCTGGATTTTTTGAGAGCATAGTTGAAGATTCTACTTGGAAAATCAAGTCTTAACTAAATGTAGACTATGTTTTAGAAGGAATACTTCACTACAAAGTAGGCATTAATGAGATATCCCCATTAAACTATTTCATTCTCCACTGAAATTAGTAAGACATTTTCCATTTAGGACTAGTACACTGGGGATTTGCTACTTCCATGTACGTGACTGGGAGCAGATTGACACCATATGTACTTTCTTTTCCTGAAGTGATCAGCATGTAAATGTTAACATCAACATAACAGTGGTTAACACTAACCAGGATTATCAATTATAGGCCATAGCTCTGTTGAGCTTCTTTTTTGTGGTGCATTTTAATAAATAAATACACCCCTCTATATTTGACACATTTTACTGTAACTAGCAGTTTAGTACAGTAGGCAATAGTGATGATTTTACTGAGTTCAAGGTACATGTAGTAAATATTATAAATTCAATAAATGCCTATTTATTGCCTATGACAACATTTTAAAGATACTAGTGGGAAGAATCTAAAAAGTCTGACATTGTTAGCGTTGAGATTTTCAAGTAATGCATATCATTCAGTAATGCATATCATTCCCATTTGTGTCATTCACTCATAAAGCATGACATTTACAACTTTGTCCATAACTGCAATACTTGAATGGTAGGACCAGATGTGGCTCCACCGTTGAGTAGGATTCAGTTTCTGTACTGTGTGAATGCCATATTTCCTTGGATGCTTAAACTTGACACTTGTATAAACTTTGTTTTCCACATAGAATTCCAGTATATACTTTGATGTATCAGTGTCTGTCATGCTGTGAAACAAATACATGTAATATATTCTACATGGAACAGAGATGTGTCATTATGTTATGCCTTAGGGTATACCACAGGAGTAGAATCTTGCCCCACCCCCAATATATTTGAAACAACAGGTGTATACCACCCTCCCCGCACCGGCAGGCTCAGGGCGGATCACATTAATATACATTAAAATTACAATCCACATGCATCTGACGAAGAGAACTGTGGTTCTCAAAAGCTTATGCTACAATAAAGTTGGTTAGTCTTAAAGGTGCTACTGGACTCTTTTCTATTTTGCTACTGCAGACTAACACAGCTAACTCCTCTGGATCTGATCCACAGTTTAAAACACAATAAATACAGTATGAATATTTAAAAACATATACAAGCTGCACAAAACAGTTCATTTGATCCATTTCCAACTGTCACTGAAGAATAGTTTAAAAAGGAAGAAAAAACTTCTTTTTGGAGGTGGATGTTCTGATAGGCAGGGCCCCGTTCTACTCTGTTTGGCCAGCGGGGGCCCTACCTAGCATCAGCCGAAAGCCTGGCGGAACAGCTCTGTCTTACAGACCCGGCAGTACGATAACTAATCCTGCCAGGCCCTGGTCTCCTTAGACAGAGCTTTCCACCAGGTTGGAGCCAGGACTGAAAAGGCCCTGGCTCTGGTTGACACTAGGCAGGCCTCCCTGAGGCCAGAGACCATTAATAGCTGTTTATCACTAGATCAAAGTGTCCTCTGGGGCACATATGGGGAGAGGCGGTCCTGAAGATATGTAGATCCCAGTCTGCATAGGACTTAATAGATTTATTACCGGAGCCTTGAATCTGATTCGGTACTCTACTGGTAACCAATGCAGCTGGCGCAATACCGGTGTAATGTGTGCACTTCTTGGCACTCCGGTGATGACACTCTCTGCTGCATTTTGGATCAGCTGCAACCCCTGGATCAGATTAAAGGGAAGCCCTGTGTAGAGTGCGTTACAATAGTCTAACCTAGAGGTGATTGTTGCCTGAATCACTGTACTTAAGTCGCGGGTTGAGAGATAAGGAGCAAGCTGCCTGGTCTGCAAAGATGGAAAAAAGAAGACTGGACAACTGCAGTTACCTGAGCTTCCATATTCAAGGAGGCATCCAGGATAACTCCCAGGCTCCTGACTCTTGGGGCTGGTACAAGTACCGCCCCATCGACAGCAGGAAGCCAGGGTCCCAAATCCACGCACCCGTGACTCAAGTACAGGATCTCCGTCTTCGTGGGATTTAATTTCAGTCGACTCTGTCTCAGCCATCCAGCTACGGCTTCAAAAACATGCTCCAGGGTATCTGGGGCCGAGCCAGGCTGGCCGCCGATCAACAGATATAACTGGCTGTCATCATCGTACTGGTGATACCCAAGACCGAAACTTCACACCAGCTGGGTGAGGGGGCACATATAGATGTTAAATAACAATGGAGAGAATATTTTCCCCTGCAGCACACCACATACCAGTGGGTGGTGAGAGGACAATTTCTCCCCCAGTGCCACCCTCTGTTCCCGACCGTGGAGAAAAGAGACAAGCCACTGTAGTGCCGTCCCTTGTATCCCCACATCAGTGAGGCAGTGGGTCAAAAGCTCATAGTTGACTATATCGAATGCTGCTGAAAGATCTAATAGTATCAGCAGTGCTGATCCACCTCGATCCAGGTGCCTGTGAAGATCATCTGTGAGGGCGACCATCAGTGACTCCGTCCCGTGTCCTGGGTGAAACCCGGACTGGAAGGGATCCAGGGCCGAGGTATCCTTCAGGAAACTCTGCAGCTGGCTCTCCACCACCTGCTCAATCACCTTACCCAGAAACGGGAGATTTGAAACGGGGCAGTAACTGACCGGATTGGCGGGATCCAATGATGGTTTCTTTAGGAGATGCCTCACCACTGCCTCCTTTAATGCCCCAGGAAAAACCCCAGAGCCCACGGACAAGTTGATAATAGCCTCCAAGGAATCCCGTAGTCCATCGCTACTGGCTTTCACAAGCCATGACGGACACGGGTCTAGGAGGCATGTGGTGGGCTTCACTACCTTCAGAATCCTGTCCACCTCCTCCCCCAAGAGTGGGCTGAAATGATCGAATATTGGCCCAGAAGACAGCCAAGGGGCCTCTAGTTCATGTACTGTATCACCTGTGCAGGCAAGTTGTGGCAGACAGACAAGATTTTGTCAGCAAAAAAGCTAGCAAAAGCCTCACAGCTAATGTCCGAATTCAAATTTTGATAGTCTCCCCCCGACAGAGAGACCACATTAAACAATTTTGCTGGGCATGAGCTAGCTGACGTAATGGAAACTGTGTAAAATTCCTTTTTCACAGCTTTCACTGCCACCTCATAGGATTTCATAAACAACCTATAGCATGTTCTTGCCTCCTTGTCCCAAGATTGCTGCCACACGCGCTCAAGCCTTCTTCGTTCCCATCTGATGTATGGTGCCAAGACATTAAGCATCTACTGGTTAACAATATTTTGTGACTGACAGCAACACAGGTTTTAATGAGAACTTTGACTCATCAAAACCAGAAGTGCCAAGTTTTCACTCCAAGTTTGATTACATGGAAATTTGATAATAGGTAAAGTGCATGGAATTACAATTCAATGACAAATTTCTGTTTGGATTTTCCACAGTGTTTAGCTTGTTACCAGGATCTTTCAGGCAAAAAATTAAGCATTATCCCTCTTAAATGTGCTTAACCAGTGAGAATTGTTGCAATAAGCAAGAAAGCAAAAGGCATTAATGTGTCAGACAACATTTATAGAGTAGATTTATCTTCTCATTACTTTTCAAGCTCAAAGGCTTTTTGAGATGCATGAGGAAATTTAATCTTCCATATTGGGGTGCGAGTGATTTCTGAACTTCTTTGCTTTTGTTCAGGATGTGTTGCACTTTCCAGTATATCATCTATATATAAAGACAAGTATCCTGACTGACTCATCATCACCCACCCCAAACTCCTGGACCTAGAAACATGAAATTTGGGGAGAACATTCCTTTCATGATGTAAATACCCACTAAGAAGGGATTTTAAGACATTCACCCCCTAAGGGGGTCAAAAGGGGTCAAATGTGTTTTCCCAAAGGGATACAGCTTCCCTGTGTGGCTGGCAGGCTACTGCCTGCTTGCGCCGCCACCCACTGCCAGCTCAGCCCCTCTTCCCTGATTTGACAAGGGTTTCAGAGTTATTTGCATATGCAGGCTGATTGGGGCTCACAACATTCCACACCTCATTCTCCTCCCCTCACAGAAGTCATTTGTGTATGTGGCCTGATTGGTCCTCACCCCCTACATTCTAAACCATCTACAGTTGCTATGGGGAGTCATTGAATGTGTCCTGAGGTAAAATACACCTCCCAGTCTTCCCGTCAAAGTTCACTAGGGCTGCCAATCTCCCTATGGGGGCCTGGCTTTCCTGTGTGGCTGGCAGGCTCCTGCCTGCTTACACCCCACTCCCTCTGATTGATCAGCTGTGGAACTCTTGAGTTCTGAGGTAAAAATCAGGACAAGGAAACTGCAGACAGTTGAAGAAAGATGGTACAAGATTCCTGAATAGGGATTTTATATAAAAGTCAGTATGGTAACTAAGTTTTTAAATGTTTATGGGGAGATGATATACAACCTTTCTAGGGGCCATGTCAATGCGAACCTCTCACATGAACTGGCCGAAGTGTCCATCGCACCATGCCTCCCTCAGCCCAACTCCACCTCACACCTCTCGCAACCATCACCTCTTACTGCCCCCAAGAAGCCTCCTGGCAGACATCATGCAAGATACACTGACACTAAAAGGAGGAAGCAACTTAGAGATGCGGCAAAGAAATATGCAACCAACTCAAAAAACAAAACAAAACTCATAAACCAAAAAATGTTACATACCTATACGCATTATAACTGGATTTAAAGTAGTTAAATAGTGCACGGGTATCAAGCTAGTTTCATATAAAATAATGTTGAAAGAAGTTGCTGGCATATATCCTTCTATGAAATTTGAGTGGTTTGAAAATGTTTTACCACTGCTTCAGCCATTTATACTTCTACTTCACATATTTTGTTGAGTCAAGGTGTTACGACCCTTTCTTTCTCTTGGGTAGATTTGGTCTTTAAGCCTTTTATTCTTGCCCCTCTTGGCAGATTGCTGCCACCAGGAATTAAATTCCAGAATAACTTAAATTTCTCCTTTTAGTAACGTGCCCAAGGGTCAGGATTTTTCATGGTACTGTGTGGTCCTGAGGAAAGGAATGGGATATAGGAATGACAGATACTCTGGGATTTAAAAAACAACAACAAAGTAAGCCTTTATTTTTATAAGAAGCATATCGGTTTCATATTATTTCTAAAACTTAGTGGTTCAAAAGAGTGGTTCAATTCTTAAAGTTACTTTACTTAAACCCAGTCACAGATCTTCTCTCAGGCTTTACACACAGTTTGCCTGCTTTTGATATTAATTTCTCTCTCAGTTACAAGTAAGACCTTTTCTCAGACGCACACACAGTTTGCCTGCTTTTCCCTGACTGAATGTTTTTTCACAAACACACAGTTCAGGCTACCACACAGGTTATATTTCTCTCAGAACTGCTTAAAAATACTCAGACTGCACACAGCTTGCCTGCTAATACCGGATTAAATATTTTTCTCAGAACTGTTTAAACATGCTAAGGCTGCACACAGCTTGTGTCAGAACTGTGGCTAGATAATGTCCTTACACCAGACTACCTTCTGCAATCAGACAAAAGTCCGTTGTTTTAAAAAGTTTACTGAAGAAAGAGTCCACTGGCCCAGATACAATATCCAGGCTGGTACACGTGTATTGTTACGAATGACAGGCAAAGCATGGAGTACAAAGTATCAGACCCAAGCAGACCCAACCTCCCCCCATAGTTCTCAAAACAATCCCTTTGAAGCTGAGAAAGCGAAAGTTTCCCAAGGCTGGAAAAGCGATAGCCAAAACAATCCTCTTCTGTGAGATAGCTGTTGGGAACGTCTTGGCACCTGTGAACAAAGCACTTAGAATACTGAAAGAATTAATATGGAGTCTCTTCGGTTACATACATACACTGTAACCCTGACATTCTGCCTCCTTTAAGATGCCCCTCCCCCAGGTTTATGCAGATACCGATTATGAAAAGCATGTACAGAGTGCACCCATTCATCAAACCCAGAGTCAAAGTCTTTCCATCTGATAAGATAAAACAGTTGATTCCTTTTAAGCTTAGAGTCCAAAATTTGTTGTACTTCATAATGGGTTTGATCATCGATCAAGGTGGGAATAGGAGGGGCTCGGGTGTGCCATTGGTCTGCTGGTGGAGCCCTCTTTAACAGGCTGACATGGAAGGTATCATGAACATGGTGCAAGTTCTTTGGCAAATGTAAGGCAACAGTCACTTTGTTGATTACCTTACAAACAGGAAAGGGTCCCAGAAATTTTAAAGCTAATTTGCAGCTGGTTTGAGTCACTTTCAAGTTTTTTGTTGAGAGATAAACAAGGTCTCCTGGTTGTAATTCCCATCCCGCCACACGGTGGCGATCTGCGTATTTTTTGTAATCCTGTTTGGCTTTGTTGAGGTGTTTTTTAATTAGAGTCCATTGTTGAGCAGCTTCCCCCCACCAGTCTGAAACGTCCTTGGTTACTGAAGTAGGAGGGGGGAGCGCTTCAAACGGGAAGGGTTTGAAGTGGAAGCCATAAACGACCTTAAAGGGAGTTTCTCCAGTGGAGGCATGTACACTGTTGTTATACGAGAATTCTGCTAGGGGAAGCAAATCAACCCAGTTGTCCTGTTGGAAATTAATGTAACAGCGGAGGAATTGTTCCAATATTTGATTAGTTTTTTCAGACTGTCCGTCGGTTTGCGGATGATGGCTTGAACTTAAACCTTGCTCAATCCCCATAAATTGTAGAAGCTCCCGCCAGAAGTTGGCAACGAATTGCCCGCCACGATCCGAAATCACCTTTGATGGAAAAGAATGTAGTTTTACAATGTGTTTTAGAAAGATATCTGCCAGCTTTCGAGCTGAAGGTATAGATGTGCAAGGTATAAAATGAGCTTGCTTAGAGAATAAGTCCACCACAACCAAAATACAATTGTGACCCTTGGAGGGGGGTAGGTCGGTAATAAAATCCATGGATATTGTTTCCCATGGTCTGCTTGGCGTTTCTAAAGGTTGCAACAGTCCCGGCGGCTTGCCCTTGCGGGATTTGGCACTAAGACAAATGGGGCATGACGCTACATACTGAGAAATGTCTTTGCGCATGCCCGGCCACCAAAATTGCCGTTGTACTAAATGAAGTGTCTTTAAGTACCCATAGTGTCCAGCCGTAGGGGCGTCGTGACAGCATTGTAATACTTCTTTCCGTAAACTACTGGGTACATAGAAACGGTCTCCCCAAAGCCATTCTCCTTGTTCAGATTGTTGCAATTTTTCTTTGGGTACATTTTCCCCCTCCTTTTCCACTTCAGCTTTCAGTTTTAGTCTCCACCCTTGATCGGGTTGGCAAGGTTGGGTGGTGCGGCTGCGCATTGTCACCACTCCCCCTAATTGTGTAGGCGAAAAGACGGTGTCTATCGTCTCCTCCCTTTTGCTTTTGTGTTGGGGCATGCGTGATAGGGCATCGGCAAGAAAGTTAGTTTTGCCCGGCAAGAAATTCAAAGTGAAATTGAATTTAGAGAAATATTCCGCCCAACGCAGTTGTTTAGCATTTAGTCTTCTGGGACTGCGTAAGGCTTCTAAATTTTTGTGGTCTGTCCACACTTCAAAAGGATGACGGGCTCCTTCTAGCCAGTGCCTCCAGGTGGCAAGTGCTGCTTTTACAGCGAAAGCCTCCTCCCAAACATTCCAATTTCTTTCAGCTTCAGAAAATTTCCGAGATAGAAAGGCACAGGGCTTAAGTTTGCCATCCTCCCCCTTCTGTAAGAGGACGCCTCCAATCGCAGTGTCGCTGGCATCAACCTGTACTACGAAGGGGCGATTTTCATCGGGGTGTTGTAGGACGGGTCCTGAAACGAATTGAATTTTAAGGTGATTGAACGCCGCTTGGCACTCTGGCGTCCAAGACAATTTGGCGCTTGGTTTTTTGGCTTGGTCCCCCTTGTCTTTGGTTTTTAACAGTTCGGTTAGGGGGAGTGTTATTTGAGCAAAGTTCGCTATAAATTCTCTGTAGAAGTTGGCAAAGCCCAAGAAGGATAGCAATTCCTTGCGGGTAGTGGGTGTTTGCCAATTATGTACGGCCTGTACTTTGCCCAGGTCCATTTTCTGACCATCTTTAGAGATATAGTATCCCAGATAAGTGAGTTCTGTTTTGTGAAACTCACATTTAGACAGTTTAATGGGTAATTTGTTACACATTAGAGTAGTCAGAACTCTCTTCACAAGCTCTACATGTTCTTCTTCTGATTCTGAATAAATTAAGACATCATCTAGGTACACCACTACTCCTTTGTATAAGAATTCATGCAACACTTCATTAATCATGGACATGAAAACTGAAGGGGCTCCAGCCAGGCCGAACGGCATAACTAAATATTCATACTGTCCGAGGGGTGTATTAAAAGCGGTTTTCCATTCATCGCCTGCTCTGATACGAACGTGGAAGTAAGTATCTTTTAAATCTAATTTTGTAAAGATCTTACCTTGTGCCACGACGTTGAGTAAATCTCGGATGAGTGGGATGGGGTAGGCATTGCTGGAGGATACTGTGTTTAGTCCTCTAAAATCTGTGCAGAGTCTAAGTCCCCCATCCTTCTTCTTCACGAACAGTACTGGAGCAGCATGCGGGCTGTTAGCGGGTCAGATAAATCCTCTTTGAAGATCGGTGTCAATGAATTTACGGAGTTCTTCCCTTTCGTTAGGGCTCATGGGATACAGCCTGCCTTGGGGCAAAGATGCACCCGGTAATATCTCCACAGCACAGTCCGTCCTCCTGTGGGGAGGTAAAGAGTTGGCTTCTTCTTCAGTGAAAGCTTGGGTGTAAGCCCTGTACTGTTAGGGTATTTGGCTGATTTCTTCTTGAGTTAGCAGGGCTTGCTCATTGAGGGTAGGGTTGTTACCCCAATTTTGATTCCAACGGTGAGTTTTACAGGTATCATGGGTAAACGTGATACTCCCAGTCGCCCAGTCTATGTAGGGATTGTGATCCCACAACCATCTGCTTCCCAAAATCAATGGATATTTGGCAGTGGCACTAATTACAAATGATCTTACCTCCCAATGTTGCCCCATGTCTGTGATCTCTGGCGCGGTTTCAGTAGTGACAGGATTCATGTTAGTGCCATCCATTTGTTCGAAAATGACGGGAGTTTCCAATTCTTTAATGGGAAGTGCTAAACCATTCACTAAGGCTGGGGCAATAATGTCTCTAGAGCAGCCCGAGTCTATAAGAGCTTGGACGCGGATATGCATTTTTCTATCTGGATTCACCAATGTCACTGGTATGAAGAGAATGGACCCATGAGGTCTGTTCAAAGTAGGAACTGACTGAGGTTTGATCTGCTGTTTGGGTCCTTTTATGACAGATCCATTTCGTTTCCCGAGGCAGGACTCTCTGGATTCTCCTCTCTGGTTAGAGCCGTTGAATCATAGTCCATAATTTCTTCTAGCTCTAACCCTCTTTCGGGAGGATTTCTACGAGAAGTGCCTCTGCCTCTTGTTGTTCTAGGAGCTGGTGTTGGGCGAGGTGGCGCCGAGAAAGCGGCGGGGGCTAGACGCCTTAATTGGAGCGGAGTTCTCTGCACAGGCCGATACGGACATTGCGCCACAAAGTGACTGCCTTGGCCACACGGCAGGCACAATCCTTGTTGCCATCTAGCATCTCTCGCTCCTCTGGTAGCATATCCAGCACCTCTGCCTCCTCTAACGAGTACTGAGGAGCGCCTTTGTCCAGCATATTGCTGTTGTTCAACTAAACGCACTTCTTGCATGCGGTTTTCTACTTCACACGT